>NW_019525216.1:813891-875882 GCF_002814215.2 Seriola lalandi dorsalis | reverse complement strand
AAGTTGTGCCGACATACATTTCTTGCTAAGATTTGCATGTCAAACTTTTGTTACAGAGGGTTATATGTTGGTTTTGCCTTACATAATACTTCAATTAAAATTTTTCCACATATATGAGCAGCATTTTTCAATTTTTTGTATGCGCTGCATTTTTTTGAAAGTAACTTCACCTAGATGAAGTCCAAAATTATTCTGCTAGGCGAATATTACACTTGATCTGTGATTGAATATGCTAAAATTCATACCTAAATTTCTTTCTTTCAATTGTCCTCCCTTGTTATGCTGCTTTCTTATACTGTAAACCTCTTTTGTTTGATCCATGTTTCCCTGAAGCGGTATCACCCATCCCCATATTGACCAGTCCAGTGACATGTTGTATATTGAAGGGCTTGCCCCTATTCTTCAAAGTGAAATTATGACATTTTTTTGATATTGGCACTATGATGAGTGTCTTTTTAGACCCTGTAGCCTTAAACATAATCAGCCTTTTTCAATTTTTTGTATGCGCTGCATTTTTTTGAAAGTAACTTCACCTAGATGAAGTCCAAAATTATTCTGCTAGGCGAATATTACACTTGATCTGTGATTGAATATGCTAAAATTCATACCTAAATTTCTTTCTTTCAATTGTCCTCCCTTGTTATGCTGCTTTCTTATACTGTAAACCTCTTTTGTTTGATCCATGTTTCCCTGAAGCGGTATCACCCATCCCCATATTGACCAGTCCAGTGACATGTTGTATATTGAAGGGCTTGCCCCTATTCTTCAAAGTGAAATTATGACATTTTTTTGATATTGGCACTATGATGAGTGTCTTTTTAGACCCTGTAGCCTTAAACATAATCAGCCTTTTTCACTAAAGAAGTCAACAACAAGGTAAATGTACTATAGATAGAATATAACTTAGGTGTTTTTCTTTTCTTTTCTTTTGGATTTGGTTGACAATGTATTATTTTCTTTTCCCTTGTTGTTACTTTAGGCCTGTTAAGAGGAACAACATATTTGTATTGCAGTGTCTTGCATGCTTACCATTTGAAACGATCCCTCACCCATAGTAGGATATCACAGTCTCCATTTTACCTCAGCCAATGGATCAGGCTGTGATAATGATGGGGGATAAACTTTAAAATACAGTTTATATTAACAGATACAAGAATGTAGTATTGCATTCATGCAATTTATTGGATATTGTGTAATTACGACTTTTCTCAAACTGCCCAACTACTGAAGCTTTAAAGGACAAAGCAAAACTAGAAATGAAGGGGGCTGATGTTGGCGTCCCTGAGGTCAAACAAGTTCTTTTCTTTTTCTTTTTGCTTGTGAATGTGATGTGAACAACATTATTTTAACCAAACATATTCTGCTACCCCATTTGCTATTCCCAACCAGGAGCCCTCCAGATAGAGCAGAGTGAAGAGTCTGACCAGGGCAAGTATGAATGTGTGGCAACCAACAACGATGGAACCCGCTACTCTGCCCCAGCAAATCTATATGTCAGAGGTAGGAAAAAAGTGTCAACAACACTGGCATGATTCTATCAAACATAATATTAACCTTCTCTTTAAAATTCATGAGAAATCTTTATAAGAGCCAATAAGTCTGCAGGGGCTGTAGCCTGTGAGGCAATTGTAAGTATGCTTTGCTTTTGATTTTTTTTTGTTCTCTTTTTTGCACTTGACTTACCTGCACTGTTTTGAACCTACAGTATCTGCTCTGTTATGTGTTTCTCGTCCTTTCTGTTGATTATCCTGAGTCTAACACCAATGACTACAATGCTTGCTGTGTTTATCTACTAATTGCCTTTCAAACCCAACTGTCGGAGGTGGTAAAGGGTTGGAGAGCCCTCCTCCATCAGTCCCAACTCTTTCCCCAGCAGTGAACAGATCCTCTCTGGCCTTTGTTCCTCCCTATTGATCAACATTGGAAGGACACCTTTAATCTGACTACCTTTGTTACTGACAATAAAAAAAAAAAAAAAAAACTCAAGAGTTAAAATTGGTATAAAATAATTTTACTACAGAGGGAATTTCATTATTCTAAAATTAGCTTGTCTCAGCTTTTTGTTCCTATACAGTATTAGAAATGTATGGCTTTATGATTTTAGTAAACAGAATATAATATAGGTAAAGTGGAGCAGTGGATTTCTTTTAGTAATCTTTTCTTTTCACAGAGGTTTTGATCTTTCATTCTTTTAAATTCTAAATATTTGGTGCATTGGTGCAACTGTTGTTAATCCTGCTGCTCACTTTTTCTTGCATATATCAGTCCAGGCTTCATTTGATTTGTCACTCTTTCAGTATTATCTTAAATAAGTTCTCTATAAATGCATATGTGTAGCCAATATAAAATTTTCATATAATTTTTTTCAAAATTTTCATATAAATTTTGCAATGCTCTTCAGTCCTGTGGTTAGCTTTTACTATAATCAGTTATCATCCAGTTCCCCAATAACATAATGTATACAAATGTAAAATACATCCATTTTAATTATGATCATAAGCTAACCACATGGCTTGGGCAGAATTTATGTTAAAAGTAAATATTCTTTCTTCAAAATGTTTGAGCTCTGACAGGTCAGACTTTTGCTTTGTAACATGGGTGCCAAGGAGATACATGGGGCTCCCTGCTCTTTAGAGACATAAGGTCCTTCGAATTGTTTAAGTAGCTTCTGAACACCTACAACATGGCCTTTTTACTCTCTGTGTTTCCCTTGTTTTTCTCCTTTCCTTATTTCATTTTGTTCTGCATCAAATTCCCTACATCCCTCAGAGCTGCGAGAAGGTTGGTGTGTTTTTACTTTTTGAGCACAACACAAAACAGAAATAAGTTCACTTGTTTTCCATAAAAAAAAGCCTCTTACAGACATTCAAGTTAAAATACAGATGTATTATCGTGGCCTTTATATATTTTTTCTTTTCTTTTTTTTTAATCTACTGATATCATTTCTATCTTTGTCGCACATTCAATGTTCATGTTCCCATTAAGAATGCCCCTGGTCCTTGTCAGAATGCTTGACTGTCCAACAGGTGGTGCATGTTTGCATCTTTGAGGTGGGGTGGCAGGGACAATATTTGCATCTGTCTGAGAGTCTATTTGCATGGTCACCTGTTAATGCTTGAGCTAGTTCGTCCCCTTTCCCCAGCCCTTACCCTGTCAGTGTTCCTGCTTGGTTTCTCTGATGATTAACAACACAACAGGTCAATGGCATAAGAAAATGAATAAAAGAGTAAAAAAATAATACATTTTTTAAGAAATAAAATAATAGTAATGTGGCCCACAAAACCGACCAGAACAATGTACTTGATTTCTATGGGCATCTGTTACAACTGCTGTTCTGCATAGCTGCAGAGCTGCTTCATAAGCCTGCTGAATCTACCTCTCCATAAAGCTATTTAAGCATCACTACACTCAAATTTTCTGCTCAAATTAGCTCTCACTCCAATCGAATAAATATCTTAAAGCATAATCCATCCTTTGTTGTAATTGGCACTAAAGTCAAGCACCAAGCTATAAAAACAACCTTGCCCTCAGAGATTATGTACTTCCTCTGACGAGGATCTTACATTGCAGGAAGTCATGAAAGAATGATGCATTTAGAGCGTTATCCATGCGACTTGACAAATGTAATGATATTGAAATGAGCGGGATAATATTATGTCTGTGGGGAGCGTGATCCAATTGGTTATTAATTAAATATTAAGTGAGAGAAACGTTGTATTTAATAATGCAAGCAGTTCCCCTAGATTTCCTCTCTGGAGAGCTGCAGTCTGCTCAACAGAATGGGCTTTGTGAATAAGTAGCAGGCAGCAGGAAGCACGTCCCAATGTTGCAGTCAAATCTAGCAAATACCTGCACAAATAACTAGTTTAGAGTCACATGACTGTTTACAAAGCAGGGTCAAGTAACAGGCAACAGATACAAGTAGCTAGACTTTTAAAAGTGACATATTACTTTACTGTTGTCTTCAAGGTTCATTAGAGAATTTAACAAGTAATCGAGCCCAAGTTAAAAGTAATCTCTTTCAAATACCATGGGCAGTAACACTGACTTTCAATCCTGATGTTCCAGATGTTTTAGAACATCAAAGTCCTTGTTTGTTTCCCTTATGTCTAAGCCCCTCACTTATCCATATTAACTGTCCATGAATATATTTTGTATACCAGACAATCAGTAAAACCTGAAGAGACATAATGTATTTTCTTGATTTTTCTTTTTCTGTCTATTCGTCTACCTTTTATCCTAGGATGTTGTTGCCTTCTTCTCTCAGAGTTTTCAGTTCTCCTAGGACCTTTAGCTTGTCTTAGCCACATTTACAGCTATGTAACACTAAGACTAAGCCTTTCGACGAAGAGTTTCGTTTAAACTATGCAAAAAACATCTTCCTCCTGACCCTATTACTATTTATTTTGCCCCTGCAGCCCTCTTCCCCCCTGACTCCCTTACATGGTCGCCTCGCAAAGTCACATATTGTTCTCGTATGCATGACGGACTCTTGCTCTCCTCTAAAAGGCATTGAAGCCGTCCATGTGCATTATGGATGTTTTAAATTTAAGTTCACTCAAAAGTGTAACACTTTCTTTGAAATTTTTTGCCTTGTATTTTTTGTTTATCAGAATTTTTTATTTTTTGGAATGTGTATCTACTAGAGCTGTCAAATGATATGCAGTTTGAATCCAGTGATTATATTTTGAAGCTTAATGAAAAATATCAGCAAAAGCTCTTAATCACAAGTAATATTACATAACAAAAATTTTGGTTTAACTAAGACTCAGCAGTAAGGATCAAGTGTATCATTTCAGTAATTGCTCCAGATTGCTCCGGATCTTTTTTTCTTGTGTGCAAAATGATTACTGTATGTGTACTGTACATAAATCATTAAATTACTTTGAGTCTCGAAAAGCTTTTATCAGATTAGCAGCAGATGAGCATCTTATCTCCTCCTTCCTATAAGACACATGACGTTGGTAGAAATTCTTAGAAATTCTTGACATGTGACACTTGTTCCTTGGTAAAGGTAAATTTGAATTTCAGAAATCTCAATCTGAAAGACCTCTTTCAGCGCTTTTTCTTAAACTGCATTTAAAAGCCTACAGTCCTGCTGAAATAATTTGAATTAGCATAATTTAATGTTCTTGATTTGAATTCATTCACAGGCATGGATTGATTTGTGCAATCATAGAATGAATGTAGCATGGCGAGACAAGTTAATGCTTTAAGTGCCAGAATAATTGGTCCTCTTGTGATAAACTAAAGACCTCTCATTCATCATTGAAGCATAAAGAAAGTCTACAATTTTACTGTTATCCTCTGAGCTATCTGGCAAAGTTCTAAAGTCTAAAGCCACTTATAAAAGTGTACCTTTCTTATCCATTTTCATGCCATTGTTTACATTAAAGGTAGGCTGGCACAAAAAATAGCAGGCATGTAATCTTGCATGACCGCACATAGGCTACAAAGTACTTCAGGAGTATTGCTCTATAATAGGCATAGAACCAAAAGGCAGGACAGGGAAACATGTTTAATGTGTGTGTGTTTTTTTTTCTCTACAGCTGATTCAAAGTGTGAATGCATAACATTTGACAGCCCTAGTTTCCACTTTGAACTAAGCCTGAAAATCACAGAAAAACACCCCTTTGTTGCGTGTGCGACTTCTCAATAATATTATCTATGTTTGTGTGATGTGAGAATGTGATGCGGCACATTATCTCACATCAGCTGGAAGTACGCAGCCTAAAAGTTGTTTCTTTGCATACAACTGTGGAGTGCTGTCGACTCTCCAGCACTTTGTGCAGTTCTGTATATCTGTACCGATGGTGACACAGTATTTTGTGCATGGTGCTCGTGTTGGTGTTAACCCATTTGCCATCGAAATATCTAAGTCTTGGATCAAATGTGTTAAAAATGTGTTTTCTTAACCTCCATCAAATGATCATAAATTATCTATCTAGAAAGACTTAATTTTTATGCTACTATTAAACCTTTAATATTTTGTTAATATTCTTATATTATAAGCGTAAATGTAAAATGATCAATTTCTTTTCTTTTGGCAACAGAGAATACAGAATATTTCAGTTTGTATTCAGTTGTTCCATTTTCTGCTTGTTTTTCACACTATGTCATGTCTTTTTCAGTGCGTCGGGTGCCACCACGATTCTCCATTCCACCTACAGACAATGAGATCATGCCAGGCGGCAGTGTCAATATCACATGTGTGGCAGTGGGTTCTCCCATGCCATATGTCAAGTGGATGCTGGGTGCTGAAGACCTCACACCCGAGGACGACATGCCTATTGGACGAAACGTCTTGGAGCTTACAGACGTCCGGCAGTCAGCCAACTACACCTGTGTGGCCATGTCAACCCTGGGGGTGATAGAGGCTGTGGCACAGATAACAGTCAAAGGTAGGGCTGCTTTTTATTCTTCTTTTTCATAATTAAAGACTGAAATGTCATGCTTCTGTAATAGATATAGAAACCAGGAGGAGCACTTCATATTAGGAGTTCACCTGCAGCAGTTTTCTTAATATGTATGTTAATTCTGCAAGGAGTTAAAAATATATACTGCAGTTTGCAGCTGGTATATGTTAGGGGTAAACTATCCAAGCAGAGAATACTGGCAGTGCTTTAAAGAAAGTTATTTACCTCACTGCTACGATAAGTCATCTGTAGAGGATTCCTTGAAGCTTTAGACAAGCCCTGGCACCAGCCTCAGTGCATTAGATGCCAGATTGAGAATATAGTGAAGTGCTTATCTCTCAGCCAGAGAGCTACAGAGCCACAAGCTCACCATTTCTGTTAGCGAGAGGTGGGGACGAGGGGGTGTGAGGGGGGTGTGAAACGTAGTGAGTATTGTTTGGTGTCCTCTGTAGGCATGGTACTTATCTGGGTGTAATCATATCTACACTGCGGCGTACCAGAAAGATATCCCAGACTGGTGTCGCCGTGTTCACATGCACACAAGGGACAGACCCACATACACACAGTGTTGTTTTTCCTAGACATAACATACAGATATTAGTCACAATATAGCAGTCTGGCAGCAAGCTCTCCCACAAGCGCACTTCAGATGGCATATAAAGACAATCTATTGCCCTGATATCTTTTGCCATGTGCCGTGGCGTGGGGAATTAAAGCAATAAATTTACCTGTTAAATTATTTAAGTGATAAACACTGGGAAATCTGAGATTAACGACACCAGCATTCCCAGCTGCTGAACATGGGGTATGCACAGCTTTAATCTCACAAATTACTCAATATTAAACCTTTTTTTTTTTTTTTTTTTTATTTATTTTTTTTTTTTACAAATGTAAACTAAGAAAGTGAAATATTAGTAAGACTATCCACCTGACTAATAGAAAGAACACATCGTACGAGTCTCTTATGACTCCAGATACACGGTATATCATCAGTATCGAGTGCAGTGGGCTGGTAAATGAATGTCATCAATATTATTCAACCATCAACAAATTAAAATAAAGTCTTTATGGACTATAACATAAATTACTCTACAGAGGTATAACTTTGTAATGTTTGCAGTATAATTTGCATTTTTATTAATATTTATGTAATAATTATCATCACAGCATTGCCCAAGGCTCCTGGTATTCCTGTGGTGACAGAGCGCACAGCCACCAGCATAACATTGACTTGGGACTCTGGCAATCCTGAGCCAGTGTCCTACTACATAATCCAACACAAGTCCAAGTACTCGGAGGATTCGTACAAGGAGATCGATGGTGTAGCCACCACTCGGTATAGCGTGGGGGGTCTCAGCCCATACTCGGACTACGAGTTCCGGGTGGTGGCTGTCAACAACATCGGGCGAGGGCCACCCAGCGAGAGCATCGAGGCCAAAACAGCTGAGCAGGCACCCAGCACGGCACCAAGGCAGGTCAGAGGTCACATGCTGAGCACCACCACAGCTGTTATCCACTGGGATGAGCCAGAGGAGGCTAACGGGCAGATCATGGGCTACCGAGTCTACTACACCATGGATTCCAGCCAGCACGTCAACCTCTGGGAAAAGCAGATTGTGCGGGGGTCGAACTTCGTAACCATCCAGGGCCTGATCCCCAATAAGACCTACTACATTAAGGTTCTGGCCTACACCTCAGTTGGTGATGGACCCCTTTCTCCAGACCTTCAAATCATCGCTAAGACAGGAGGTGAGAATGGTTTGTTTTTGTCAGACAAGAACCAAACTAACAATACAAAAAATATATAAAATACAAACTGAACAAATTCAAAGTTTAACTGGGAGAGTCACAAACAATTTTTCAGCTCAATTTTTTAGTCATGGATTCTCATTAGGGGGTTACAATTGAGAACCAGAGCTGTAAACACACAAACATCTCCAGGCTGTCAACAAACACTTCAACTGGCTTCCTCAAGAGTGAAAATAGTTTATGAGAATAGTTAACTAAGAACAAGAAATTCAAAAGTCTTGTTATTTAGTTCTTATGAAAAAGTCAGATATTTTTTTCAGCATGAAGTAACTGTGTACTGTGTGTCTGCACTGTGCTAATGAGGCTGAAATGACTGCGTCTTCTGAAATACAACTTGATCTGGATCTTGTGGCAATAACTCTTACCACAAAGTGCATGACTGTAATTATAATGAATAGTGCAAGATGTGTGGAGAAATGAATTTATCTCTTCGGTTTAATTCCAGTTCCCTCCCAACCAACCGACTTTAAGGGAGAAGCCAAATCAGAAACAAGCATTTTACTTTCATGGATCGCCCCGGCACAGACGGGACAGGAAAACCAAATCACAGGATATGAACTTATGTATAGGAAGAGGGACGACAAGGAGGAGGTAATGATTGTCTGACTTATTGTGCATTATATTACTGTTATTGTTTTTAATGTAGTGTTATACAATTATGAGACTGTTTTTCTTGCTTGCTTAACAGATCATCCAAGTTGTTCTATTCTGAACAATTTTGTAATGTGTATGCATTAACTTGATGCTAAATGTTTACCTATCATATCTACACAGTTTGTGTAAATATATATGAACAATCATTCATCATAACTAGTTGGATTTATAGTAATACAATATGAACACTATATTAGATATGATACATTTGTTAGTTTTTACACTATGACAACATATAAGGCAAATAATGCATTGCACTGCAATACATGCAGCAATATGGCTGCCAATCTATTTTTTTGGTGTTATAACAATCATTTAACTATTATTCTTTTTTTAAACTCTCTGACTTTGGTCAGACACTAACCTTAAAGGAAGTGTATGTAAAATACAGTTCACCATGTAACTTGTCAAAATAAAGTCTTCTAAATATTGTCACTCATTCTAATGATATGCACTAACATCTCATCTCAGTTCTGGCAGTTGAATGTGATCCTCCGTACCCTCAATTTCTTTCTCTCCTTTTTTATATCTGAAAGGGCAACATGTTTATATTCATCACTTTTATTATCTGGAACTCCCTGTTTTCATGGAAAAACTGACAATACGAAACTTTTTTTCACAGAAACGTATCAGTTTTGAGCCGACAACAACATACCTGCTGAAGGACTTGAAGCCCTTCACTACTTATACTTTCCGGCTGGCTGCTCGTAGCAAACATGGAGTTGGAGCTTACACCAATGAGATCTCTGCAGAAACTCCACAGACACGTAGGTCTTCTTCCTTATCTGACAGAGTTCACAATGTTTGGGAAGGAAAACATTTTCAAATGCATTCCAAATTTTACGTGCGCTGCAAAATCCAAAAAGTGACAAAAATGTCAGGACAGTCCTGAACACAGATAGAATAAGGTTTTTCATTAAAGGGGTTGATGCATTTGAAAATAGCAGAGGTGTAAATATTTGAAATAGAAAATAAGTGTTATGAAGTCTACCTGACCATGCAGAATTCATTTTGAAAAGGTTGCATGGACAGTGTACCCAGGCTTTCCTGTGAAGTCAGGAGACAAGGTTATAAGTGGTAGCCCTCCCCACCTTTGTTGTGCAAAAACAGTCTTGCCTTAAATGAGTGCCAAAGCCTTGAATTATTTATGTGAATGCCCACATCTGCATTACCCAACAGTTTTTTTATGAGGGAAATGGCATGTTTGGCCTTTAGGAAGCCTTGTCTCTTGACATTGCATGTTGGCCAAAAATAAGAATAGAAAATTTTTGAGGCTGAGCTTTCTATGTAGCTACACTGCCAAAAAACCACATCTCTGGACGTCAAAGGGACGTTCCCATTTCTTTAAAGAACGGGCACTGATGTGATGTTCACACTCAATTCAAATTAGAATCAAGAAAGTTGTGGAGTAACAATATCATAGAAAGCTCAAAGCAAGTATTGTCTTTGTAGTTAGGGACATTTCCACCCAAAAGACCTCAGATTTATGTAAAAATTTGAAATAGACAAGTGAGATTGTGTCATTTATTACAAAGTTTAACTGAATCCAGTGAAGTTTGTTTTCAGTCGTTTTGATTACCTGTCAGATAAATACGGACTTTGCACATCAAAACATAAATCTGAGGTGTCTAAGAGACGAGGGCAGAGACCAGGTGGGTATAAAAGCTCTGAATTTCAAAACTCTGCCTTTGAGGTAAATGATGAACTTAATTAAAAAGTGCATGCCAATGTTATCAGAATCTAATAAATCAGTCATGTCTCCTTGGGAAGTTCTCTGTTGTACAATCAGGCTTTTACCACAAACCAACAGGCTTCGGAAAGGTTGGTGACAAAAACAACATTTTTCTATTTTAAACTACTTCAAACATCAACCTTTATGTTTTTGGATTGATGGTAACTGCTTGCCAAATTTGTCTTAGTTATTACTACATTTCTAAGTACTTTGAAATCTGTTTCGGTTTTCATTTAAAACTAAAGAAATAATATATTAGGATATATGATTTTTGTTTCCCTTTGTTATTGTTTTTTCATGACAAAGGTAGGTTACATATGGTAAAGCTGTCCTTTTTCCAGTCAACACCTTCCATTCATCATCAGTGTATACACTTTTGTGTTAGTCTTTGCCTTTTGTTTCATCTTTATTTGTGATGTTTCATTGATTTAAAGTATTCCATTTATCCATGAGTCCTTGTGATTTTTCCTTATTTTGTGTCATTTTGTTTTCCTCTTCTTTTTTTCCCTTGTTTGGTCAATTCTACCATCATCACCCTGATCAAAACAAAAACTGCAACTTCTTTAAAACAAATATCCAACTCAATGAATGGCCTGACCAAACCAAAACCAAAAAAAAAAAAAACACACGAAACAAAACCTGCACCTGCTCCAAAATCCAACCAACCTACCAGAACCCTCGGGCCCACCTCAGGAAGTCAAGTGCCATAGCCCCAGCTCCACCAGCATCCTGGTAAGTTGGCGGCCACCCCCAGTGGAATTACAAAATGGAATCATAACACAATACACCATCCGATACGCTGCGATTGAAGGGGAGGATACAACTACTCAGCAAATCTCCAGCATCCCTCCGGAAATCTCCCAGTACCTTTTGGAAAACTTGGAAAAATGGACAGAGTACCGCGTGACGGTCATTGCTCATACAGATGTCGGAGCAGGACCAGAAAGTCTGCCAGAGCTCGTCCGCACAGAGGAGGATGGTATGTGTTCGCTAAAACAAAGCCCCAGCTGCAAATCAAGTCTACCCCTCTTAACCTACCCCGACAAATACTAACAACCTCGCCTATATCTACAATTCCCTCTTCTTTTCTACCCTTCTCTGCCTGCTTCTAATATGACTGTCGCCACTTGATACTTTTAGCCATTTTGGACTATACATTTTTTAACCAAAAAACTGTGACTCACTTTCCGAAAGCCCCTTTTTTGGCTTTTTTTTTTTTTTTTTTTTTTTTTTTTTTTTTTTTCCACCCCAAAGCTGCTCAATTTCAACACATGGTATGGCATTTTCAACTGCTGGCCTCCAACTTCCAGTCCCAACTGTCAATTTTGAAACTTTGAAATATTCTGTGCAGTTTTTTTGTACAGCAGCGTTTTTATGTAACTCACTTTTTTGGGAACTTGGCAAAAGGACAAGTTCTGGACAGTGGGAATAACAAAAAGGTGGAAGAATTTTTTGAAGGCCATTTTTTTATTTTTTTTTTTCTCTCCCCTCATGTGATTGAATCATTTTTTTTATTTATTTTTCCTTGCTCCATAGCCAAAATTCTTGTAGTGCTTCAAGCATTTCAATCACTTGAAGCCCCCCTTTGGCTTCACTTTTCTATTTTGGCAAAACACATTTTTATTCCATGTTTTTAAAATCCACTCTACCCATTTTTAATGTTTAAAGATTAGGTCAGTTGTCAGACCTTTTTTGCTGTTGTTTTTTCCCCTTACCATTGTTGAAATATTGATGTCATGCAGTGCTTGTTGCAGTTTGCTGCACTTTTGTGATTTTTTTTGTCACTGCAGCATTTTGCGCCACGACTCTGGGCAAGATTTAAAAAGAGGGTGAGGGGTTCTCTATAAATTTGACCTTTTTTCTTCTATCCCATGGTGTTCCTCCAGTTCCTAGTGGGCCACCTCGTAAAGTTGAGGTGGAGGCTGTCAACTCCTCATCAATTAAAGTGATCTGGCGCTCACCGATGCCCACCAAGCAGCACGGTCAGATCCGAGGGTACCAGGTGCACTATGTCAGGATGGTTAATGGGGAGCCCACAGGACAGCCAGTCATCAAGGACATCCTGATTGATGATGCCCAGGTACAACACCCTACTCAGCCAGCCACTTCTTCTCTCAGACACACAGTATTGTTTTCTCTCTTTCACCTTTACATGTGCAACAACAAAGACTTTCATTTGGAGTGGAAAAAGCTATATTTCATCATGACATATCAATAATTGAATTGTGCAAAATAGTAACTGTTTTGTCACTAAATTTAATTCTACTGTAAAATCACAAGTCAATGTATGATTATGATTATTGCTACTTTTACTATAATTGTTTTTTTGTTTTTTTTTTATCAACCAACAGATTTATTCATTGATTGCAGACAAACTGTGTTTATATTTTCTTACCAGCAAGTAGTGTCTGTGCCTGGCCTTATCTATTTTCTCTTTTCTCTCCATATTCTGATATCATAATCAGTGGGAATATGATGATTCAACTGAACATGTGAGTAGCTAAACTTGACAAAATTCTGATCTTGTTTTCCTCTGCTTTCATCTTCTGCATGAATGGCATGTGTCTTTTGGGAAATAGGAGTTTATGACCTAATTTTTAACAATAGCTTGAACCCTATCTTTGGACATTTACCTTAAAAACTGCAGATGGAACTCCTTGACTAACAGTTTGTTCAGAGAAAATTCAAATTAAACTGAAATGTTTGAATTCCATAAGTGTTTCCTGATTTAACTATTATATTACACAGAGAAACCAAGTTATATATTAACTAAAGCTTATGAGCACAATCCTTGTCCACTCAATTTTAAGTATATGCTGAGAGAATGTGTCTGTCGTGTCATTTGTGCTGATTATGCCATCACATGCCAGTTGTATCCTTCTGCTTGCTTATATCTGCAAATCAGAAAGTGAGTGTCCTGCAACTCAAGTCCTGCATCTTTACAGGTAATGATCATCACAGAGCTGCAAGCTGAGACCACGTATTCAGTCACGGTGGCAGCCTACACAACAAAGGGTGATGGGGCACGCAGCAAGCCCAAACTGATCACCACCACTGGCGCAGGTAACGTTGCTGACAAATCTCCTGTGGTTCTCTGCTAATATACGATATGTTCATATAAAAATGCATTTTTGCTTTGTAAAGCAATACACTGCATCAAATGAAAAAAAAGCACCAGGCAAATATTCTTGTCACCGAGCGTGAAAAGAGTGAAAGCAGCTAATTGCTGTCTCGTTTAGTGCAACTCTTACCCACTGGTATGACATGGCACGGCTGAAAGCACTTTTAAAGTAATAGCAAATGTAGAGAGAGTGTGAAAGAAAGGCAAGAAAAAAAGGACAGCCCTGTTCAGCTCTTTTGCTCATGTCTTTTTACAGCGTTAAGCTGCATTAAAAGACACTCAGAGATCAACTGATACTAAATGCCTGCCTTTTACAAATATGATGAGATGGAAACATGGTTATTCACATCCATAACAAGTTGTCCCTTTCTCCATTGGTGCTTAGTTCCTGAAAAACCCCGGCTAATGGTCAGCACAACCAACATGGGCACCGCTCTCCTCCAGTGGCATCCCCCAGCTTTAACCCACGGGCCCCTACAAGGCTATCGCCTCCGTTTTGGCCGCAATGACGTGGAACCACTGACAGTCATTGAGTTCCCTGAGCGAGAGAACCACTACACTACCAAAGAGATCCATAAGGGAGCCTCATACACTTTCCGCCTTTCTGCACGCAACAAGGTCGGATTTGGTGAAGAGACAATCAAGGAAGTCACCACAAATGAGGATGTCCCAAGTGGCTACCCTCAGAGCATTACAGCAGAGGGTGCCACCACCTCCACCATACAGGTTAGCTGGCAACCTGTTTTGCTGGCAGAGAGAAACGGCCAAATAGTGAAATACGCTCTGCAGTATAAGGACATCAACAGCCCCCGCAGTCCCTCAGAACTCTTCATCACCGGCCCGGAAACAGTCATGCTGGATGGCCTTAAGGCAGATACCACTTATGATATTAAAATGTGTGCCTTCACCAGCAAGGGCTCTGGTCCCTATAGCCCAAGTGTCCAATTCAGGACACAGCCTTTGGATCAAGGTAGGATCAGTCCCTGAACCTTTTTAGCCCTTCCCCTTTTAAAATCAGCCTTTGCCTGCGCAGCCCTTTCCAACCACAGCAGCTACCTCAGAAAGCCTCAAATGGCAGAAGTTGAAAAAGTATGGAATCAACCAGAGGACTCTGGTATTAACATGTTGCCCTACCTTTAGTCTCCATAAAATAAGCATGATTTAAGAAACTCACATAAGTAAGTATGTGTGTCTCTTTGTGTCTTGTCAGTCAAACAAAGCTCAGTCATTAACTTAAGAGTTGGTGTTGGTAAGAAGGTAAGAAGACAGTGTTGAGTTCAGTGTAGTAGTGATTTCAGCCTGGTTTTGAAGGAGACATTCTCAGGTAAGCACTGGTGTGGGACCATTGGTGTAGACAAAAAAAAAGGGATGTTTTGTGTCTAAATCACCTGCTCCCCCTTTCTTTTAGCAGTGTTTGCAAAAAATTTTCACGTGAAAGCTGCCATGAAGACATCAGTGTGGCTGACCTGGGAAATCCCAGACACCTACAACCCAGCTCAACCTTTCACTGTAAGCACATCGTAGATAAATATAACATTTGCACATGTATTGAGGTGCACATTACTGTGACACAACAATATTCAGACAACATTTAGAATTGGGACATCAGTGTATACATGAAACACCAACTCATTTGCATACAGATCCTCTACGATAATGGCCAGAGTGTAGAGGTGGATGGGAAACTAACGCAGAAGCTAATCACGGGTCTTCAACCTGAGACCCAGTACTCCTTCCTCCTGACCAACCGTGGCAACAGCGCTGGAGGACTGCAGCACCGTGTGTCCACCATGACGGCCCCAGACATCCTTCGCACAAAACCGTACCTGATCGGCAAGACCAACTCAGACGGTATGGTGACTGTGGAGCTACCATCAGTGGAAACATCTGAGAGAGTAAGGTGAGTGCCGATAATCAAACTAAAGTTGATTTTGAATTGCCTGCAATTAGCGCTGCCCCCTAAACATTGATGAGTGGAGTCATCAGTTGAGAAGCACTCAGGTCCACTTGCATTTTGTCAGTCAAATCATTGCACTGTTTTTGTATATATTTTTTTATTTATTTGTATTATTATTAGCTATGTTACTATATTCAAAGTCACGCAGGATAACAATATTGTAGGCTGTGGAATTCAACAAACCAAATCTTGTCGCAAAAATAAAGCATAATATGATTTGACTTATAAAGACATCAATTGTCCATATTACTGATTATTATTATGTACTAATGCATTGTGGATGGAAATAAACAAGTTAACTTGATAGCTGACCTTGTCAGGAGCAATTCTTACAGAGTCATTTATATTCATCCCTACATTTCAGTGTAATATCCACTTCACCTCAGTCATTACACACTGAAGCAGCCCAACTCATTTAAGCACACTCCTCTAAGCCCTATAAAGTCTCTTATAGCCTTTCAACAAAGCCCAGGGTTGTCAGAAGGCCAAGGAGCACATCCGATTGTAGAGTGACGCTTCAAACCCATCTTGGGTTTTTTGATCTTTCTGGATGCACTAGGCCCACTGTCTCCCATGCCAGAGCTTAAGCTAATTAGTTTCCCATTAGCCTGCCACACTGCCTTCCTGGCTAACGCTAGCTAGTGCAGTGCCCAACCAGGAAGCCCAACTCTGGCAGAGGCCGTTATCTCTCTTGCCACCCTGATGAAGGGATGAAAATCCCTCTAATTCTGTATCTTTTCTGCATTCACAGAGGTCTCTTAATTAACCCACAAGGGGGCCTAGTTAGGTGACTGTATTGTCTGACTTCTGAATCTGCTTAAACTGCACAGAAAACATAGAAGAAAATGGTCCTAATCGAGTGATAAAAAAATCAGGACATGCTAATGGCACAATTATGTCTTTTTTCATTGGTTTTAGGTAAACAGACCTCTCTATAATGCAAGCAGACAGTATGGGCACTGTGCAATGCTGTATTTTATTCTTACTGTCAAATAGAGTTTGTCCAGAAAACAGTGACAACTGACTTGCAAATACAGCTGATGGATATGAGTCTTTTGGAGAGATAGCAGTGATATTTGACCTTGTTGTTAATGTCAATATTATTGTAAATTTTATTTTGCAGGGGATATTACATTGTTGTAGTACCTCTGAAGAAGCAGCGCACTGGCAAGTTTTTCAAACCCTGGGACAATCCCGATGAGATGAATTTGGAGGAGGTAGGTTTAAAGGATGAGCTGATTATGATGACTCAGGTTAGCAGGAAAGAATACTAAAAGTATACCATGTAAAATTCCTGTTATTGTTCTGTTACTAAGTTATTGTACCCAGCTTCTTAACAGCATACCTGTGTTCTCATATCACGCGTTTCTTTTCTCAAAACTGAAAAAAACTAGTTGAGGCAGTTGAGGGCAGGAGGAACAGGAGATGAGTCTCACTGATTGACGCAAATAGCTGCAGAGAGCACTGTTCATATGGAAATGAGAACATGAAGTAGCCATCAAGTGCACTGCAAACTCAACCCCCATCCCCACCTCCTCCTCCTCCTCTTTGTGTCTGTGGTAATTACCTGAAGAGCTGCATCAGGCCTTCACGTCTCTTCTCATTGCAAGCAAAGCTAGTGCTACTGCGTATGCACAAAACACTTGACAACTTTTATATTAAGCCAGTTGAGACAATTCAGGAGCTTCTGTGCATTGCATGCATTATTAAATGCGTAAGAAAACTAAAGGTTTTATCGGTATGTATTATAAGCTTTGATTACATTTAAGGTATTCCTTCACATGCAGTGTCAGTTGTAGTGAGCTAATGTTTCTACACACTGCAGCAATCTCTTTCCTAGAAATGTACAAAGAATTGAGAATTCTAAAGCGCTATTCCCCTTCAGGTTACTTCAATTTGAAATTCTTAAAGTATTTATTTCTATTGTACAAACATCACAATATATCACATGTCTAGGAGGCTAAAAGAAAACACACCATGTCTCATCTGCCATTGGGTTTACAGCTCATGCCTACAGGCCCATGTCTGGAGCCTTGACCGATTGTCCAAAATTCACCCCTCTGTCAGAATTTATTTGTTTGTCAATATTGGCACTCACCTTTTCACAACTTTTCCCAAGGGCAGCTAGATTTAGCTGTGTTGACAGGAGAGATGATTGAAGACATTATCGGGCAGCACCAACAGCCCAGCAGCCAAAACAGAGCACACACAAGAACGCACACACTCTGATGTGAATGACAGGCGCATGCAGCGCGCACATGCATTTACACACACTCATTCGTGCACACAAGTCAGAGATAGGTAATCAGATGCCCAAACAACTAGCCAGGCTTGATTAGCATAATTATGATCCACACTTTGTACTGGAAGTTTAAAGACGGATGATACCGACTTGTATGAAGGACACACTTAATGTGTTTCTTTCAGCCTATAAGTATTATTATTGTTGTTTTGGTTGGGGGAGCAACAGTGTTATTTTGAGCTTGAACATTAATTACAACAGTGGTGTGATATGTCATAATTTTCTTTGAAGACTCGCATTTGAGTGTTTAATTTTTTGAGTAACATCTGTCACTAACATCGTGGTATTTTAATTTTGAAGATATAGCTTGTATATAAGTTGGTAACCAAATTTATTGACATGATATTTGATTTATCCTCACTGTGCACATCTTTCCTTCATATTTACTAAACAATGAATCAGAAAAATGCACATTTGTACACTAATAATCAAATCCAAACAAAAATGATCCCCAAATTATATTTGTCTGCATGTTTAAGCAAAAATATTTTTTGATTGTATCAACAAGAAAAAATAATTGAGCTGTGAAAGTTTTAAATGAATTCAGTCTTTTTAACTGTTTGAAGCTGTTGGATAATCCTCCGCTGTTTTATATGCTGGAAAGCCAAACAATCTTTTAATCTAACAGTCTTTTGTAGTCTAAAAACAGATGAAATAAGTCATTGATCTTTTCTGTAATGTTCTGCTTTTTGCAATCAGCATTTTCAGCTCAGCAATCAGAAGAAAAAAAAATCTACATAGACAGATCTGGTTGGTGTAGATGTGTTTTCATGTGTGTGCTGGAATGTGTCCCTATCCGTTATCAACTATCTGCTTCTTACTCCTCACTGTAGTTGCTGAAGGAGATAAACCGAACTAGCAGAGGCCTTCGGTTCCGCAGGCAGGCAGAACCCAAAGCCTATATTGCTGCCTACTACAAAGTCCTGCCTAAAGACTTCACCTTGGGAGATGGCAAGATCTACGGGGACTTTGAAAATAAGCAACTCCAGAATGGCCAGGAGTACATCTTCTTTGTGCTTGCTGTTCTGGAAATGTCTGAAAACGTGAGTCTGCTCTATCTCACACACGTGTAATGTCTCAGTTTTATCCATATGGCATATCCCTTGATAGTGATATCATGTTCTTTGTGCTAACAACTATACATGTTAATAGGCACAGAGGGTTAAATCCACTACATCTTTGCAGAGGGTCAGAGTTGGTTCTGGTCAGATGTGTTACTCTCAGCCCTTGTGAGGCTTTGACTTAAAAACTTAAAGCTGCAGCTGACCCATGCTGCCTCAGGGAGAGAAACCCCTTAAGACCTTAGCCGATCGCAAGAACACCTCGATAACACGGCTCCTCTTTAATTGCGTCCTACGTGCCGTCCACCTTATCTCCACTGCTGCAGCTAGTGTGTATGTGTTCATGAGTCCGTCTGGATGGAAGACCTGAAAGCCACATGATTAGGCAGCTAAAGGCGAGATGATGGATTTGATGAGCTGCAGGGTCTATAGTGCTGCCTCACACACTCTCCGCTAACCCTGAGTTCAGGTAGAGCAAAAACGATAATGATAGACGGAGGGAAATCTCTCTAATTTGCCCACTGAAGCATATATTTTCTTCCCACAAGACCATTTTTTTTTATCTTCTCTTAGAATGTGAAATGGTCCAATCAAGGTTCCTGCATAGGAGCAGATAGTGAAGATAATTCTGATTGGTCAAACTGCAGCTTAGCAGATTTTACACAGTAAAACTTTGAATTGGCTTTTAATTTGTATTGTTGGTCATGCTGTGTTTGTCAGAGTCTTGTTAGATTTGCTCTGTAATGGGGGCAAGTTAAATGACGTCTTGTAGTAATTCTTTGAATAATCCCAAATATGAGTGGATCTACTGTTCCTTCATGTAACTTACAGTGAAGATCAGTTATTGCCTATGTCAAAGGCACAACGTGATACACTGGCAAGAAAATGTCTTTCATAATTACCAGATGATAGATAATATCAACTTGAAAAGGAGCAGCATGATGTCGAATACGTATAGTAGAATATGATGGCTGAAAAAAAAAAATTTGACACAGATTTCATGACAGAATATTAATCACTGATTTGCTTCTCCCTGGCTCAGATCATGTATGCCACCAGCCCCTACTCTGATCCAGTTGTTTCAGCGGACATTGACCCCCAGCCAATCATCGATGAGGAAGAAGGCCTCATCTGGGTGGTGGGACCTGTGCTAGCAGTCGTCTTCATCATATGCATTGTCATTGCCATCCTCCTCTACAAGAGGTAAGGACATGAAAGGATGGTCTACACACAAGGGATTTTTCAGTCTAACAAATGCGCAGTAATCCACCTCAGATGGGACAACTACCATAACACTTAAATACTTATAATAAATACTGTACATACAAAACTGGCACACAGTCATTCCAAGGAGACGGTGCAAGAAATGCACTATATACACATTATTACTTATATATGTGCATTTAAAATTCATGTCATGTATAGCCACTCAACATTCGTGTATGACCATTCACTTTATTTATTTAACATTGATGAAACCAACACGCTACTGTGCACAAATTTACTTAGCATATTTGAATGCAGACACTAAATGTAAGATTTTAACTTAAACCCTGAGGCACATTGATCTTCAGGCTATCCATGACCCTCACAAACACACTCTAAATCTCAAATGAGTAAATCCAGGCACACAGCTACCCAAACTGTCAAGCCATCCGAGGCAGACGCCCACAATCCTTCATACAGACATGTGCGTTGACTGAAAGTTAATCAGACACATCCATCTACCCCCTGCACACACAAATACACACTCACACACACATGTAAAACAGTTGAAAACACTTGCGGTAGTGTGCTTTCACACCGAATCAAAACAGTCTTTTTTGTCTGAAACCCCCTAGTGGTAGCCAGACCTTGCGCTGTCACTGCTCATCAGTCAAGCGTAGGAGGGCAGAGCTTTGACTATCTGCTGCATGTCACTGCATGTGTGTGCAGCTTTAAAGAGGCCCTGAGGCCTGGGCCAGCATCCCAGCCACCCCAACCCCTCCCCTTTCAATACTACTCATTCCACAAGGGAACTCGGCTCTCAATCCTGACTCTGACCTTATGCTGCCCTCCTGCTTTGCCAGGACACACTTGTGCACACATCTACACACAGATTTCATTCTGTCCTTTGCCATCTTGTCAGTTCTCACCTATTATATAAGGCAAAGTTCATTTAATCAAATATCCAGTTCTAAGCAGAATTTCACAGTGGTCCTCAAGAAGTAATTTTGGGAATGCAAGATTAGTAATTGAAGAGTCAGCGGAAGCTATAATCAGTACAAATACTGAGAAGTAAAAAAAAAAAAAAACAGAGTAATGTCAGGTTTATGCATACTACTTTATTCTAGCTCTGTCTTACTCTGTTTTGATAATAAAAAAGGTGAATTAAAACTGCACAAAGATTGTGTGTGCGGAGGGCTTTAGTATTTCCATTTGTGGCAGGCAGATTTACACATCGACTACCAAGCCAGTGTCACTGCCACGTTAGGGAACATTCAGTGCATAACCAGGAGATATTTCTCTTGTCGAGATCAATTTTTATGTGACAGAATGTTGCTCTTGTGCCAAACAAAGGGCAACAACCATGTGATGCTTAGCTCTAGGAAAAGACATGGGGATAACAATTGCTATCTTCATCAGAGACAAGCATAAATCTGAGTAAACTGCACACCTACACTTAGAATAATTGAAGTCACATCCGTTTATTGCTACCAGACTAATAAATTCAGGTATATTTTAAATAAAAGGGTAAAAACATACATGTTTGACTAAAAATTATGATCCCACATGTTGTTTGCATTTATAATATCACATGCATAAATCTTAAACATGCAGAATTCTTAATTTTAATAAATGCATCGGTGGTAGGCTTATTTGCCGGAAAAAACCGCCACAGCAATTAGGAGTCAAGAGATGACTTTTATGCTTGAACAAGAAGCAATCAGCTGAAACTGCTTGAAATAGCAGAGATACAATGTACAAATCTTGGATGCACCTGGGAAACTAGTATTTGAAACAAAGAGCCCCAAGGCGGCATAATTGAGTATAATCTTGGAAGTGAAGCATCACTAATCTTGCACACAAAGTAAAACAGATATGATTGGTATCATTTGACTCTTACATCGTCAGTCATTCACTTACTCTGAAGAAAGTTTCTGGAACTCTCCATTAAAGCCTAAGGTCTTATCACCTAATGTTGTGTCGATATTTCTTTCCTTGCTGACCAATGGAGCAGCAAACCAGACAGGTAAGAATGAGAAAGAATTAAAGAGAAACTAACTCCCTTTCAACCTCTTTTTCTCCCCAGACTGTACATATGATATCTAAACATATGGAAACTGATCGCCCACTGGAGTTGAGGTCATTCGTGAAATCATGCAATGTGCGGAATCAGAATGAACATGTGTTAAACACATGTTGCTTACTATTAGCAATGTGACACTGTTTCTATGACAGCTGTCAGCCGGCATTTATTTGGAAATCAAAGCACAAATGGTTTGACTTTTCCTACCAATAAACCCTGAATTCACAATGCCATATAATGACTGAATCATCTTCCCATTATAAAATGCTGCAATTACTAGTGACCTCCTACAACCAGTGTGGTATGAATGAACAAATCACCTGAGGTGACACTGTTGTACATTAAAAATGTGAAAAAGACTTTCTATGTAATAGTAATCTTGCATTCAAAATACTTAAACACAAAATAAAAGGGAGTGGAACAAAGAATAAGAATCCAACATAATGCAAATACAGAAAGTACAATAGCCCCTTAGTACTTACTGACACAACCATTGAAAAGTGAACAATACAGGCTTTACAAAGGTAGTAGTTAAGAGCTAAGGGCAACAGTATTGGATTGCATTATATTGTGAAGTGATGATGTTATTTAGTCCACCCCCTGTAGCCTAATGTACTGTAAGAATGTACTCCTGTCACCTTCCTAATTATATTTCTGCCTTCATTATTCATTAAGACCAGAAGGCACACTTTGCGGTTATACAGTAAGAATTAAGGGTTTTGTGCACAAAACACAAAAATAAATCATCAAAAATAATTTACTGTTTATTCTGCAGAAAAAGAGCAGAATCTGAAGCTAGGAAAGGCAGTCTCCCCAACAGCAAGGAAATGCCACTGCATCATCCCACTGACCCTGTTGAGCTTCGACGTCTCAACTTCCAAACGCCTGGTAAGTACTCGAAATGAAGCCAGTAACTGCTATGTCATTCACTGTGAATTTATAACTGAATATGCATTCTGGAAATGGTCGCCAATGCTAATTATTGCTTACTTTAAGGAAAAAGAAATATACAATCAGTTTTGTAGCATTCATTGTTTCCACATTTGCAACCACTGCTGACACTGAAACATAATACAATAACGACCTACAGAGTTCCCATCATCTTTGCGGTGAGAGTGGCACAATAAAGGCAGGCAGTTTGCAGGTAGACAGTGGACAGGTGCTTAGAGAAGGTACAGCAGGTCAAAACTGACAGTGTCCTCCCTAGAGACACCTATCAGTGGAAAATGAAGAGGCAGAAATGCAAGCTTGACAGTTTCATGGCAGCTGTCATCTTCCTCTGCACCTGGGTTATCCAGGTCATCAGGACTTGTCATGCTTACTCAGAATAGTACAGTCCTGCTTGGACAGTATCCTGCCGCTTAAGGTCCCAGGATGCAGGGTTGTGGGAGGAGAGGGAAATGCAAAATGTTGTTTTTTTTTTTTTTTGAGGAAGCCAATACATAACCATGAAAAAGTGGTGACAAGTTGTAAACACTAGTGTTTACTCGCTGTGACCTTTAGTGCTGAGGTGAGTGGTGGTCAGTGGTCACGCCTTGGCTCAGTGATGTAATCGTTACACGATTGGGGAGTCACAGTTCATGCATCACCTGAAGAGGTGGTATGCATCTTTGCTCCTGAGAGAGACCAACAGAGACATACTTAACTGCCATTTGAGTTCTTCTAGCACCGATTGCTTTGGGACAGGTGTTCAGAATCTGCGAATAATGTTGTAATATCAAAGCCATATTTTTCAGGTCAGCTAGTATGAAAGGAGGATGAATTATCTCTGCAGGCTCATTTTTGAAAAAAGATTATGCATATTTATGAAAGCTCTTCAGTGATGTTAGGACCATTACTGGCTGTTTCATCCTGGCACAGGGTATTTTTCCTTTTGGCTCAGAGTGATCTCAACAATCCTCCCACTATTTCATCTGCCTCTCAAGCCATCACCCCCCCCCCCCCCCCCCCCCCCCCCCCCACATCAGCCCTTCTGAGAGCTGGTATCTTGTCTATTTCACTGCTCAAAAAGGACCAAACATTTTTTTTCCGACGACGTGACCACTTTCTCTTAAGTCCTGAAGCACTTCTACATTAGACCACCTCTCTCCCCGACTCTCTCTACCCTTCCTTTCACCTCTTTACCCCTCAATGGACATTTTCATCTTAAGGATGCTTGATGTTTGAGCGATGGCGTGTTGGAAATGGCACTTTCATTGTCCCCCAGTGGTGGAAATGGATTTTGAGTAGTGGCCTGCAATAGATACACCGTTTGCCGTCTTTCAGAGAGACATGAGAGTGGGTGGGAAAACGAGGTACAGCTTCCATTAGCTAATGCCCACTTGTGTCTGCAACCAAAATGATATCACCTCATTGTTGGAGAGGGATACTTTCAGCCGACTGGTGTGTCAAAATGGCACCTGAATTCTTAAGTCACAGATCTTTGGTTGTAGAACAGCACACTTTTGATCTTTTCCCTACATCTAAGCTGTTAAAGATGCTGATGACGCGTATACCTTAACTACCACCCAATATTGAACAATGTCAATTCCACATTTTCAAAGTCAAGTGAACTTAACTGCGGATGAAACTTTATACTCCAATCCAAGTAGTACAACACCATGTCAGAATCCTCGGGTTAAAAGGAATGACAATGAATATCCCATGGTTGTTCGCTTTTGATTTGTGCTGCTAGGACTTTTTATTCCCTGTACGCTTTCTTATTTCTATGAAATAAGCATGGTGGCATAGCCGAGCTTTGAGCATGATGATTTGTATGTTACTAATGAATGTCCCATTTAGAGTACACATAATCATTCAACTACTTCTTGTCACATTTCAATTTCTACCTTCTGTTTGTGAAAAAAAATAGTCATCACATTGCTCTGTGACGTCTGCAATGTACTTAATTACACCGCCGTTTCCTCCACAGGTTCAGGTGCGTCCAGTCACCCCAGTAACCTCCATTTGTCAAGTTAGTTGGTCTCGATTATGCATTTGACATGATTTGTTTTTGATTTTTTTTTTTTTTTTTAGCTTCAATTCCCTTCTTCTCCTTTTTTTCTGCCTAGTCTTGTATTCCCATCTCCACCTAATCCATCTGGTGTAATGCTATGTCATCACAGGAGGCGGAGTTTGAAATGACAGCTTGAAAACATGTCATCACTCAAAGCAGACGTCAACATCTGGCTTAACATTTTGAATGTTTTTTGTTTGTTTGTTTTTTGGGATGTTTGCGTCTGTGTCTTCCTGTCATGCTAACTACACACCGCAGCAGCTTTCTGTGTGAATAACTTTCTTCTCTCTCAATAGGGAGAGTCCCAATGGGGCAAGTGTGCTCGATGACTTCTCATTGGCTTCTGTGTCCATATCCTCTTTATGAGCATGGCCACTGCTTTGAGTGAACAACCTAGCCTAACAAGATCCACTCTTCCATTCCCCCTGTTAAACACACATTCTGCTTATCTAATGATTCACTGTTGGCTTGTGGTTGGGTGATGGCTTGTTACAAGACTGGTGACTGACCCTCAGACCATCTTATTGACAGGTATGGCAAGCCACCCTCCAATCCCGATCATGGACCTGGCAGATCATCTGGAGCGGCTGAAAGCCAATGACAACCTTAAGTTTTCACAGGAATATGAGGTAAGCGGCAGCAGATCCCAGAGTTGATTGTGATAAATGTTGTAGCAAGTAACTATGATTTCAAATTACTGTCATTATTTAGCATGCTGGGCAAAGACCACAGTCTTGCATTTAATGGTATTTTCCTGGAAGCCTGAATCCTATCATTGCATACCCATGCCAACCACATTGCTGTCCAAGCGTGTTAACAATGTGTCAACTGGGTTTGGTGGATGAGAGCCCAACAGGGGGAGTTAGGAATTACTTTCATAAAAATATCATCTTCATTAGAATAACGCAGAGATTTCAAATTAGCCAGTATACCTTTTTGACTTCAGGCTGTTTGACAGTTCATAGCAGGAAACAAACAGGTGTGATTAATAACACCAATAATGGCTACATTCCACTTTCAGTTCCAGGGCCCTGTTATTGTGCCTGCTGGCTCATTGACATGACTTACTGTGACAGTTAAAAGGAAAACAGGCCATCATTAATGTTATTAGTTACACTTGTTCTTTTATCGCTGTGACGAGTCCAAATGTCTGCTGTGAAAAGGCTGTATATGACTAAACCAAGTAAAAATGGCAATGTGAAGCCAAACCTGCACAAAGAAAGAATATCCGAATGAATCATACTAGTATTTAAAGGATGAAATCAGTGTTTATCAGTTAATATACTGTGACCATAACGGAGGTCAATATGGTGAACGCTGCTATCAACACCTAGAAGCAACCCTACAACTAGCAGTACAGATGTGTTGGATGAAACAGTATATTATACACAGAACGATATTCAGTATTGTTTATCCTTGAGAAACATAATGCTTAACTGCTAGTGTGACTAATGCACTACTACTCTGAAAATTTCAAAGGCTACGTTTTACTGACACAGCTAGTTAATTTATGTCTACACTTAAGCTGAGGTCTCACTCCAGACTGCATGGCCACTATGAGAATAAAAATACACCCCTGAACAAAGGTGTTAGTAGTATTTATGTGTGGTGTGATTAGACCTTCAAATTTAAAAGTCCTTACAATTTAAGTGCCTTCAAAACCTTGTTGGTTGTAGTCAGGCAACGTTAATGTTTATATTGGAATTGCGTTGTAGATGAACTTATGTTTGAAGAACACCCGTGGGGCCTGAAAAACTATGCAAACAAGGGGTGTTTTCTGCAGTATTGTATGAGATAGGAACAGCCGCTCTGTGGTTCCTGCAACGGCTCCAAAATCTATGAGGTCACCATATGGGTCCCTGCCAAGCTGCCCAATCATTATTGCAGCTTAAGTACACCGAATTCCAATTTCATTGTGCTTATTCAAGAGCAGTGGAAAGTAATTTTGAGAGTACAATAAAATAAAGATTTTTATTATGAGCAATGATGCAGCCCACTGTTTCAACATATTTTGATAAAGTAACATACTCAGCCAGTGGTACGCCTTCTCCCATACTGCTGCTTTAGGTGATTTCTGCAGATGAACTCAGGGCTGAAATGTCTTGTCTAATGTCTTTCCTTCCATGGTGGTAGAAGTAATCTAAAGTTTGACATCATTAAACTGGTCTGATAGTGAATAATAAAGATAATTTCCATGCATTTATTGTTCAGATAAATTATTCTAAATAAGCCATAAAAGCAGGATCATACTCAGATCTATCTAGATTATAAGACAGGGCATTGTCCTAATGTGGCTGTTAATTGCAGTCTGTTCTATTGCACATTGGTTTCGTCTACTTTCAGTGGAGATTAACACATAAAAGCAACCTGTGCCCATTAAAAACACAGGCACAATATTTTCCCTGTAATATGAAATGAAATGCCATCTTTCATGTCTTTGTGTTTTCCCTTTGTGATATTATGTTTTATAGTTCATTTATTGGGATGAGGGACCATTATCGATCTCTGCTTTACAAAGCCAAAAGGGGACTTGGATAGCTAATGCTGTTAAACTATTCTCAAGTGTGGTATTCTAGCATTTGCCATAAAGTCCGATTGATCAAATGAGCAAAGTCGATAGAACATGGGCTTTTCCTCTGTGACTGATTCTGATGTATCTTTTTGGAAATCTAATACTTTATATGCACTTATTTCATGTAAACAGTTCCCATAGTTCTTAAAAGTAAACTATTCACTCAAGTCAAATTTGCTCCACAAAATATTCTTTGACTTTTTGTCAACTTGAGATTTGAAGATCAAAAGAGACAACTTAGATTCCAGTGTTGGCTGACACCCCATTTTCCACAAGATGCTCAGAGGCCAGAGCAGATTCTTCTTAAATTAACTGAGAAAAATACAAGCCTGGGTTAGACTTTTCATCAACTAAATCAGCTTTCAGTCCAAAAAATTATAATTTCCTTGGGACTCTTGTATATCAAGAATTTGACACATTTCATCATCAAAACTTACTTTAAGAGACTTGACATTTGGTGTGTTTAAAGTGAAAAGCCATTTCCTTTAAAAAAAAAAATTAAAAAAATGGAAGGTTGAGGAGCTTCTTGATATTGCACTACTGTGGCCAACTTAGAGAGATGGTGTGTAAAAAAGCATACTGAATGATTGTAAATTCATGTTATGATTTTGTGCAATTTTATTCTTCTCACTTGGTGAAGATGTAAAGCTCTAAAAGGGTAGTCCCAACCTGACATTATTTGACCTCGAAGGGAAACTAAACAGCCAAGATAAACCCAATACAGCAAAATTTTATCAATAGTTTACAATCTCTGTTTTCCATTTATGTTTTCTGTTGTGTACACATGAAACGATCCAACAGCAGCACTAGAAATTAATATTACGCATGACATGAACACAACATTCAAATTATGTGTAGCTTTGTCTCTCCAGCAAATGTGCCATCAGTGCAAATACATGCAAAAATAGATTTAGGGACAAAAGTATGGGCTTGAGTTTGTATCTAAACATTAGTAAACTACAATATTTTCATTTTCACTTCCAATGTGAGCTCTGTGTTCAAAGGCACATTTCAGTGAGCTTTCGGATATTGATCTTGCACAAAGAGCTAAATTCAGCCTTGGCTATCAACTGCTGTAAAATGTGCCTATAGCACAAAATATTTTATTGTAATAATGACAATTTTTTTTCTCTTACAGTCCATCGACCCTGGTCAGCAGTTCACATGGGAGCACTCTAACCTGGAGGTTAACAAGCCAAAGAACAGATATGCCAACGTGATTGCCTACGACCATTCCAGAGTCTTGCTCTCTGCTATTGACGGTATGCCGCCCACCAGCATCTTCCCTCCCAACTGCTGTATCGATTCTACAGACAGCCAGTACAACCGTATCTTTAAGACCTCAGGAGCGCAACCACACTCTACTTTTAAATGATATTCCTACACAAGCATGTCAGACTACTACTTCCTTTCATGCCTAAGGTGCTTGTAAAGAAAGACATTATTTACAAAAACAAACAATTCCCTTTTCAAGTACCGAGGCAACCAATCAGATAAATCAATCTCTACAATGAGCGATGCCAGGATGCCAAGTTTCACCAACATCTGTTCCTTTAAATTGAGTGTAATTTATATCTTCAAACCAGGGCAGTGAGCACACTAGAAGATACAAAAACAGGGCAGCACACTCTATACACATTACTTGTTTGTGCATTACATGGAATAAACTCATTCAAGATGTGGTTGTAGTGCTCTGAATATCAGGGCCTAACCTTGCAGCTTGACAGACAAATTTGTATTTTCACAATTTCACACCAACCCATTGTCGACCTGACATGAACCAGGACAGTCAGAGTCTTTGGCACACTTAAGATGTGTTGTCCTGTATAGTACAGCTTCTAAGAAGTGAAAGGCCATTTTGAAATGGCTAGTTAATTGTTGGCTCCTTAACCAGTTTATTCAATGATAACACAATTGCACATACACACACAACTATTAATTAACCATTTCCATTGAGCTGCTCCCATGGAGGGCACAGAATAATATAAACAAAAGTAGTAAATGGCTAATGTGACAAAAACAGATAGATAAAGACTTAGAGAGCCTTTTTTGCAGTCTCTCAGAAACAACACACAGCTTGAGTGTTGATGGAACTCCATTAGCCAGGCATATAAACACATCTGCACAAACACACTGGAGTCTTTGTGCTGTAGCAAGTGAGTAGATCTCAGCCAGGGGGACATGAGGGACTTCCTCTTTTCCTTCTAAGCTTAAACAAAGCCTTTTGGCAAGCAATGCCTCTATTGTTTACTTTGATTGAGTTCTTTGAATAAAAAGGGATTTGGGATTTGACATCAGAATTTGAAGACAGCTACTTTCAGAATTTATTGATGCGGGGATGGATCAGCAGAATGTTTGGGATACAAGCGCTCTGATGCTCGAGAACATTTGTGGACTTTAATGGTCGGGACATCACTGCATTTGCTCTACTTTTGACAAGGAACCTCTTGCCAAGTTGCCTGACCACACAAAACAAGGGCTTAGCCGGATTAAACTGCTATCTAAAGTTAATCCCTAAAACTTAGTTTACCCTTCATTTGGCTAAATTGTACAGTTTCTAATTTCAATTAGAAAATGTATTAATTTTTGTCAGTATGATCGCATTCCTTCCAAATTCCATGAATTCTATGTTATTTTTAGAACATTAAAGTCACTAATTTTTCCATTGTTCTATATTTAGTGTGGAAGCTGTCACGGGTCTTTTCTTATTCAAAGACAAGAGCTACACTTGAGACATTCACACCCTGTTCTACAAAGAAGTCATTTATTAAGAAAATCTAATCAAGATCTAATGTGACAACTTTATAAATATGTTCTGTAGTCAGACAGTGTAGGAATCTGAGAAAGTGTGTTGTTATCTGCTTGCAATTGCAATGTCTTGAAATGAATATACTATTAGTAGTACCACTACTGCTACTAAGAATCATCATCATTATCAGAATTACACTATTGCGCCCTAAAATCTCTCTGTATTTTCTTTGAAATTCCTTTGCTTTTTTTAGTTCTTTATTTATTTATTTTTTACGAAGACTGAGCAATGAACAACAATGTAGCGATGTTTATTTCTTAATGAGCATACTGACAGAAAATTTATACAAATCCTGAGTGACAGAAAGCATAAAGGCAAAATCCATTTGCAAATATGCATTAAACAACATGCCTCATTCTCATTAAACCACAGTAATGTCTCTTTTGGCTTTTTCTTTTCAATTTGAAAACACACTGGGCTTAATTGTATTTATCCCTTGTCCATCAAGGAAATATACAACTGCCTGGCTGTGTGGACAACTTCAACGGCAAAAAAGAGAGGGTGGGGGAGAGCAAAAAAAAATTATGTGGGTGGGTTTTTGAATGTGTTCATATTCCTTTTTCTTTGCTTTTTTATGTTGAATAAGTTACCTGGGAGTAAAAGGCAGTCTGGGGGACAGGGGGGAGAGGAAGCAGTTGGAGTGAGGGGATTCTCTGGGACGTGGCATCCATGCAGATGAGACTTATCTTGGTCGACCATGTGTGCATGGAGCCCCTAAACTGCCAGTCCTAAAGCATTGACTAGCTGTCAGCTCTGTCTCTTTCCCCCGGATTCGAAAAGGCTGCTGTGCCTTTCATTTAATATAAGCAAAGAGAAGGAGGAGTGCGGGGGGAAGGGGGGAAATTGTTTTGCTAGTTTTGTGTTGGTTTGTTTTTCTCCATGTGAGGTGATAGACTTTAACAGACCAAGCTTTATCTGTAAGTCAGTTGCAGATATGGAAGAGGGACACAAAAACTGTGGATTTAAATGTGTTGCTGATAGCAAACACAAATCCTAATGGACTGTAACGCTGGTTCCAAATGTGACTGCTTTATGGTACTTCCATTTAATACTTACAGAAAATGTTGGCTTAACTGACAGGAAACACAGAGAATAGCCTAACAGTGTCATCTGATTCTTATGTAGGGCTGAATGTGGTATCATGTTATTAGGGTTTTTTTTTTGTTTTTTTTTTTGTTTTTAACCATATTAACTCAGCTTGACAACTCATGTCACAACTTGTCTCTTCATAGGTATCCCTGGAAGTGACTATATCAATTCAAACTACATTGATGGCTACAGAAAGCAGAATGCCTACATTGCCACCCAAGGATCGCTGCCAGAGACATTTGGTGACTTCTGGAGGATGATCTGGGAACAGAGGAGTGCTATCATTGTCATGATGACCAAACTGGAGGAGAGGTCCAGGGTAAGTGACAGAAATACAGAAAAAGCCTTATTATGTTGTGTTCTCTATTAAATAGAGAACACAACAGTGTAGTGTTCTCTATTAAATAGAGAACACTACAAGAATCAGATGAAATTAAACTGAAATGTGGGTACATTTGTTTTATTTTGAGCTTTGAAATGTTTAACCCCAACTCATAACAAGACTAAGTCAAAACCTAGTATATTGCTGGACTACGTCATAGGTTAGTTGCATTCTGCCTGGTGACAGCCGGTTTCAGTTGTTTATCGTTTAGCTTCTCTCCCACTCTCTGTGCTCACATACACAGCGTTTTAATACAGCTGTTCCCACTTACTTGTTTTTCTGTTTCTGTTGACAGACAACAGAAAAGGGAGAAATACTGCCTGAAACACAGCCCATGCCCTGCACTGTGAAAATCCTGATTTTCAAATAACGTTGTCTGACAAAATCATCATACACATAAGTTAAAGACAACAGATATGCTGTAATTTTGGTTATATTTACTTGAAAAATTATCACTCAGAGTGCAAGTTTGAAGCTCACGCACGTCAGCTGCCATGCAGCATAGACGGGTGTGGGTGATACTGGTGACTCTCTTCTACGAAAGGTAGCTAAAGTTTGACCAAGAAGTTGCTAGATTTGTTGTTAGGTGCTGCTTTGAAAAAAAAAAGTTGGTTAATATAGTAATAAAAGGTGCTCAGCTGGCAACAATACCTGTTTGATCCAAATCATTTTGAAAGAACCCAAGGGGAAAACTCCAACACTCGGCTGGCCAGCTAGTGTTGTAATGTTATGTGGAATTTGGCTGACCAATGGTGTAACTTCAACACTCAGCTGTTCACTCAGTCAGTCAGCAGCATTCACACTTATAGGGGTTGCTGTGGTTCAGCCACAAACACGGAAATTGACCACCTGAGCAAAGTCAAGGAAGACATTTTCATATCAACCGAAACTTTCAAACTTTCAGCCAATTACGTAATTTTTCCATTCTTCCTTTGACAGTGAAATTTTGCATTAAAGAGTCCTCCAACTCTTCTCACCCATCAGTGACATGATCCGTTTGACGCCCTTGTCCTCTTTGTCTTTTTTTTTTTTTTGTACAGTATGTTGCACTTTGGCCCTCTTCATATTTATTCTCCAGGAAAAGCCAGGTTGCATTCTGATGCACACTTTACTCTGTCCCCTCTTTACAACAACACACTCCGTCATTGTTTAGTCATGACTGATTAGTGGCTTACTTCATTAGCCAAGCACTGCTGAAGGCACTGGATTACAATCACTGATAAAAAGACTCAGACTGAATAGCTACATTGCCCAGCTGTATGCACTCACTACTCCTAAGGTGGACATGGTCAAAACGCACTTCCTCTCTCCCTCGCTGGCACATCTTACAGTGTTTGACTGAGCACATGAAAGCTGGCAATGGCTTCAGAAGCTAGTGACCTTCACACTTGTATGCCTTTTCTAAGAGCTTGGCACAGTGTTAACTGGGTTGCTGACTCAATCCAGAGAGCAGCTTTCACTCTGTATCCTTACAATCTGCAAAGCAAATAAGATCCTTTGGCTGTTTTTCAATATTACAGGCACTGTAAAATGCATGATTCTACAACTAAATGTGATCCATGCTGCCAGGTGTCAGTTTCTCTCCATAGATGCTTTGTGATATATGCTTCTTGGCTCTGCAGTGAAGGCTTCCTGCAAGACACCCCACCCCCCGATCCTGCCATACCATTATGTTGTTTTACATTTGTAGTTCATAATGTTTTTTTGTTTCGTCTACCAACTCCTATCTTTCATATTTATCAGTTCTATCATTTGCTGGGAACCACTCAGGCTCTCTTTGCACGTTTTGCATATGTAAAGCTTGAGCATTTGCAAGTAAATGCTGTTATGAATCATTTCATTACTCCTGTTGTCACAATCACTTCATTGCTCTTTGTGTCCCATGTTGTACGAGCTGCTGAGGAAATGAAATTAGTGGAAACTACACTACAGATATTTCAGACCGGTGTCCAGCTGATATTCTGATTGTGCTGAACATACTGCTAAAATCTAAAACTGCATCAGTTCTAACAGACGATATGAAAAAAAAAAAAAACAACTGAATTGAAACCCAGTTATTTCCGCCCCAACACCAATAGTGCTTCCCTTTGTCAGCTAAGCAGTAATGCTATAATGGAACAGTGTTTTATTGGCCATTCACTGTGAAACAAAGCTGTACACTCGAGTAGCAATAAAGCTGAGACCGTAATATGATTGGAAACTGTTGTTACCTTTGTAATTATAGTGTGTCAGGACAATTAATAGCACCGTCGGCTCCATACAAACATCTCATGCCATTTAATTGATTATAAAATCAAACCCAGTCAGCAGGAATGAGGAGAATTTGTGTATTTATTTTACCACTATTTGACTAAATATATGTGAGTATAGCCGTGTGAACCTTGAAGCAGGGCAATGTTACAAAGAACATTTAAACTATGTCAATACACCTCAAATGAAGGTTTTAAAAAAATTCTGAAATGTGATATTTATCTCTATTACAGGTGAAATGTGATCAATACTGGCCCACCAGAGGGACAGAAACCTACGGTCTCATCCAAGTGACACTGCTAGACACAGTAGAGCTGGCTACATACTGTGTCAGGACATTTGCACTTTTTAAAGTAAGAGGCATTTGGATGCTGTTTTTCGACAGTAGCCACTTGGGCAATGTAACAACTGTCAAGTAGTTGAGGTTAGACATGGTGGTCACTAACCTCTCTCCATCTCCATATTCAGAATGGCTCCAGTGAGAAGAGAGAGGTGAGGCAGTTCCAGTTCACAGCCTGGCCAGACCACGGGGTACCGGAGCACCCCACTCCATTCCTGGCCTTCCTGAGACGGGTGAAAGCTTGTAATCCTCCAGATGCAGGGCCCATGGTGGTACACTGCAGGTAAGAAACAACATAGTTTCACAAAAACATCCTGAAGCATGAAATTGATTTTTCTCTCCATTTGCTGTAATGAATATATGAATACATATGGAAAAGCATAATACATTCATGGTTATTTAGAGGTTTATATCTGAGTCATCTGTGTACTAATAATAAATATTTTTAAAGCGATCAGATATGAAACAGAGGCAAAAATACTGGCTAAAGGAGAGTATTTGATAGGAATTAAACTACGGCCCACTGTAGCCCAAACAAATCAGCCCACTAGCTTTCACAGAAGGCACTTTAAATCTAAAGGTGTTTTCAACATCACAGCACAAGGAATACCAGTGTCATTGCCCTCAGCAAACTCAAACGTCTCCTCCCACACACTGACACATAAACACACGCAGACCTGTCGTCTTCCTTGCTACACCACTAACATGTCGCACATCAGCAGCCCACAAGTCCTTGGCTTATCCCTTGGGTTATTGCATCTGAAACAAATAACTTTCACTTTCATGCCAACTTCACTTCCCTCAGCTACATATGCGGCCAGACTCTCAACAGAGAGGAACAAAGATATAAGACAGACTTCTGGCTCCTCTCAACTCAGGAAGTCATCAGAGACTCTGCACAGAGAAAGCAAGTGACTGAAAGGGAAAAAAAAAGACAGCAAAAATGAAGAAACGGCAATAGCGAGTGTAAGAGATACAAACTTGTGTCAGAAAGTGACAAAAAGGGAAGGGGGATTACTGGAGAATTAGAATTACCACATGCTGAAGTTAATTAGAGCTAGTTGCCAAATCGCTTCAAATTGAAAATCCTGACTTTTACAATGAAGCAGAATGCAGGAATTAATGTCACTCTGCAGATGGGAGGTTTTAATTCCTCTGGCTCCCTATCAGATACAGTCATTTCCAAGCTACAAATCCCTTAAGAGGCATTTCCTCTCTTCATGTTTGACCACAATTTTAAATAGAGCCATCTTTTATATTTACTCACTTATAAAATAATATTCTGAGTGGTAAGTGCTTAGGCAGAGATATTTTGTAGATAAAGATATTTTGTACAATAAAAATCAACACAGATTTTTATTTTGCTGAAGCTGTTTATGCACATGCAGAAAGGACTAAACAAAAGCTAAATGAAAAAGCCTTTGCTGTCCATAATTAACAGCATGGTACAGTCTCTTGAGTGATTGATTAATCAGATGGTGTGCCAAAAATTGCTTACCACATATGTACATGCTTTATGTAAAGACCATAAAGACATAAAACAAATCTAGAGCCCTCGATTGCTTATTTTTGTTTTCTGTGAAGGCTTATGAGCTTAAAGTTAGAACATTTCAAAATAAACTGTACATAATTTCCATGCTCTCTAAGTCACTAATTATAAACTTGTTATTTTATCATAGGCACCATACCATTATCTCCTGACTAATGGGACACCCAGATCCTTACATCTAACCACCCCTCATTTTACCCATTTTAATCCACATAGACACAGCAGCATGGGGATTTTGCACTGTAAAATGAAGAACATCAGACAGGCATCTATAAACTACATCCATCTCTCAAACAAAAAGTGACTCAACCTATTGCAAAATTTCCCTGAATCACTTGTGTGTCCCACACGCCACTGGAGTTCAATAACAATTCTTTAATCTTCACATTTTGATGATGCAGACAAAAAAATAGCAGGTGAACCATCTCTTACTCAGACTTTAGCTTTACATTTTAGATGTGACATTTTAGGTTACAGCATGAGATTTTTCCAATGTTCAGCAATTCACACAGCAAGAGTTATAAGAAGAGTTTTGTATTTCATTTGTCGTAGTACAAACTTAAATTGCTCCAATTTGTCAAAAGAATCATTCGTTCATCGTTTTTTTCTCTTGTATCAGTGAAAATTTTCCTTGTAAGCCAGAGAATTGATCACAAAGTGCCAGAAAGCTAACTGTGAACTTAGATTAAGGCTCAGAAATTTTCATACAAGCAGAAATCAGAGCATTTTGTGAACTTGCTTATGGGACTTTCTAAACATTTAGTTTAGTGGGTGGCTAATGCATCCCTCCACAGGAGTTATCTATTAGAGAAGTTATCAAAATGCATTCATATGTTTCCTCCACAAAGCACTTCTCACAAGGTGAGATCACAGTACATTTTGTGAAATTGGCCTCTCAGGGACATTATAGCATGTTTCATGATTTCCTAGTTCCTACTGTTTTCACTAACCCACAGGTCAGGGAGCATTTTGCTCTTCCAGCTAAAGGGCTACCCAGGCGTTGTGAGGTCACAGAGGAGGTCAAAGGGACATGATTGAATGTCATGGATATCATTGAACTTGGAAGGGAAACTTTTGATAGAACAACCCACAGTTTCAAAGAATTCAACTGAAAGCCAAGTTATATTTCCTCGTTTTTCTTCTCTTTACTGTGTATTATTGCGGTAGGTGGCAAATAATGCAGCATGTATTCTTTTTGGCTAATGCTTTTCACTTACATTTGTTGCTGAAGACAAATGCAAACAACTAGCATGCTGGCAAAAGGCCATTGTCTGTTGTCCATACTGACATACAACAGCAGACTGGATTACATTTCAAGAGTAATTTCACACATTTCAATAGACATGCCAGCAATATTGAGTGTCTAGACAGAGGTTCAGAGGTTCAACAGACACTTCCTTTCAACACATAGCCGTCAATGCAGCAATGCTTTTCCTACAATAAAAGATTTAAGTCATGTTCAAACACTGGCCGCCCCATCATCAACATCAAAGACCTGATACAGCAAAAAAGCCTAGCTTCACCAAGGCTGTAGTACCGGGGGGGAACCCAATACATGGCTGGTGGAAAAATCAAACCTCCAAATTTTCATCAAACCTTAAAGAGTTGAAATGCTCTTCCAGAGGCTTAAACTTTTTTGATTGAAATACAGGGAAGGAAAGGGACAGGAGCACTGTCACAAAACGCCACCTCTCTCATAGCATATGTGCATGCAAGACAAATACTTCCACTGCTGTTGCCATCTCACAACGGACAAAGATCAGCAGACAACATTCTCAGGGGGTTTCTTAAGGAAAGTGGCTAAACCTAAAAAGTGCACTAACTGGGGCAAGCCTGTTTGAAAAAACAATTCCATACCTCCAAGTTTACTTACCACATTTTGAAAAGTATTCACACACGCAAAAGACTAAAATTATTATTGACTCCATTAGCAGTTATGCAGTGATCCTGGTGAGTCTATGTGTGTTCAATAAGCAGAGTAGGGAAATGGTGACAGGTTAGCTGACAGCAAGAGATTTGGTAACAATACATATGTAATTGCTTTCACTGCTGTTCATGCTTTATCTTCTCGGTACTCATTGCAGCTGTATTTTACACTGCACTTTTTCTCCCATTCCCTAAACTCCTGGAAAGCAAATTAGTCTGACACTTAATGTGTGTCGATGTCCAAAGCAGCTGGTCTTGACTGGCTGAAAAGGCAGTGTCAGGTCATTAGTGCAGTTCGCCAGCTCCCCTTCAACTGCCAAATGTACTGACGGCTTTCTGCACCACCTCACCCCACTACACACACCATAACTTGTCAATAAAAGGAGTATTACACATGTTTCTAGCCTTTTCCGGTCTTACATTTTTGAAAAATTTTGGTTAATATATATTCCTGCAGCTCAGTCTTTTAGAAAACTAACTTGAGAACGACAACTTCTAGATAACTTGCAGCATCTCTCTCCACACAACTCTACCTTCCTTCTCCACACCTCTCTCCCCCATTCCTCATCTTCCTCTGTCTCCATCTCTCTAGCTCAGTGCTGTCACCCTGTCACTTACTCTCTCGCAGGTCATCACTCTCCCACATTCAGGTCTGCACTGTAAAATGTTTTCAGATTGGAAGCAGCTGGGGTAACGGGAGAAATCTCTTCTACTTTCTGTATTGCCCGCCCAAGGGCTGAGGTGTTCTCAAACCTGGAAGTGATTCATTCTTCAAATATCCCTTAGACATTTTCACATTTCTTTGCTGCCCGATTCTCTCTTGCACTCACATGCACATTTTGGAATCCGACCTAAAGCTGTGAAGAGTTTTGTCAAAACAAAAGAGTTAAGTTTCATTCAGCCAATGTCAGCCATTTTGAAAGTGATCATCAGATCATTTGTTAAAGCCAATGACTCCTATATGTGTCTTTATTCCATTCGCAGCACAGTTCCAGTGCAGCATGGCACATTAACCAGACTTGTCCCTGAGGGACTAACTTTACTCCCTCTTGAGTTTTCCTTCTCAAACCTTTCCCTGTTGCTCAGAACAAATGAAAAACAAATGCTTCATCAGAAGGAGGAGGCACGAGAGCATGTCTCGCACCTCGTAGGCATGTCAGCTTAATGGATTGAATAACCTATTTACTTTGGAGTGCAAGGAGTTGTCTTGTCAATGCCATGTTTTGCGGGAGGAGAGTTAACAAACAAGATTTAGCACCACCCTGTCACCCCATGGTAAATAAATTGTCATGAGAAAACATCTGTGCTGAGGCTTGTGCTATTAAAACATGTAATGTGCAAGGGTGAGCTTTCTTAATTCGTCAGCAGTCTGCAAAAGAGGGCTAAATTTATACCACATGTCTCAAGCTGGCCTGCAAGGAGAGGTCAAAGAGAAACAGTAAAACATCTCCTCTCTTTGTCAGAGTGCTTTTTCACTTGTGCATTTTTCTCACTAATGTAAAAATCTGCCGATGTGAATCTTAATGAAGAGACCTGCCTTTCAGTGCCTCTTCTAAAGCTCTTATGCCATTTAGGTGCACTGTGCTAATCTAATGGCATTAATTGAAGTCAGCTGCACTTCTCAGAAGTTGCGCAGCACATTAACGAAGCCCTCAAAAAATCATGCTCTCAAAATTGCGACTGTGTATCCACATTTGTGTGTGCATTTGTTGTAGTGGCACTTTTCGGAACTATGACATAAAGGTTAAATGTTGCTGTTGCATAAGTGATTAGCCCTGATGGGTTGGAGAGCACAGGTGGGGTCTAGAGGGAAGAGACTAGATTGCTAAGCCAGCAGTGAGCCCACTGAAGGCTTTGACTGCCAAGCCCTCTTCTCCACACAGTGCCACTTCAGATTTAATTACACACCAAGCCAAATGGTCTGTCCTACAGTGGCAAACTTGGCACAAAGAGTTTACCTTTTTGCCTCATCACTGGGAGAAAGTGAATTCGTCAAACCCCTTACATGAACCGCCCTTCATGTCTGTCACTGGGGATCAAATATAGTCGGACACATAAGATTTGCAGAGGTTATGATACAGAAGCACAAACATGTCAAATTAGGGACCTTTCTATACATCTGTTTTTCTATAAAATTTGGAACTAGCCTCTCTTTTAAAGCTACAACTGAGAATACAATCCCATTCATATTCCTTATTGATCTTGTGTTTAATTACAGTGCTGGGGTGGGACGGACAGGCTGCTTCATCGTGATTGATGCCATGCTGGAACGTATCAAGCACGAGAAGACTGTGGACATCTACGGGCATGTAACGCTAATGCGTGCCCAGCGCAACTACATGGTGCAGACAGAGGACCAGTATGTCTTCATACATGACGCACTCCAGGAGGCCGTCAACTGCGGCACCACCGAAGTGCCCGCCAGAAACCTATACGCCTACATCCAGAAACTGACGCAGATAGAGGGTGGAGAGAATGTCACCGGCATGGAACTTGAGTTCAAGGTACAAACTGTGTACTTATTCTAAAAAGCAATGTTTTTTGCTTTAATTTTTCACAATGTAATCTGAATATTGCAAACCACACCTGATGTAAAGTTTTAAAGAAGCAACTTTCCATATGTAGCAAGAATTTACAAGCATCCCACTGGCACCCTTTGTCCCAAGTCACACGCAGGCCCCAATGTCACAGAATGGAAGTCGTACAGAGAATGGCCAAACTCTTCCACTTACCATTAGGCTCACCAGACAGCATGGGGCCTGTGGTTTCCTCTCTATTCCCTTTAGTTCACTCACTTGTGTAATACAACATAGGATAAATTTCCCCTTTCTGTTTCCCCCTTCCCATAGCTCCCCTTCCTTTGGTAACAGGGTCTCGGTTTACATGAAAACGCCAAACATAGGTTTTCCCAGCCACAGAACAGTTGCCAGAGGGACTTGAGCAATACACTCCGCATTAACAATGAGAGGCTCCACCAACCTTATTCAGCCCATTGCAGTCTGTGGCGGTGCTGTATGCATGGTATTGCCTTGCTTGTCACGCACCTACTTCCTTGCTCTGTGAAGGATGCTGATTCCAGTGGATGATGATAAGCAGGTTAGATTACTTGGCACTTCTGTCCACCCCAGACTCGCTTAGGTATCCATTTCCCTGTCTGTTCATCATAACATGCCATTTTTTTCCGAGCAAAGGCAAGCTGTGATAGTAATCACTTTAATGCCATTTCCATACTTTATGGTTAGGTGAAATAGCATATAACCACAGTACACTATGAGCCATTATAGTGTGGATTTCATCACCCGCTATGTTCAGTTTATTATACTTAGGATTCTTCCCTACTCTCAAGGCATGCGATTGTTCATAGTTTTCTGATCTTTATCATGTACGATCCACCTTTAGTGTCAAACACAGTCTGACGCCAGGGAAATAAAGAAACACCAAAATGTCAGTGCTCCTAACCTGGCAGCAGTATGCTTATTTATTCTTCTCTTTCTCCCATGCAGCGTTTAGCTAACACTAAAGCCCACACATCACGATTCATCAGTGCCAATCTCCCCTGCAACAAGTTCAAGAACCGCCTTGTTAACATAATGCCATACGAGTCCACACGAGTGTGTCTTCAGCCCATTCGAGGAGTTGAGGGCTCTGACTACATCAATGCCAGTTTCATTGATGGGTACAGGTAAGTGCTCAAGTATTCTGACACCCATTGCTAATCAGATCAACAGTATATAATACTGCATATTCATAATATTGATTTAGTCTCAGTGGATTTATACGAGACAAGAGCCAATGCCATGTTTTCTGTCAATCATTGCAAATATGGCTCTTTTTACATCTGTATTTAATCTTCAAACCATTAATAGTGGAAGTTCAAATGTATTTCTATGATAATAGTATCACACTTTTTCCATCACGTGTTATTGCATTCCCATAGGCAACAGAAAGCCTATATTGCCACGCAGGGACCATTGGCAGAGACCACAGAGGATTTCTGGAGAATGCTCTGGGAGCACAACTCCACCATCGTCGTTATGCTCACCAAGCTTAGAGAAATGGGCAGGGTATGCATGTGCTTATTTTCTTATCTGTTTGTCTGGCAACACAACACAGAGGGAACATGTTATTACAAAAACCTTGTATGAAGTACAATACATAGATTCAGCCATGAGATTACAATGACAAGATTTCTGGGAATGAAGCTCATGTTTGAAGGGAATGCTGTGACTCACTGTGGTATTCTATTTTTCACTCCCTACAGGAAAAATGCCACCAGTACTGGCCAGCGGAAAGGTCGGCCAGATACCAGTACTTTGTGGTGGACCCCATGGCCGAGTATAACATGCCCCAGTATATCCTGAGAGAGTTCAAAGTGACTGATGCCAGGGTAAGCAGACATAGTTTCACAGAACATGTTTCATGTAACATTTCTGAATGTACTGAACACACTGACTTGATTTAACAGTGCAGTAGTTATTAGATCAGAATTTTGGCATTCTATCAAATATTTGTTTATACCAAACTATGGCCCTAAGTGTAACATAAGCATAAATATATATTTGTAGGACTTATGACACATGTCAATGTGTAAAAACAAATGTGGTGCCGGCAGCAGTCAGCTGCCAGAGTTTTTAATTCCATCAAAGGCTTACACAGATAAATAGTGCAGGCTCCCTTTGTAGTGCATGTTACACTGTTTCGTCAATGGGATTGCTTTCCTTATCAAGAGGATACAATATCACTTAAGTAATGCACACCCTCAAAGTCGATTCTCCAAGCACCCTGTCGAGGGTAGCACATCAAAGGAATTAGCATCTTTAGTGTTCATGTTTAATACATTCAGGTAAAATGACAGGCTCTCTAATAACTCTAATGACAAAACATTTTTCTCTGATGCTTTAAACTTGGCACCTGCGCTCCCAGATTTTTTCAAGAATGCTCTCTTGCACTGTAAAACCCACAAAGGCGTGAATCATTATGATGGAGATGGTCATGGAAAGAACTGCCATTGGTTCACTGTCTGCAAAATAACTCAGACTGTTTCATTTCAGTTTTTTGTTGCCAATTTTCCATATTTCTGAGTGATGTCCAATTTGTACATTCTTTCTATTTTTCCCATCCTGTTTTTCCAGGATGGACAGTCACGGACAGTAAGGCAGTTTCAGTTCACAGACTGGCCTGAACAAGGAGTGCCAAAATCAGGAGAGGGCTTCATCGATTTCATTGGCCAAGTACATAAAACAAAAGAGCAGTTTGGCCAAGATGGGCCTATCTCAGTCCATTGTAGGTAAGTGACCAACTGGTATAACTCTGTTAATTATATCAGTTACATTCTGCAGCAAATTAAACTAAATGCATATATCTCTTGAGCTGCAAATGTTTTAAAAAAAAAAAAAAAAAAAAAAAGACTATTTTCCATCAACAGCAAAGGAAAAACAGAAATCATGTACACATACATCAAATTAGCATACTGGTAGACTGTTTTGATTTAGAGAAAACAATTTTTATAATTATCTAATTTCTATGGCCTCAACATTGACATTGCTGCCCTGTTGATCTCTCTTGCACAGCGCGGGTGTTGGTAGAACTGGAGTTTTCATCACCCTCAGCATCGTCTTGGAACGAATGAGATACGAGGGGGTAGTAGACATCTTTCAGACAGTGAAAATGTTACGGACACAGAGACCAGCTATGGTGCAGACAGAGGTGAGACATTTTTTCCACTGCACTGCACTTGCAAAGAAAACCTAACTCGCAAACTGTACTGAGGTAGTAATGAAGCTACTTTAGGTTTTGTGACACTACAGACTACACATGGATTCAGTTACTATGATATTAATTTTGATGGTGTACTCCATTTGCCTGAAAGGTCTGGTGAGATTCCAAGTTTCCTCTTGAGCCAAACAGATTAACTAAAGCAGGTCTCTGTTAAAGACTATGATTTATTTAGTAGCTAAGCCAATCTAGAGTAGTTTTATCTTCTCTCATCTGCAATTTCATCTCACCATTCCAGAAAGACTGGCCAATGTGTTCTCACACACCTCTGAAACTGCACTTCTGTCGAAAATGTTTCAGTTCTAATAGTTAGTTAGTTTTAATATTAATGACAGCTCACACATTTCATGTGGCTCTTGTATATACACTGGTAACAGTTGTGATTGAAGCGCAACGGACCAAAAAGTGATACAGAAGATTCAGTATCAAGATGCTACACAGGCAGTCCATCTAAAGACTTCTCTTCTTTGTTTCCAGGATCAATACCAGTTCTGCTACAGAGCTGGCTTGGAGTACCTGGGAAGCTTTGATCACTATGCAACGTAAAAGACCCAGTATTGGAAGAAAAAAGCAGAGGGCCCTTTGGAAAGAAAACCCAGTGAGCCTCTCTTCTGAGCCATAAATTCCTGCTTGAGAAAGTACTCCTTAACTCCTTGCTAACAACTCATTAAGTGTTGGATGTGAGACATGTCAAAAAATGAAAAAGATGATTCCTGGAGGACCAAGTATTTCCCAACCCCAAGAAAACCTCGCCTTGAGACAAAGTGAGGGAATCCTGACTGTTGAGGCATCGTATGGAATTACCTTTCTCTTTTGCTTCAAGGATTCATTTTGGGGCTCATATAACTGAATGAAACCAACACAACAAAAAAGTAAAATGAACAATAATGACATCGTCAGAAATGCATCAGTGATTATGAACCATTACGAGAGGCATTGGAGGCACACAGAATTGCGGGGAAAAAAAACTTGATGCACATTGTAAAGAGAAAAAAAATCTGTTTCACAATCAAGTACACACAGACAACCCATCGAAAAAGAAGACAATGCTTGGTCCACAACAGCAGGACAGACTTAAAGTAATAATGAATAAATACCCCTTTTCCTGTCACAATGTTCATCATCTAAATTTTGGGAGAAGGTAAAGTTAGAATGATCTATGAAATAAATAAAAATTATTGATTTAGTTTTTTAGTACTTTATTATACAGCTGATGTGCTTTTTTTGAACTGTGTGAATTTCCTTTTTTTACACAAATTTATCACTTGGAAAAAAGTGATAAAATGTATTTACGTAAATGTTAATTTTTTTTAAAGCTGTAGAACTGTTCTGACGTATGTGCTGTTTTGCAGAGAATCTCTTTGCTTTTTTTTTTAATTATTTTGTTTATTTGTTATTTCCCCTCATTTTGTTGCACTTAGTGCACAGAACGGAATTCACACTACCAAAATCTAACTTTGTCCAAGAGTTATTTTTTGGTCTTGATTTTTCTGTTTGTTTTTGTCCATGATCACATACATGGTAACTTAATTACTCCCATAAGATAAACTGGGGCTTTGTGGAATCAACAGGGATGAGCAAAGTATGAAGTTGCTGCTACCGATTATCTTAGTTCTTCCATGTTAGAATGATGATAAGAGAGAACCTGATGAATTGGATAAGTTATATAGATATATGAATATATGGTACAGATTGTCAAATATATGTAAAATATATATTAAACCATAAACATTCTAAATATATTGATAAAGTACATAATTTATGAGTAAAAAGTATATAAAATATGGAATGTCTATGAAAGCTTCCAAATTGAGAGTTGTGTGCTATGGGGGAAATGAAGATATTTTTCACTGGAATGCACATCAGTAGGACAAAATTGTATTCTGATTCAGTGCATCTTTTCTTGTGCAATAAATATGTGTGTTTTTAGATAGGGTTTTATGTGGATATGTTATTCACTCATGACATTGCTGTTCCCCCCGCAAGTTACGTGTGGGAGTGGGAATGTCAGATGCCAGTCAAAGCATCACTGGTGCATTTTTTTCAAACTCTCATACGGTCTGTAATTAGAGGCAGAGGGGTCACACAGCCGCACTCACCGCTCGCGCCACACAATAGGGCAAGGTACAAAGACATCACTTTCTTGTGGTTCTTTAAAGCATTCGATGGTAATGGCATTTTTCTTTTCCTTTTGCATTTAGAGTGCCTTATATTTATGCCTGTTTTTATAATGTTTCATTTAACATATAAATGTATCCTTATAGTAATCTAGGCATTTAGTGTAAATGTAATTGTAATTGTATAGTTTATTTACCTTTAGTATTCATTTGTCACATGATGAGATTATATATGCAAATAAGAACATTTCAAAGCTCATATTTTTCATTTTCAGTGGCCTTATTGTGGCTGAGTGAATTAGAATAAAATACTTTATATATCACTGACCTCTACAGAAAACAGTCAAGAATACACAATAGCTACAATGCATATTATTTAAAATGTTCTAACATGCAGCTGGGGATGAGATAACAGAATATTGGTCTCAGAACTAAAGCGGATGAGGTAAAAGTCCATATAGTACATGTGTCAAGGCCCAACATAAAGTTAATGAGCTTTTAACCTATTGTGACTATGATCAGATTTTACGACAGTAAAGTACAGCGTATTCAGATCTTAAAATGCTTTGTCAATCTACGGTAAAAACTGATTTGGTCAAAAAGAATGCCTAATGCACAGGTCATCACCGAAGGGTTTCTTCTTCATGCCTTAGGTTTGAATTATCAACTTCATGTGTGTCACTACCGAGAGCATATATAGAGAAATATAAACTCCAAACAAAATATTGGTTCTGTTATCCTGACAATCCAGTGTGCCATGTCTTTTTTATGACATAACAGTTAGACACTAAGGGTTTAGTTTGGTTATGTTTCAGTCTTTATGTTGAGCAGCATCGTTAACTTCTCTGTACCCTCTTTGATGGCTTTGTGGATGTGCATTCCAGGTGCTTTCTTTCCCTTGTTAACTCAAGCAGCTATGTGTTTTATTTTTGTCCACTGCTTAACGGATTACTTTTGTCATAATTTTGAGATATAAGTGCTATTATTTAACCTCATGGTGGCTAATGTTACATTATGTTCAAGTCTCGGAACATGTTTATTTTCTCATCTCAGTTTTTCCTCTTTTTTTTTTGTTTTTATTGATTTTTCGTATGCATGGTGAAACATTGCAGAATGGCCAAAGCTGGCCTGGTAGGAAGATTTGCACTTTCTCTATCTTTGTACTATGCACTGCCCTATTGATTCTAAACCCAATAATATATTACTTGAACCCATCTATAAAAAAATCTCCTTAAACGTTCACTTTGTGTGTATGTAAATAACACAAAAAAAGGTATCAACTCTTGAAAAAGACAAAAAAAAGTTTGTGGCGAAAAAGAGCATCCATTCTGATGCCATGGTTACTCCAGCAGATGACTTCAGAAAAATCTGTCCCACAACCATCTGTTCTTGTGGCTTTGCCATTCAAGCTTGGAGTGTCATTAACAGAAATAAACGTTGTGTTCTCTGCTCTCTCTATCTATCTCTCGTTTGGATGCATAGACTGAAAAATTAAATAATGAAATTGTAAAAAAAATGGCTTGTTAAAAAGATCATACAATTACCTCTGATTAGTTGTAAGCGTAAAATGTTTCTTTTTCTGAATGAAAGGAGTGCTTTTTATTTTCTTACTTAGGTTACCATTGGTGGCGAAAGAAGTCTGTATGAAAATCAGTTCTTTGCTGACACAAGTTCCATTTGTTATAAATGAATTCTATTAAAAAATGTCAGTGTTATGCATCGGCGTTTCACTTGTTTCCCTCCACCTCACTTTGACTCGAAAAGACTGATGAAGCTATTTTACCCCCTACTGGTCTGGGGCCAACATATTATCCACAGTTCTCTCATGAAAGGGGAAATTGAGCCTCACCACATTTGAATAGATTTCCATCGCTCTGGTTTTTCTGTCACTGATGTCAGCCACAATGAATCATCAGGGGAACCTTTGACAGATGAAGTGCAATGTTTTCAAAGCTGCCTTGTTTTTTAACACAGATTTTGTTCACCCTAGTGACAAAGTCATGTGGTGCTGTGACTCAGAATTAAAACCACAGTTCAATCGTAATAAGTGCAGTTACACAGTTTTACAGTTTCTTGCTGTTTGTTTCTGCCTCTCATCTACTGTTTATGTATTCACTATATAAAAGTATAAGATGTGTAAAACCATTGACCACAAGTGAGGTCACAACCATGAATCATATTAAATGTGTTTAATATTATGATTGAATGTATAGACTAGACATGTACTGGTTTGGATAAAAACTATTGGGGGAGATGCATCTTCTCTGGTAATGTATATCATTATCATTGGTAAATGAAATATGTACCAATATAAAGTCATACACATTTATACACACATATATACACACATATATACACACACACACACACACACACACAGTATGCATACAAATTAAAAATATAAAGAGCCAGTACCATCTCCACAAATGTATTTATGCAAAATAATGCTTCTATTTAAAGCAGTACAGCTCACTACAAAACATGTGCTTTACATATGTAGTTGTTGCTTAAGGCATATTTTTAAGCTTTTTTTCTTTCATTTCACATGTATACAGTAACTACAGTGAATGCTGCCAAAACACAGGTGACCCACATAACTGCTCAGACACTGAGGTGCTGCTGTTGGGCTGCTAATATGCTGCTTATTAAACTACACAACTTGTGTAGGACATATAACACTCAAGTAACAAAATGAGTAACTGCTGCTCGGAATAAATTGGGATTTACACTGTCTATATTACTGGCAACAACTGTGCCTCTATCCTGGACGCATTGTCACACGGTGAGGACAATTGGTTATCATGACAGCATCATCACAAAGATATAACTGTTAGTATTACCATATGAAACATAAATATTTATAACAAGAAAATCTATCTGCACATTTGCTTTGTGACTAAAAAAGACTCCTGCTTTCTGCTGTTTTTCCAAAATATACATGTAAGAAGTCAGGCCATTGCAATTCAATATAGCTAGGACTTTGTACTTTCAATTATTAATTTTTACATTGTCTATGATAATATACTTATTGTCATTCTTTTTCAGAGGTTACTGAAAAAGAACACATAATCTATTCTTAATCTGGCTACATGTTACTCTAACTAAAAACAACAACAGCCTAAAATTCCATATTCAAAGTACAATAAAGTGCCTGAAGTGAGAGAACTGCATGAACAAAAAATGATTTATTTAAAAACAATATTAAGCTGCATGACAGCTGGGGAACACTTTGGAAGTCAATAACTGCTTGCCTAGAGAAGTTATTCAGAATTCAGAAAACTATCCATGCAGTCAATTAGAAAACATCATCCCTCATGACAACAAATGACAGATGTTGTCAGGTATGACACCGAGCTTGAGAAACATTATTCCTACCATGGAAAGTTTTGATGTATAACAAGCTTTGCAAAATGTTAGTCCACAATAGCAGATCACAGTTGTGATGAAATGTAATAAACATCAAGTACCTGTCTTAGACATAAACTGCTGTTGTGGATTGTTGGAAATTATGTGTCAAAAACAATGACATACTACAACAACTACAGAGATGATGTGCAGTGAGGATGTGATCTGTTGTATGCTGGCTGATATTTGTTTTCCTAAAATTAAACCTCAAACTGAACATGCAACTTAATTCAAGTATTGTATCTGCCAAAGCAAGCAATTTGAGTGTCCCTTAAAGGAAATGTTCATGAAGCGCCTTACATAATGTATGTAGTATACTGATATTTGACACTTCTTGTTTTTTGTTTCAAGATACATGCATGTTATCTGCATTTACTCTCACTCCCTGATATCATGTGTTCATGGCATGACTGCCCAAGAAGAAAATACCAAGAAAGACGAAGAGACAGCAGACAACAAAATGTAAGCAGGTTATAGACAGACTCCACTGAATACTAGAGTATAATATTACTGTGTTTACACAATTGCATATGACACGTAGGAAAACGTTCACAGATTACTGCGTGGCAAGAGCACTTATTGCTTCATCTTGGATCTGACAAGCTGATGAAAATTGGCCACAATGAATTTAGAAATTCCTTGAGCAATCATGCCGGTGCAGATGTTTGCTTCAGACCAGACAAGAATACAACAAAATAAGCAACTCCTACTGTCATCAGGTTTTATTTTTCACCGAAGACTGCACTTCAGATGTGCGGAGCAGATGTTCTGTCTTCGTCTCTCAGCAGTTTTTGCAGAATTATGAAACCAACCAGCCAGTCACAACACTGCGCACAAGCCATTTCTCATTTATCCCTTTTCCCCCCTTAAACAACGACAGCTTGCTCTGCTCCCCTAATGCTTTATTTTCCACATTCTAAATTTGATGAAACATGTCCAAATGAGAGCTGGGGAGCAGAGCGGCTCTGTTGTCAACAATGGTGAGTGGGATTCAAGAATGAGACATTTCTTTTTATTCTTTCAGCACTGAGAGAAGAAAACCTTCTCCCAATTTTCTTGAACAGCAAAAATAATTACATAACTGCTTATTCAAAGAAATCAATTATGCTGACAGGTGACTTTGATCAAGAATCTGACACTCACAGCATCCACCACCTAACTGCTTTTTTGTTGCCCTGTTCTTACGTTGATAAACAATCACCTCTCACTTCACCAACTCGTGGATCAGGTTATGACCAATTTTCGATAAAGTTTTAAATCATGAATCATGTTCTGCGTGTATCTATCTTCATACTGACATTGCTGTGGATAGCTGAATAATAATAAAATAATAGATAATGCTTCATTATATGAGGTGCCCTTGAGGTGATGTTTTTTTTCTTTTGCTTTACCATCAGCATTACATCATTAAAAAATAATTCTTTCGAATCTGAATTGATTCTGAAGATAAGATTTTTTTCTTTCACCCCCTCATTTGTATTCATGGATCGCTATTATGTCTTATCTCATTCATAACTTCATAAGATTTTGCATCAAACACATTTGCACTTCCAACAAATGTAAAATGTTGTGCTATTTACAGTCCTTTGATGCAACATATTTTGAATTTGTAAGATAACAGGAGAGGGCCTTGTTTCTTATTTGAAGCTCTTTCTACAGCATTTAAAAAACAGCTCCTTCCACACCTCGAAAATAAATAAATAGAATGATCACAGTGATATCGAGGACCACAGCTTCCTTCAGTGGCCTGTAATTTGGACTGAAATTCAAATGCTTGCCTCACAATAACATTTTCAGGTGCAGTGGAAAAAAATACCAATGTCAATTGCTGGGTGAACTAAAGCCAAATTAGTTTCGTCATGAATATATACCATATTGTAGCAGTTTAGAGTTTACAATGTCAAGTGCAAAAATCTTAGCAGTGATTTCATATTCTTGTTAAGGGCAGAGCTCACACCCTTGTCACCAATTCACAGTCACAGCTGGCTGCCAGCAAAGCTAATATTAAACTTGAGAGCTAAGCAGCTGAGTAAACATACATTGCACTTCCCGGATTCTTGGCTTGACTGGACTGAAGGCACAATGCAGAACAAGTGGAGTGACTGTGTGCTGCAAATTTAATGGACAGCTATGGGTCTGCGAGCAAGCACAACCCAGGGGCCTTATACCGGCAGAACGGTGGAGGCTGTTGTGCAGCAGAAAGACAGGCACCATGCCCTGCAGCAGGATGATGATGATGATCCATATGGGAATCCTCAATCCAGCGAGCCCCCAGTTCAATGATGACAAACCCAGATAAGAGCTGACACTGCTGCCAACGCTACATTGACTTTGTCTGCACATCGCATTAGAGCTACTTCAGAAACAAAGGGAAGGTTTGACCTTAAGTTACCACCGCAACAGCAAAGGAAAGGAAAGGAGGACAAACACATAAGGCTGTTAAAAGAATGCCTTTATCAGTGTGTTTTCGTTTGTCTCTGAAGTGGCCATTATTACTAGCTAACTTAAGAGAGAGGGTTTCTTCAAGTGAGTGACCAAGTAAAACAAGGTGGAGAGAAAATAGGGAGATAATAATTGATGGAAATGGAGAGGGATAGAACAGAGACGACTTCAGAAAAGGTTGACTGGAGAAACGACAAGAGATAGTGAGAGAGGGCTAGAGACGGATCCAGCATGAGCCAACAGTTGCCGCAGTGTAAAAACCTCTGAAGGTTAATTTCTCCAGCTCAGCATCTTGCCAATATCCCTGTGATCAGAACCTCTGTAGGCCGACCATCTGCTTCCCCTTCTCTCTCTGCCTCTGCACTCTTCATTCCTGTTTGGCTTCATCTGGGAGTGGACATGCATCAGGGCACTTTTAGGAACTAATCTCTGAATGTGGTGTGTGTGTATGTGTGTATGTGTGTGTGTGTGTGTGGGGGGGGGGGGGGGGGCATTCAATCTTGTAACTAAAACTCTTAAGTTTCTAGTTAGACAATGAGATGATAATTAAGTTGGCTGTTGAGAATGCATACATGCATTTGAGCAACAACATGAACATCTACAAAAACATTCCTATATACATCTCCCCTGTGAGAGCAGCAAAACATTTACCAACATTACCTCTACAGCTGCAACTGATGTTTATTTCGATTCATGATCAGTTGTATGTCATGTAAGCAAAGAGTAAAAAAATGCACTTGCAACAAGCTAGACACAAATGTCTTGTTTCAAAAGATTTTCAAAAGATATTTAGTTCACTATTAGAAGACTAAGAAAACCAGGAAATAAAAATCACATTCTTTAAGTTAGAACCAGGGAATTGCCATTCTGCCATTTGCCATTTTTGTATTAAAACTTAAGTAAGTTCAAAGTTCTTAAATAATGATGAGCTATTTATTATTTTCCAATATGACCTAAAATAAAAAAAAATAAAAAATAGTGGTGTCCCCAGTGGCCTTTTACAGCTGATTGACAACAAAAGAGAAATACAAAATATATATGCTAGTTGAAGCCAATTGGAAGTTCACAGCACACATCAATTATCCTGTCAAGCTGGGAAAAAAAAACAGAACAGGAAATTTAATTTACGAGCTCCCCGACAGGTTTTTGTTGCAACCTAAAGCAATAATGCACCTTCAGTTTGGTGCTCAGCTGCAATCTTTTCATACACTGCCACTTCACCAAGGGGATAAGTACTAAGGGTATATATTTTGTGACCTCAGAGGACACAATGTCAATTATTCTGGGTATGGCTGTGTGGAAGACTTCATTCCCTAATCAAAATAAATGGCCAGGGCAGCAGAAAGTGAATGGAGCTAAGCCCCCAATATTCCTTCGAGACAGGAGGGGGGTTTGGGCCACAAACAAATCCATTACCACAAGGTAAATAGGACGCATCAGCACTCTTGGCCCATTTGAATGGTTCTAGCCCCGTGACCACCCCTGCACAGGATTCTTCCATTTTAGACCCAGGAGCTGATAGCAAGAGTTTCCTTTTTTTTTTTTTTTTTTGCACACCACCCTGCAGTCAATCTTACATAATACATTCTGATGATAAAACTCTTCCGCATATGGCAGCTCTGCTAACTGAAAGTGGCTGTGACTAACTCACTGTAATGGGAAAATTCAGCTTCCTGCATATAATGGGAAAAACGTGGAGGAAGTGTAAGTTCAAACTTTAATGCAACACTGTAGAGGAGTTGGAGGTGGTGGTGGGGGTGGGGGGTTGTAATTAAAAAGAGCTGTCATGAAATTAAATATTTCTTTAACCCCTTTTTTTTCTCTTCACCAGCTGGTAGTCATTTCACTGTCAGGGTGTATATAATTTCAGCTGAAAGTGAAGACAGTTCTGCTCAAAGGAACTATTTTTTTTCACAGCAAGAGTGCTTTTAGGGGGCTCCTCGTACACAGCGAGGCTTTCATATTGTCCATCTTTTTTTCCCAATGTCTTGTTCACAGTACTTTTGCTTTTGACATTGGATAAAACTTTATCAGGGATAATATGAAGCTGTCATGTTGTCCTGCAGAGTCTTGGAGTCAGGCAGTGATATGTTCAACCGCAGGAGCTACAAAAAAGGCACGTATAGTGATGTAATGAGGAATAATTCAGAATTGTTTGGTATGTTTTCCTGGGCCCCTGAGACTTGGATTCGCAACACAGTTCAGTTTAATGCTTCACCTCATGATCAAAACATGATGACATCAATACATTTGCTAATATTTTTCAAACTTTGCCAATTCATTAGCAATTCTGAGCACTCTGAATAGTGGACAAAATGTACTCAATTTAAAGTGCTGATTCAAGAGGACTACTGAGTCAACCTTTCATCGCTTGCAACTGCTATCACAGTGGTAATAGTTCTTTTGCCCTACACCAGAGAGGTTGTTAAAGCATATTCTCTATTGAAGGCCAAGGCTAAAAGTCGCCGGCCTTCAGCGCAGTCGGAGGCAGATTACATTTTCTGTGCGAGGCAGGGATTCCCACCTGAGGCTACTGAAGCAGAGAAATTGTTATCATTTAAAAAACATTTAGTGGTACCTTCATCTGCTAGCCTATGGTTTATGTGTGGGGCGATCAATGTATTGTGACACGAAAAGTGGTAAACCATTAAGTGCACGACAATGAGTGTGAGGATTCCTGCTGGACATTGTGATTGACACATGAAAAACTATGTTACGCTTTGTAAAATGAGAAACGATGGCAGATAGAGAATGGAATTACACTGAAAAAATGACGTGCTCCGCTACACCCTGGGAAAGCACTGTTTCTTGTTTTTTCTTTTCTTAGAAACCCTGAAGCCACAAACAAACTGACACTTCCAATCAAACTATCAATTCAGTTTAAAAATATTAAATATTACCTTGAAATAAGGTTTTCTTTTTTACCATGAAATACATTAAAATAGGCCTGAACAGATTCCTCAGAGAGGGAGTATAGCAGAAACCAGGAGATGGTTGACTGCTACTGCTCAGGGCCATACAAGAGCATTTAACTAGCAGAGATTAACTACTGTATTCCCACTGGTGGCCTAGATGTCCTAGTGTACCGCCTCAGGGAGGAGAGATACCAGAGAGGGAACGATGGAGGGAGTAAAATAAAGGGGACGTGGGGGCAGGGTGTCCATGTAGTGCTGACAGCTTTGGTCACTTGAGAGTATAGAGTGACAGGTGATACAAAACAAAAACAGTCTCCTAGCCTCCATCTTTTTAGCATTTTAGCAGCATTCTATGGTTGCGATTACTTTGTCATGTTTGCCATGGAGTTGTAACCAAATTATTAGTGAATACAACCTTGGTGGGTAATAACTGTGTTTCTCTGTTCTGTATAGTACGAGAAAACAAAATGGTGGAATATAGCGACTTCTCCTGAACTCTGTAACTTTACTTAAATCCTATTTTTAACACAAACATTCAAAATCATGGCATGGCATCGGTACACAATTTATTCCGTCCTCAAAACTGTCTCTCATTTTCCCACTGTCTTGACATGTTGCATGCCTTGACATGGCAGAAATCACCTTAAATCAGATGGACATATTTGTGGATCTTCCTCCAACTGCTGCTGATCCATCTGTGACATTTTCTCAGGCCATTGCTTGTTAGCATTCATAACATCACAGCCATACCCACTGGCAATCATGTTATAAATACTGTATGTTATGTATCACTCAAATCAGTCTCGGCAAATTCAGATGCCAAGTTGAGTCTATTACATCTGGGTTACAGTGCCATGCAATCAGCAGTCATCCAGTCAAATGACAAAAATATCCCTCCCCAACATGAAGCTCAGTGCTACTACTGCTCCGTGTTTCGGGAATACATTTTATCAGACGTCTTTGCAAGCAATTATGGACATGAACCATTAGTAAACTAATTTTATATTAAGGTTTTTCAACATGTGTGTTGTCCCTCTCAATACCACATAATTCACAAAGACAATTTCAATTGCAGTCAAGTGCAACTCCAGTTAAACCACATGCAAACACAAATCAACATTGTCATATACTGGCAGGGTAGTTGATCAAATTTTCAAGTTTGCCTGTCTTGCTAATTGGGACTATTTTGTTCTCACAGTCCTTTTTCAAGTGCCTTACCGCAACTGAAACAATTAAGACCCCCAACCAGGACAGTGGACGTCTCTGTAGGAACACCACAGAGTTGTTTATTATATCAACAGCTTGGACTGGAGGCTTCCAAAGGCTTCCTCCATGTCTTCTATGTGCCTGTGGGATATATGAATGCAGGAAACACACAGCAGGGCTACTTTGTCTTTTTTTGGCCTTCTTCAACCGCCCACCATTTTCTCTTCCTCCCTCCCCCTCTTTCTGCTTCCCTGCATCTCTCCTCTTGTGTTTCTGCCTGGAAGTGGAACCGATCGTTCTGGATTCTCTCCTCCATCACTGAAAAAGCTCCTCTACTTGTGATGCAGAGCGGGCAAAAAAGCACATGAACATGGCATGTCTCCAGCAACGTTGGTTCAGATAGGAGGGGAGTGCAGCATTTTGTATGCAGGCAGGATTAGCCTAATTGAAGTGTCAGCCTGAGAAAATTGTAGATGCATGCGGGTTAATGTCTGGGTACAGCAGAAGCTTCACTCATCGTAGTGATGATGAGGAATCTGGCTATCATTGCAGGCCTCGTTTGATTGTGTATGCATGTGTTTGTGAGTGTGTGTGTTTGCGTACCCCACCCCATGGTGATGCTGATTCTAAAAACCTACCATCTAGTTTTTTTATGACGCTGAGACAGCAAGGTGGAGGCTGTTGGCTACATAATTACTTTACATTGGGCCATCACATTAAGAATTCACAATTAAAAGCAGCAGTAGTCTCAATTCATTAAATTTATGTGCAAACTTGCAAACACACTGATGAACACACACGTTAGCCTTTTCTACACTCCACGTTAAGGCGGTGTGAGTTGAATTGTACAGCTCCCACATTCTTCGCTCTCTTCCTCCCTCTGTTTCTATCAGTGTAATTGTCACTGTAATTGAAATGTGTCAGTGTGACAGTTGTAACCGTGAATTAACGCTGAACCTGAGAGAGGGAAATAAAATGATGTGAGCTGCACTGAAGTTACACTGATACGGAAGCACAATTTCCCCCTTTTAAGTATACACAAGAGCTATTATTCTCTTGTCAAGGCATGGAACAAAAATGACTACCTTAAACAGGTCTCATTCACCATGTTTACAGCGTATCCAGCAGATGTTGAAGGCTTTAGTGCTTTCACAAGACTTTCACAAGGAAGGATCAGAGTTAGTTTTATCCTGGACAGCATGAAAGTACTTCCTCTATTTCTGAAGCAAATACCAATTCCCAATTTCACACTGCTCTTAGCTTTCAATTTCCCCGTTAAACAACAATATTCAGTCTAAAACTCAAAAGTGGCAACTATCTTTTTTGGTAAACTGCTTAGCCTTTTTTTCCCTTACTATCAGAGTCTTCCAACAATAGAGGTACAGTCCATTCAGAAAGCGTTCAGACCCCTTCAGTTTTTTTCACATTGCTATGTTGCAGGCTTATGCTAAATAACAAAATGTGAAAAAATGGAAAATTTCTGAATGTACTGTAAATTCCTATTAATTTACCAGGTTAGAACAGAGGGCTGGTAGAGCTGCTTTCAGTTCTAAATAAAAACCTATTTGGTTCAGTTCTATAAAAAACACTTCACTGTTTAAATAGCTGTGATAGCTTTTTGCTGTGTCATGCAATTTGATGGCATTCTTTGAAATTTTAAACAGAAAGAGCTCATTTTAAATAGCTCTCATCTGAAAATTGTTTACAAGGTGGAAATTTTAGCTAGTGACAGTGGATATCATGGGCTGATATATCTGCTGGTGGAAAATATCATCTGTGACAAATACCTTTCAGTCTGCCAACTTGATGGCTCTCTGTTTTGTGTGCTCTTTTGTCAGATTGTGTAATATTTACACTTAAGATGAGATAAAGTAAGATAGCTTACATGGCAGAGAAAGTCTCTGTGCATTTCTGCTGTGCAAAAAGTCAAATAAAATAGTTGAGTCCGTCATTTTCCTGTAGGTGGTTGGCATCTAGCTAGGTAGTTGATTGTAAAAGAGACAACATGGCACTTATCCAGAAGTAGTCAGAATCTTCTATATATTTACATAAAATGTGCACTTCAGAACCTTATGTTATCCATAAAGTAGAGCCAGGTACAATCTCTCAGTCCAAAACAAACCTATTAAACGAAAGTGGACAACACTAATAGGTTATTTTGCAGGTGTGCAGAGTGATAACAGTGATACATTTCTGTGGACCACTTGAATAGAGTTCTTGTGGCATGTCTATACATTCAATAAGGCGAGTGAATGACCATCACCAATAGCAGCAATTTAAGTGCCAAGACAAGATGGTGTGCGAAGCCATGTATGACACAATGACAGATGCAATTATCCTACACCTCAAGACTGGACCTATAATATACAGCTTTTCTCATATGATCTGTGCTTGTATAGATATGTATCCAGACTGTAAAACATATGTATGAAGAAAAATATATTGTCACAAACAGCAAAGTATATTAATTTGGGCAAAATACAAATAATTCTGTAATTACTCAGTCCAATTAACCAATATAACAGTGGTTACACAATCTATAGCTAAAGCATACAGTTTAAAGACATATTTACCATCAAGCAGCCTTCATTGCGTTGACAGTCAAACACATTTTGCAGCAGTTGTTTGATAACTACACAGCAAATAACCTCTCAAAAGAACCCTTCTTAGTTTATGTAAACCATAACTCAGATATGGATACAAATCCACTCAATATAGGGTTGGTTTCTCTTCATAAAGTCAATTAACTTAATGCGTATGAGATGGGATTGGTAGCTTTCCTCTTGTCCACTATGGGGTTACCCTGCTGGAAGACCACTTTGCAGTTATAATAATGCTGAGTCATTGGATCCTGAATATGAGGTCAGCCTTAAATGCTGCCATAGTGATACAGCACCAATAGTGATTTCACTGAGAAGGGCAGCTGTCAAGGTAAAGACCTCTGATGGTCCTTCTGCACCTCACACCAGCTCACCCAACTGTTATTGAAAATCCAACAAAAGCTGCAGAGGCTCATCAATATAACCCTGTGTTACAGTATGCTGTTGACGCAAGCATGGGGTGCTAAATGGCTATTTATCTCTTAAAGTAAAATATTGTTTTTTTCTATTATAACTACTATATTATTTTTTCTAACTTAAAATTAGAAACATTTCACTGCTGTCTTATAACATCAAAACATACACATGCTGCTGTTCTTTACCTGCCTGCATCCCAAAACAATCTCATACATAAAATATGTTTTTCATGAATATACAGAAGTGATATGGCTAGTTCATAATAAAGCTAATGAACCCCTCCCCTCTCAATAACGACATACTAAAAATCGAGCACCTCTAGCTCTGTCTGAAAGCATCAAGCCCACTTTGCAGTAGGTAAACACCTACATTACAGTTAATTTACACTGATGAGAATGAGTGGGCAAGTAACGGGTAAATACTCTGTACAACTGTAGCCAGTGTTTTACGAAGAGAGCCCTGGCTAAGAGTTGGCAGAGGCACGCGTGGGATGGATTACTGTCTTCTTGTTTATTGCGCTTTAATAGGATTTGATTTTATAGTTTTTTTTGGCAATTCCTCCTCCTCTGAACACGCCATCCGAGGGCTGAGAGATATATAATATGGATTAAGGAATGCTTTCTTTGAGAAAAATGTGTCCATTGCTTTGCTTCAGGAAGATAATATCCTGCCTTTAAAGTATTTATAAGTAGATGTATATTAAAGTTAAAAGTATATATATTTTTGAGCCAAAAAAGGAGAGAAAGTCTTCATGTTAACATGCAGAGCCAGATGAACAACACAAAGAACTATCAGATCATCTTGTAGGAACTGAATTATTGCCAACAATGAGAACTTGAAAGTGATGTCATGTCTTCTTAGCGCAACACTGTGAAGATTACGGTAGCAATTCCACCCAGATATTGGATTATGTTACTCCCAGAACAGATGAGCCAGTTAAATGTTTCCAGAAGTATGCAAAGAAGCAGCATAGAAGCTGTAGGAACAGTCAGACTTTGTAACACCATGATGTGAAACGTTTTGCTGAATACCCAATGACATCTGTCACATTCGGGAACCTATTTCATATTCAAAAATAAGCTCCTCTTCTACCTACATGGTGACTAAAGTAACCACTGGCATTTCGGATCATAAGATTCAGATCAAGTTTTGTTACATTTTAGACAACTGATGTGAAGGGCTAAAATAGATCTACATATCATAAATTCACAATTCACTGCTGAAATGTGTTATGTTTTTTAAACAACAGGGTTAATGACTGAGACAGAGCATTGCATTTACAGATCGGTTGACAGGAAGTGATAATGTCAATTCATACACTTTAACTTACATACTATGAGCAAAAAGCTTGAGGTTACAGACACAACAATCTCATTTATCTAGAACAACCAAGGAACTTAAAAGGGATGTTTGGATTATGTGCTTAAGCAAACACCAAAACTCCCTTAAGGAGAAACGTCGACAGTCTTTCTTTGCTGTGAGCCACGTGTTCAAATATAATGCCAATTATTTCAGTGGTGATGAGCACTTCAGTACTCCCACTCCCACTTAAATAAACATATTTCAAAATATTTTTCTCACAATTTAAAAATAAATATTTCAGATTGCTGGGACACAAACATTTGGCTTGCATTATTTTGAGTTATTTTGGATTTAAAATTGAACCTAAGTAATCAGTTTTGGGAATGAGATGTTGACTTTACCATCTGAATTGAAATGCTTTCACTCCTTAACTTGACAGTCATTTTATTGCAGCATTAAACCCGGAAGAGCCTCAAGTTGTTAACATGACAGAAAAAGAAGAAGAAAAAAAAAAGCCCAACATCTAGTGGCCCACTCCCATCAAAAGACAAGCAGGGACACGGGTACTGTGTCACGACAAACACTTTTTGTAGTGTGTTATAATATTAAATGTAAAAGCTCAAAGACCTCTGGGTGCCGATTAAGTTTGGACAAAGCACAGATATAATTGGCTTTGGGTGTCGTCCAAACTCTGTAAGCCTCCAAATGCAACCCATTAGAGATATATTTTCCCCCTTTTGGCCTTATTCTTTAATATAACGAGGCAGTGAGAGAGCTTCCTTTCGACTACAGACTTTCAAACTTTTGTCATATTTTTACCTTATCTGTATTAATTCCACCGACAGCCTGCAGATAAATTCAGAGCTGTCTCAGGGCCACAATGACAGCTCCCGGAAATCCTCTGTGGCAAAGAAACTTGTCTTTTTTTCCCCCCTCACTGTGGGATAGGGCTGAAAAACCCTTATGCACCTAAACCTGCTTTGTGTATGCAGATTTCTGAGCAAGATTTCAGAATTATATACATATGAAATTACATGACCAACAATTAAATCTCGCTAAACAGAGCTGACTATATAATGTAAATATTATTCCTGCAGTTACGAGCATGTGACTGCTTACGTCTTGTACATGAGCAAGGAATGGAGGTTAGTGGAGCAGAAACAGTGAGTGGGATTTAGAGAGAAAATAAATGATGGCTTCTTAGTTCATTTGCTACAGTGGCTCCCAGCTCCGGAGAAAGAAACCCATTCTCTATGTAACATGTCAAATCTTTACTCAGGAGTCATCACAATCCTTGTCTCATTCCTCCCGTCCCTCTCACTTTCAGAAACTTTTTAAAACATCTCGAAAACTTAAACAGGCTGGGCGTTTTTTGTTGAGGATTTTATTCTCTCATTTAAAAATGTCCCCTAATTAAAATTTAACCAAAGTACTTTGGCACCAACTCATGCAGTGTGTTGAGTAAAGTCACGGATAAACGTAACAAAGGATGGCTTATTTCACGTGTCATAATCATATAAAAGCTGATACACACACACACACACACATACCTGTCAGGT
>NW_019525216.1:802818-813647 GCF_002814215.2 Seriola lalandi dorsalis | reverse complement strand
TGATCATTTTAAAAGGTACATTTACTACAAGGATTCCTTGGTTTTTATGCATGTTTTGTTTCTCATCTGGGCGGAGAATTACGTAAGCTCCCATATAAATTACTAAGAGCTCTGATTGCATTTTGGAAGCACATAGGAGAAACTTGTCTGGTTGGAAAAGAAGCCAGCTCAAATCAATCAAACAAGAAAAGTTCTTGAAATGTAAAGAGTTAATGGGAACATTTAAGGGTTCAGTATAACTTATTGGAGATGACTGTATTTTATATTATCTTATGATTTGATCATCCATAATCTTAGGAAAAAATAAATAAAGAAATATATCCCATCTGAAGTCATCATACAAAACACAGACATAAGGGCCAAATTCCTACATCACATGAAGTACCCAGATAATACTTGTTCCATCCAAATATGGCTTAAATTACTGTTATTTTTTATCTTAGTCAGTTTGGCAATTATTTATTTTTAGAAATACCTTACTGTTATACATGTTCATGTGCTTTTGGCTCAGCCACTCTGTCCTGATTTTGTCACGGCATTTTCAAACCCGCTCCTCAATCCAGTGTAAATGAGTGCCCACAAAATATCAGTATCATACCCTGGGCTTCCTCCTTCTATGTTAATATTAAATGTTCTACTAAAGAGATTTGGACTTGGACTTTTGTTTGTTCATGCTCGCTCTCGACTCCTCCAAATTGCATGATGTAGTGTATTGTGGCTTTTAGCACCTGCTCTATCCTACCATATTAGAGTTGATTGATGAAGTATCTCAAGAAAATAAATTCAAATCCTGTGACTTTTATTGCTCTGGTTGTTGTCCAAGCATATGGTCACCATCAGTCTAAAAAGAAATACAGGAAGTCTTGGGTTTTATTCAAAAATGGACTGAGAACAGCTGCTGTCGATGCAGTGGGAACTAGTAAAGGTAAACTGAGAGGGAGGATAATTTCGGTGCGGAAACCAGGCTTTCTGCCCTATGATGTCATGATCTTGTCCAAATATAAAGCAAGCATGCGAGTAGGAAGCCAAGGGTCTGTCATCTCTCACCGTTATTTGGGATGACATGCTTAAAGAGCACCATGACCCCACTGTCGAGGAATGGAGACTGGGGAATAAAAGAGGGGAGCAAAAGTTGGGGCAAGTACGATCCTGAAAGGCTTAAAGCAAACACATTCTTGGCAGCCCAACAGACACCACTGCACGGGGCTTTGTATTACACAAACATGGTAGTCTGGTTGAAAGACCACTGTCCTAACAACAGCTTGATGGTGAAAATCGAAAGTGTTTATAACTGTTCCAACCAGTAACACTCCAAGGTGGGGTGAATAGCTGGTGGTCGAAGAGAGGGGGTGGGTGCAATATCATTTAAATATTGGGATAACACTGTCCATTTTGAGACGGTCCCTCCTGGGAAGTACTCATAGTGTTGACAGAAATAGCTGCCTCACAAATGAAAAGAAAGTCAGAGAGAGAAGTTCAAACCCTGCTCATTTTCTCACCTACACACAACAATCACGCCATGAAGTTGGTGTGAATGTCAGACTGGCTGGCTACTCCAACAGTTCCTGTAACCTTCAGAAACACTTATCTTTGCACATCTGTACAAACTGAAAATCTGCTTGCACGACTACAGTCAGAATATGCCCAATGAGCCCTATGAGTGTTGCTTCCTCATTAAAAAAATATGAATTAAACAACAAAATATCCAAGGATGAAAAAGGCCCCAAACTCCAGAATAGTCCTACAGGGATTGGTCAGGGTATCTCTCAAAGGATGACAAATTCAAAAAATTAATACAATATACAGTACCTCATTATCTTGACTGTTAGTTGCTAAGATGCCAGAATTTTTTTTCTCTACCTAGATGACATTTCCATGGCCCTACCATAGAATAGGCTGTGGTCCACATTGCCCAGTGACTCATCGATGACGTTAGACATGCTATGAAACAAGTGCTAACAATTTTGACATATCGTCATTATCCCTTCTACCTGGCAGTTTTTACTAGTCATGTAAGAGCAAGTAAATGAGCAGTACAGAGCTGCACTCACAATTGCCTCTGTTCTCTATAGAAAGGTAATTAGCTCAACAGAATGATACAAATGCAATGCAAAAATATACGAAGAAGAATGGCTTAGATTGTATTGCTCAATTAAGGGTCATCACCTGTGCGCAGAGAGCTGAGGGGGAAAAAACACAGTTGTTTATTCACAGTGGAATTCAAATGCATAAAACAATCAAAGAAAATTAGTTCACAAGATTTTTTAAACAAAAACTTTAACAAATTATTCCATGCAAAAGTAACTGTAATTGTGGGGGCCTTCTGTTTGCCTTAATCAGTGTGACCATCACACCAGACAGATATAAAGAATTTAGTAGTTTGCACGTCTAGAACAAAGAGGATTTAGTGGAAGGTTTCCAACAAAATCCCACCATTTTCAACTTCATTAGGTGCTATATATCTGAGGGATTTCATCTGATCAATGAACCTAAGAGATGTTTATCCCTCGGTGTGTACTTTTTATTATAGTTGATACAACCCGGCTTCTCTACTTTAGCCACACTTGAGAGAATATTTCCTGCAGTCCACAGTACAGACACTTGCGGGTGAAAGATGAGTACATAACTAGAGTTGTGTGGTGTTCTCACTGTGCAATTTTATGCGGAATAAATGAAGATAATATCTCATTTGTAAGTAAGCATAAATAATTGGAAAAAATAAAATCCACGCCTTATCAATTATTGATCATATTTGGTGTTTAGTGTATGCAACAGAAATATGATTTAGTTGTGATGAAAGCCAGGGGAGACTGTTAAGCAGTGTGGCGTAGAAATGACCTTATCTTCTCAGCTCCATCCAAAATATTAAGTAATAAAAAATCTAGAGAGATATGCAGCAAAATAAATAGTTAGTTATCCTGGCACAATCAGTTCAAGCGTCAAAATTAGTAGTTTCTGAAGTTTTCATTTGCAGGAGCGACACAAATCGCACTCAAAAGCAGACAGACATAATACTGGATTACACAATGAAAAGACCAAAAGATTCCTATTTGTCACCTGGTGAACACCTATGCCACTGAATATATTAATTGCAGTAAATATTAATGAGGTAAATTAATGATCACACATGTCTGTACGGGTGTGTAAACTGTTCAAATTGACATGGAGCAATCATCTGCGGAACTGCTTAATTTCCTTTCCCAGGAATGAGAAATTTATCAACATTATGCAAACATAAAAAGTAAGAGGCAGAACTCTGGCCTACACAATCAAAAAGAAAGTAGCGTGGGAAGCAAAAACATCAACATGTGTTCTCTTAACATACCATCAGACTGCAAACATTAAGCACTGTATGTACATAGGGGAGCTGGATTGTCTTGCAGGAATAGAAAAAAAAAAAAAAAATCACATTAAAAATCTCATTAAAATCGGGTAATCATGCTTTGCCTCAGGACTGGGGAGGGGGGTTTGGAAGAGGAAATGCTTACAAGTTGAATCAGCCTGGGGAAGAATACATCTGCTTTTGCTGCATGCTTTAATGCTCCAGAGTATTATTAATGTTGAGAGGAAATAGATCCCATGTGGTATAGGGGGAAAAAAAGGATGTTGCCTCTTCTCATCCTGCATTAGGTCATCAAATGATTTACTACTGTGGCTGTTTCGTGGTACAGTAGAAAGTGCTATCCAGCATTGTATTCCCACACTGGATGAGGCAGGTGGCTTGGGGAAATAAACTTGGTGTGGGAGAGAGGTCACTCCAAGTATCAGTCTGACATGTGCTCCAAATATTCTTCTGGTATAGCTTTAGTTCCTCAGAGAGTAGTCGCTGTACTGTATGTGGATATACATTTAATACATCAAGCAGGACAACTAGACTCTTTAGAGAGGGGGGAGGTCCTGACTGGGAGATCCTGTTTTTTTTTTCCTTTCTCATTCTCTCCACCTGAATACATTAAAAGGCCACCCATAAGAGGTAAGATTAACCATAAGGGCCACATAATTTCAGCAATAATCAAAACTAAACTCATGTTATTCAACATGGATTTCCTGCATGTGCTTTAATCTTGATTGGCCTGACATATTGGAATATCATTGCCAACATTGAATCAACAACACCCAGATTATTGTTGGAAAGTGTACATCAATAATATCATCTCATTCATAGCTCCAAAAAATTCCTGAAACTTTTGATCCCAGTTAACCCAGCATCATCAATGTCGTTTCACATCTCATATATCTCATATGGCAAGGGTCAACAGAGTTAGATGAAAAAATAAAAAGAGCGCTGAAAGCATGTTCCACATTAGACAGATTTCCTGCTGCTTGCTCCCTACTTATTTTTGGCATTGCATATTTCAAACTTTCCTATTTGCTTTGGCCTCCTGCAGGTCATGGCCACGAATACAAACAACAGGCACCATATGTTTTCCTGTAGCTTTAAATTTTCACCATTTAAGTAATTTAACCAAGCCATTGTTGGTACAAAAGGACTTCTGCAGGCAGAAAGATTCATTCTATGCTGTCTATAACCTTTCATGTAAAGCAGACATGGATGACTTTAACGCTCATGAGAGACAAATATAAAGTCAATGTATTTAAAATAAAGTTACTAACACTGTAAAGCCCGAGGCAAAAAGGTAGCATCCTCACCAGTTAATGATTCATGCAGAAGACATGGAAATAAAGGAGCAGCATTGATTTTGTACTGCAGAGCTAGTTAGCCCTAGGATTGTAGTTGTGTTGGATAGGGAAAAATGTAAGATAAGTTCATTTGGATGCAATACAGAAGTATTGACACCACCATATAGACACCATCCCTCAATCTCTTTGTGCTCTATACTGAGTATCACCCTTAATACAGCATCATGCACACTGCCTCAGCATGTGGAGAAACCCAGAGCTAGAGATGCCGGCCGTACCTAGTTACACTTATTAAGCTATGACCAGACAATCAGTGGTCAGGGGAGGGGTTCCACAGTCATTTGATATAAATGACACATTTTCCGCAGTTTGGCCACTATTACCTACATTTAACACACAACAATAAATAATCTATAGAGATACAAAATACAAAAACAAAAATAAAAGACTAAGAACATTCTTGGCTTGTGAGGTTGGCTGTTTATCTTTAACAAATGGTGAAAGTGATTTTCAATGACTATCTGCATCATTTATGTGTGCAGAAAGGTCAGGTGATATCAATCAGAAGCCTCCTGCATCCAAATGTCTTCTTGCTCACGCCACAGGGAAACGTTATCCTCTGCCTGCCTTTAAGAGCTTGACAACTGACATTAATTACAGTACTTACGCTTCCTTTTAATTATGCCCAATTATGTGGCATATGTAATAATGGTTCACACACGCCAAACGCCAAATCTTGAGATGATGGGTAGATTGATAGTTGGATGGATTGGCAGAACATCCTTTTGTGCTTGGCCCAAAATTAACACAGCAATTACAGCATTTTTATAGCTCACATAGGGAAGGCTAACTTGGATATCTCTACCATTACTTCCCAACAGGAAGGGAATAACCAACCCTAAATCAACCAGGCCATCGACAGTCGAGTATCACACACAAGGCCGCAGTAAACTCTAGAGACATTAAGAAGGATGTGGGGACCTAAAAGTGTGGAATTTATGAGTGTGAATTTATATTCTCATTGCTGCAGCGGGCCTACTTTGAAGGGATGATTGATTCCTCCTCCTCATTATGGAGCTATTCAAACTCTACTATAGACTTTTTTCTCCCTCATAATGATGCAAATTGGGAAAGATAAACAAAAACGAAAATAGATCTGATAGAGCTGGAAATGCATTGTTGCTCATATGAAATCGAAGGCTTATTCATGTAAACACAGGGGATCTTGTTTTACTATGGCTGACTTAGTGACACTAAAATAACCACTGTCCATATGTGTTTTCTTTAACTATTTACGTATGTTAGATCAAAGTTAAACAGCAGTGAAAATGTTTCATCATGGTGCTCCCAGGGCATCAAAATGACTGCTTTGGTGGTTTCTTTCAAGGTTTCTTAGAGGGAACCAACACAAAGGACATTTAAAGGAAAGCATTACACAAAATCAACAAGTGGCCAGTTCAAAAGTAAACACTTTCTGCTACATCAACTTCAGGAGCTCAACAACATGGAAAGCCAACTTCAAAGTGAGAAAGACTTATTTTTTGTATGATTTTCCATGAATCATCCTTTCTGGAATAATACTTGTAAACCCTAATACCCGGGCAGAGTGTAATAGCACTTATACAGTATGTAACCATAAATTCTCAAAAACACCCACAGTGATTGCTTAATGGTACATGAGCATCAAAAATTCATTGTGGAACTATTAAGTATAGGTTATTTTGACCAAATGGGAAGTTATGAACTAACTGGAGAAATTATATCACTTCGCCCTCTAAAATGTCTGAAAATGTACTTTGGATTTGTTCTCTTTTCAATGACAGAAACAACTGTGGGATAAATAAACTCTAAATAAGGGTCAGCAGTTGTGATTTGAACCGCCTGTCAGTTCCTCAAAGAAACTAAAATAGGGATGTATACACATGGGATAACAACTGTCTAAATTCATTAAAAATGTATATGGACAAACATAAAAGTAAGATTTTAAATGTTAAAACCACAAAGGTCGGACTTCAAGCACAAGGAACAAATACTGATACGACATTCAAGATTAGGCAAATGTAGCTATAAAATGATAGAACAGGTTCGAATAGAGATCTATGCACCTGAAAACATTACTTTGAATAGCTTAGTCATATAATCTTTATCTGTTTCCAGACTGCAGCTGTTACAGTCTTTTTCACTTCCCCTTTCTGTCTATTGCTTCCTCTCATCTCCCAGCCCTCAGTGTTTTGCTTTCTTCTCATTCATTTTTAATGAATTGTTTCAGGTGCAGGCACGAGCAGAGCAAATCAAGGGGACATTTAGCACTGGGAGAAAGGAGGTGACTATTGAGCCGATAAACCAAAGTAATGAAAACAGGAGCTCCAGTCTCAATGCTCTCCACAGGACGTTTGTCTTTTTCTCATAAGCGGCGCGCCAATTCAGTGGCTCTGCCTCTCATGAGCCATAAGAGTGTCAAGATTGTAAAGGGTGAAACTTGGGCCTTGGGCCTATTGTGTGAATGAATTCCCACATTTCTTGTGTTCAGTTCTGCAGTTGCATTGCATCATGTCTGGTGAACATTTAGGTTTTGTGGGTGCCTGTGTGTACACTTTGTGGGTGGTCTAAAATTAGCCTATTTCTGAGAGATGGAGCTTGTCGCAAATTCAGCATGAGGTCATTAGTGATGAAAAGTTGAGGGTGTGTGTGTGAAACTATTGAATCTACAGAAGCAGGGCACATTTGGCAGAATAAAGGATATAGCGTGCCATCATTCATTTTCTCACATAGAAAGCCCCATAAATAGGGAAGGACTGACCTAACAGTACAGCCCTCCAAATGGTGGTTACTGTACAAACAATGTGATTATGTTGACATCATAGCACTTTGGTTATATGAGGGACTATTACCGCGTGACCACACTGTCCTCGGATTTGGCCAGTGGTGGGGACACACTTACGTAATGGGAGAAGCTGTGTGGGATCAAACCAAGATCCAGGGCTGCTCTGGCAACAAGGAAAAAATGAATCATTCAGTGCCAGGGTGGCACTCTGAAACAAAGACCCTGCTACTGAAGGTTCATTGTGAACCTCAGCACTTCATATTTTTAAGTATAAAGGGTTTTGTTGCAAATAACACACTATCCATTGACATGACTTGTAACCATGTAAAACATTATTAGTAGTCTTCATACTGTTTAGTATTTTGTAATCTTAAAAACCTGCAGTGTAAAAAAATGAATTCATCAACTTGTTACCATGAGGTTGCCAGAGCAAAGAGTCAAAAGCCCCACTAAAATATGGTATATTTCATAATAATAATTGAATTATTTGAACTTAGACAGCATTTGAGATATACGCTTGTTTGCCTTCTTGCTGCTAGTCAAATGAGAAGACAGATACCACTTTGATATCATCATCATATTTAGCCACTAGCAACACTTTATATCTTGTTTGTTTAATCCGTACAAGAAACAAAATGTAAAAATGACAAGGAGGGCCACTCTATGAAGTTTAAAGGGCTGGCCACAACTCTTCACTGTTGAATTATTCTTATAAATTTCTCTTACTGGTTTCATGTTGATGTTGCTGTCACCTGATCTTTCCACCCAACAAAATGCTGGCCATGAGATGATTAAGTAATGATTTTCTCATTATTGTAGAATATAAAAATTTTGACTATGTACTAAGTTTAATCTCTGTGGAGTGTGGCAGCCATTTTGGTTCAAAAGTTATTCTTTTCTAAGACTACACACATGCCCACAACATGACACAATACATGAAACCCCTCACCATGAAAAACCTGAACCCCTGATTATAATTATCATAATTTCACCTAATTGTCTACCTAGACTGCATGAATTATGTTATTTCTGAAGCTAGTGTGGGCTGTATACCTACAGTCTGTCAAGGTGACAAGCGCCAACACACTTTTTTGCATAACAGCTTTGTTGCTCTGCATTTTCTTCTGGGATAAACTTCTTTACTCAAACCAGACATCAGCACTTAAGAAATCCCCCTTTGCCTAAGTCGGAGCAGAGGCGACATTTCACTTTAAATTCTGATGACAATGTGAATCATAAAAAAGATTACCAAAAACATTTTGGGGAGACAGTACCCAATTTTGCGGAAATGGGATATCTCACCGCCTACGAACTAACATGAATCACAAAATTGAGGTGTAATGATGTCATTTCCAAGAGTTCGTAGCAAATGGCAGTGGACCTGCTGTGAAAAGACAATCTGCTCAGCGGGGGGCCGTGATCCACAATGCACTCCCGTTATGAGCTCACTTAATAAAACACATTTTTATGATGAAAGTTCAATATAAAAATGGTAATGTATAATCAACACATTATGAGACTGGTGGCATTTGTCAATCAACTCCAGATGAAATGAACTTATTTACAAGTATTTTCTCAACCCACTGTTAAGCATAAGATTGAATCTATTTAATGTCAAGCAGGAAAATATTGTGTGTAGCGTCAGTAATTACTGATCGTGCTCCTTTGCTTTCTCCATGGTTCATGTTTACAATGACAAATCAATTTGAGAATGTGCACTCTATCAATGATCTGAAGAAAAAATTTTATATTTTCCGTCACAGTACTTCCAGGGCTAAACCCATATTTGTTTGTTTTTTGTGTGTTTTTCTTTTTCTCCACACCCAATTTCACATGAGACAGTAAATTGGGTAGACTTGAAACTTTGCACACTCATCGTAAATGCAAGCCTCATGAAATATTGTCTCAAGTGGCAACATGTTGAAAGTACAATTAAACTGAACTTTTTTCCTTTTTAACACGTTTCCCACATCCTCAAGCTGAAATCCATAAACTAAAAATGATACATTATCTTGTAATGCTGTTCCACAATTCAATGACAGTACAATCCATGCACTTGTATTGTTTTATTTCCTAGTGACATTTTGAGTATTGCCCTTTTTGTTCCAAGCTTTTTAGATATGACTACTTTACTACGACTTTCAGATATGCAGTACTTATTTCTATATTTAAGTTATGTCATACTCAACAATATGATCTTTATGAGGGAACCATTCTTTGCAGTTCAGCATGGCTAACACAAAGCCTGTTGTTCAATCAACACAAAACTGGAGGCTTTCAAAAATGATCCAAATTTCAATCAACTCTGCTCCAAGAAAGTTCTACAGTTTTCAAGCTTAATTTTGCTTCAAGTTTTTCTTTTTTTGTTTCTTTCTCATTTCTAAAATATTCCTGTTCCTCAAATAAGATTGCATTTCCGAAATTGGGTTAAAATTGGCATTTGAGCGGTTATGTTCTGAATAACACTGACTAGGTTTCTTGTATTTGACAGGTACCAAGATCTACAATTTAACCTGTGCCCGAGATGCTTCATTATAAACTGCAGAGAGAAAGTGACATCCATGGTGTCAAAATGTACTTGCTGAAAAAGCACTTAAATCAAATATTTGACAGCAATATTTGTTGAGTAGAAGGCCAAACAAACAGCTGCACCATTGCAGAGTGACACCCACAGAGCCTGAAGTTTCACGTGAACGGCATACCATTAATCCGGGCGGCTCATATCTATGTCAGAAGCTGTTTGTTTCAGATACTGAAGTGGATGAATTTGTCACCTGTCACATTAAAGGGGACATATTATGCTCCTTTTCAACAAGTTTGAATAAGTCTCAGAGGTCCCCAAAGCATGTCTTTGAAGCTTCTTGCTAAAAAATCCACTCCGATCCTATATTTTGTAGCGTACATACGTGGCCTGGCATCAGTCACAAGCCATTAAGGAAGTTCATTATAAGGACATGCAGAGTTACGGACTCACAATTGACACTTTGCGACTTTTTCCACCATCAAACTATTAGATCGATAGGAAACAGAGACAAAGGACCCCTCTTCCACAAACACACCATGCTGTTAGCATGGCTGAACGACACAGAACCAGACCAAAGATCAAAGGGTCAGCTCAAGAGGATCAACCAATGGACACCAGATAACTGGAGAAGTGATATTTGATTGTTTCTTGTATAGGAGAAGTAACAACAAAAAGGACTGATTAACACTAAGGTGTGAATCCTGGCCTGTCTGTGCCATGCATGAACACACACACACACGCACACACACACCAACCTCTCTTCCTCTGTCCCTCTCTAGATAAGAGTCATAAACTACAACCCACATTCCAATCCTGGGTAGTGACCAGCAGAACACTCTT
>NW_019525216.1:801536-802798 GCF_002814215.2 Seriola lalandi dorsalis | reverse complement strand
ACACAGAACCAGACCAAAGGTCAAAGGGTCAGCTCCAGAGGATCAACCAATGGACACCAGACAACTGGAGAATATAGGCAAAATCTCCAGTTTGTAACAATAAGACTTTGTTTAATGATATTTGATTGTTTCTTGTATAGGACAAGTAACAACAGAAAGGACTGATTAACACTAAGGTGTGAATCCTGCTCTGTCTGTGCCATGCATGAACACACACACACAAACGCACACACATACACCAACCTCTCTTCCTCTGTCCCTCTCTAGATAAGAGTCATAAACTACAACCCACATTCCAATCCTGGGTAGTGACAAGCAGAACTCTCTTCACAGACACAGATCAAAGGATGAATGTAAAATTAAATATCTAACTGTTCTGTAACTCATGAGATTTTCCTATGCAATAGCTTAACCCCAAACATAGAATGTTTGAAATGTAACATGTAGATTTTAAGACAAGGCCCTTCATGTGACCATACTGTCAGCATCCTTCACACAAGGTAACACAATACATGACCTCCAGAATGTGCATATTATTATTATTACAGTCGAAGAACTGCTGTGTAATCCATATGTATAGATTATTAGCTTTGGGAAATGTTTATATTGTTGTTTGACCAATTAACCACTTGTATCATAATTAATTCCAGGTTTGAAGGATGTAATATGAAATCAACACTCCTATTACTCCTCTCTGCTATTATTAGTACAAGTAGTTTTATGTTATTTCATTTAATGTTTTGTGGTCATGGTGGAAGAAGGATGTGCAAGTTTATAAGTAAACTCTAGATTTAAATTATTCCAAAATTCAGTGGAAAATTACTCTCTTCTCAAAGTGGAAACACAGGAGAAGATGGGTAACGCCCCTGAAACATGCGCCAGCCCCCAGGGGATAAAACAGTCGTGAACAATTCACACATGGCCAAGAAGCCAAGAAGCCAAAAAGGCCTATTTTCTAAGCCTATTTCTAAACCTATGCCTTTTTTTTCTAGGCCTATTTTCTAAGCCTATTGCCTATTTTCTAAGCCTATTGCCTATTTCTAAGCCTATCCTAAGCCTGTTCAGAAGCCAAAACCAGGCCTAAGCCTAAATCAGGACGACAAGAAGATGCGAGAAGCGAGAAACGATGCAGAAACTAGAAGCTGAGAACTTTGCTCAAAGCTCAGAGTCCCGGCTCAAAGCCCGGCTCTGTAGCCATGTAAACTCTTAGCTCTAAGCTGCTCGCCACAAACTCATGGCTCTTAGTCATTTTTGCACTTTTC
>NW_019525216.1:797645-801341 GCF_002814215.2 Seriola lalandi dorsalis | reverse complement strand
TGATGCCGAAATATAGCAATATTTAATTATCAAACATAATTCGTAGATGTAGTATCATTAGCTGTATAGCCATTGTGTATAGCCATAACATATTCTCTCCCACCATTGCCAACTCATCACACTGCTCATTTCATTATTATTTTCATCTTTATGATTATTACACCTTGCATTTACTCTGTAGATAGTTTAGTTAATAAACTCCTTTATTTACACCCAGTTGTTGTCCTGTTGTATTCTTTTGACGTAGAGACTGGAGATCCATTGAATCGAAAAGTCATGGCTTCCGATATGAGATTGATAAATTTGGCAATGAAGTAATTCATTGTTGTCCTCCTAGAGGACTGGTGCCCCATTTCAACGAGAGTAAATCATTAAATATAGCGTTAACGCTACAATTTCAGCATGCCTGTAAACCCCTCTTTTTCAGCCCTGTTCAGAACAGGCTGTTTCTGTGTCTGTAGCTTTAAATGCAAATGAGCTGCGCCTGACCACGCCCCTCTTCGGAAGGGGCTGCCGTTTGGGCTTCTGGCACCATGCTCTAATCTAATGTTTACGGTGACCGTGACAGGCGACCTGGCGTCGGTAGCGATTTGGTTCAACCACACGACTTTTATCCAGAATCTGACCCAGAGGGAGAGGCTGCTGAAGAAGTTCAAACTCTACAACTGCAGCAGGACGTTTCTGAATGGTTGGTAACCAATTTTGTGTATTTTGACATTACATTTTCAGTTTGTTGATGAGTGCCGGCACACAGTTACTAACATGTAGCTAGGTAGCTAATGCTAACTGTTATTGTCTGTCATTACTGGGAGCTCTTTTGGTAAATAAGCACTATTGTGAATTGTGTAATGTAGTTATCTGTCATGCCTCCTTAGATATACTTTTACAGTCTGAAAATGTTTGTTGTATGTGGACTGCTACAGGTTCAATGTCAGTACTAGTCAGATATTTTAATAGATGCTGTAAATAAAAAAATGTAAAGTAAATAATTTTTCTCCATGTTTTGAGCAGAGATGCTCATCATGACATCTTCCTTTATGTAGTAAATTTATTTTGTGTATTACAATGAAAGCTGTAAATCAGCATAAACATGTCTGACAGCAACAGTAATCTTTAGTTAAAGATTAAACTGTGCAGTTTTCTACACTACACTGTTGTCAAGCTCCACATTATATGCAATAAGTGACATGTTATAAATTACCTATGTTATATGCGCTTGATATGTAGCCAAGCTTACTTCTTACCCACCTTAGCTCCACTGCCTGTCAGTGTTTTAATTTCATAAGCTTTATATTTTGGTGAATGTTACCATTTTTCTCTATATTTTGGATAGGTGCTCCTGTGGAAACTGTGCAACCATGCCCACAGAAGCTGAGAATATCTGCTGGTAGGAGATACCACAGGTAGCATTCTCACTGGACAAACTAATCACTAATTTGTTTTGATTACATTACATTAATAATAAACCATAGCATTTACCATTTGCAATTCACTGTAGGTTACCAGACGGCTATGGGAGATCGACAAAGATTTACCATGTATGGTAGACCGTCCTGGGTTGGAGCTGCTCTGCCTCAATGTGTACTCCCTCCACAATCCCTGCAACATGTACCGCGCTGACTACGGTCCTTTATGGTTGAGAGGAATACACCAGTACGTTTTGCTTCTTTGTTAAAACATAGTTTCAATCTAAATAAAAGATGTTAGGCAGTCTTGTTTTACTTCAGTGCACATTATTTTACAATGGTAATAACACACCACAAATAGAGTAACACACCCTCAAATGAATTAGTTTAGCTGATCTTTGATTTGTAAAGTTCTTCTATCAGCAGATAGTGTGCATATAATATATGAATTCAGAGGAGTCATTTCTTTAGTAACAATCAAGTATTTATTTACATCAAATGAGGCACTGTAGGATTCACTGGATCCATAAAAAAATTTGTGAGACACATCATAGATATATGTTTGCAAGACTAAATGCCCTGTCCAGTTGTTTTAGTCAGTACAGGTATCTAGCCTATAGGAGCTTTGTGAGCTGGTGCTGGGGCTTCCTTGGTCGCAGAATCTGGGTCGTCATTCCAGCCTGCGTGATCCTGCGCATCCATGCCGAGTTTCCTGACGCCACATGCCAGTACGTGGGTTTTAGACTGCCCCATGATAGAACCGGGACACAGAGCTGGATATGACCTCCTCCTTCTCCTCTCAGGCCGCTCAAACTGTGCAGGGAGGTCCTCTGGGATGGGGATGGCCAAAGCAGCTTCTGTGTTTTTTACAAAACAATGACTGAAAGTCTGTTTCTAACTACCTCCTGACATTTTCTTTACTGTATTTTGTTGTTGATGGAACTGTCATAACATTATACGTGCAATACTTAATACAATGTGTACAAAACATTTTTTTGTTGAAAAATAAAATAATATAACACACCTTTGGAAATTGGACCTTGAACAGTGGTTCTCCTTCTTTTGTTTGGGCTTGTGGTCGGTCAGCATTTTCATTGTAGTACGTGGCAGCCAGGTAGAGTCTGGAGGTACAGTAAAGAGAAAATCAAAGATGTTAATGTTGACAGAAACCTTAGCCTACACAATCTAACAAGTTCTAAGTAACCACAGCTTCATTTACCTGCACATTATTCCAAGACTGATAAATGACTGTTAGGTTTATCAAAAGTAGATGCACTTCAGATGGCTACAGACCTGTACTTCTGATGTGAGGCTGAAGAGTCTTCAAGGATAACTGTGTGCCTACAGTGGGTCAGTCAGGCATGCAACATCCCTTGTTGCAGGAAGCTGTATAGATGCACTTGATGTGCTGGCATGAACAGAGGAAACAGAGGCAGTAGTTATGGCAACAGTTGCAAGCAGTGCAAAAATGATAACAACAAATGCACTCAAATATGTGTAAATTGGGTTGTCAATAGCTTGTAAATGCTGCAAATAGCTCACTATATGTGCAAAATGCAAAAAATGTGTATTACAGACTATACCCTTGGACATATCCCCTTAACTCTGCGCTTATCTAGATATTCCCTACAGGCACTGTATCTGTAAACATGATATAAACTTTAAAACGGCCATCATAAGGCATGACTCTCACAAATAACTTTCACAGCACTAATAAACAAGCCCGGACACCTATGCTAATCACTACAGAGCCTATTTTTAGTCCGAATTTTGCCGGCTCGACTTTACAGACAGCTAAAAAGCCTTTAAAGTATAATACATTTAACAGGGTGGCTCTAATCAATGTCACACGGCGATACCAAGCAGAAGAATTACATACAATCTGTACCCCGCTATACCCGGCTGCGTGTCGACGACGCTAAACGTTAGCCACATTAGCTGCCATGCTAACAACACACGCAACAGGCTCTCGTGAACATACAGTAAAGCAACGTAAAATGGTAAAACTTACAGCTCCCAAGTTCAAAGTTGGGTCACGGACAGTCGGTACTGATCCAAGCTTTATCTTGAGACTTGTAGCAAATCCTGCATTGTACTGGCCCTTGTTGAGAAAGCAGTCCGAGGTGAAATGGTTAGCACACACGTACAACACTTTCGGAGTTGGAGCGGGTACATTTCCATCAAAAATAAAATTAATCCACCGGGTCTTCAGATCCACGGGCGTAGGGATTAAAAAAAGACTTCTGTGTTGGTTTGTGCAGCCAACAACAAAGCAACTACTGTGTTTCGC
>NW_019525216.1:789709-797493 GCF_002814215.2 Seriola lalandi dorsalis | reverse complement strand
AGGTGGCATCGCCCTTCTTGACGACATCAGGGGAAAATCTCCAATTCGCCCGTTTGAGCACACATTTCTTGAAAGGTGGAGAAAGCAAAAGACGGAGAGGATGGACTTTTCTCATGTTTGGGGGGTTCGTAGACATGCCAGGGACACATACTACTGATAGAAAACCATGGAAAAGTGCATTTTGCATAATATGTCCCCTTTAAGTCTAGTCAGTGCTTTATTGCATCACTGCATATTCAATGCCTAACTGGACTGTAATGCTTTTTAAAAGAGAACACAGTGATAAAGATTCTTACTGTGTGATTACAAAGGCAAAGCTTTCAACTTAGTGGTGCTTTATTTCTTTGCTGTTTGGCATGGTGCTTAATGCAACAAAAAAAATCCTGAGTCCTGAAAAGTAAAATGAGTTGTTCTGTGGTTGATTTGCTCTCAATCAAGACAGGCTGTAGCCTCTGTACACGAAAGGCTGTTTAATCACTGTTTTTGTATATAAAGTGTGTATCTTTATAGCTAATTTGCATCTCTACCATCTCCATGAGGTTTGGAGAATCTGCCTAAGGGGTGTGTTAATTATGTCTAATTTTACACTCCGTCTTTTTGAGAGGGACCCAATTTGGTGTCTGGCCCCCTTAGCTTCCTTAACCTGCCATTTACCACTCATCACTACAAAGTAAACAGCCTGAACAATAGATAATCAGAGAGGGGACTGATGAGGAGAGTGTGGCAGATGCGGCTCTGCATTGCAGATATCTGCTGCCTCTGCTTCAAATCAATCGGCAATTAGCGCCATTTCACCGCAGCTGTTATGGAGCGATTTATTTCACTGGAGTGATCCCCTTTTCTGAGCGCCCCAAACATAATTGCAGAACCCTCCAAGGCCTTGGTGAAAGAAAGAGAGAAATGACAAGGGTGAGAGGGAGAGAGATGGATGGAGAGAGAAATAGTGCATGAGAAAGGGAAAGGATGAGACTGATTGAGGGGGGGGGGAATGCAATGACTGAATTATCTGAGTCCAACAGCACAGGAGACTGCTGCTCTGAATTGTAGTTGATGTTTCAACAGCTGAGCGCCTTTTCAGAGCTCAGGCTTGATAGTGTTCTTTGAAAGTATGGAAGAAAACAAATGCAAATTCCATATTACTTCCTCTCTCAGAGAGTGTAAGTTAAAATTGGAGAACATAGGATCCTCTGTTCTCTGTTCAACAGAATATTGCTCTGGTGAAACATCGGGCTGGTTAGTCTCATAAATATGTCTAGTAATGCATTGGCTTACTTTAATATTCTCCATGGTGCATACTGCACACACAATAAACCACATATTGACATGAAGAAGTATGGAGATGCTCTTCTGTCCTACTCTCCACACCAACAACCCTAAACCTGCATTAATTGATTTTCTGGCCACTTGTGGGCAGCACAATAATCTGTAAGCCAAACATTGTCACTTCATAAAACTGACATTGCAAACGTGTTAGCAAACAATTGGCTTTTTACACATCAAGCAGACATGAAGCAGCATGGGGATTTGTTTGGAGTTGTGTTTCAGGCAAGCAGACAAATGTAGCTCTCCAGCAACTCCTCAAGGAAATACTGTGTCTGGCTCTTCAGCAGCTAAAGGCTCCACCAGCTCGTCATCGAGTTCGTCTCTTTGTTGTTCAGTGCTGAGCAGGTAGTGTACAGTAGGTTTATCAATGTTTTTTTGCTGAAAACAGCTGCCTGGTGAGGCTGAAAACATGGTCGATGAGAGCGGTGACAACAATTACATGCAGGCTGTAAAACAATGTGCAGAAAGATGCTAAAGTGGTCCACAGAGCCAAGAGAAACTGGCGAGTTGCCACTTTGTGGGTATGTCACTACAAGCAACTCCTCTCAGATATACAGTCATTTGATCAATTGTTAATATAAATATATTGCTTATAGGAGTTTTGATTTAAAATAGTAATAGATATGTGTGGAACTTTTTTTTTTTTTTAAATATATATTTTGACTGAGCATGTTCGAGGAAAGGAAAACTGGTACCTGAGCATGGATGCTAATAGTCAATAGATACATAAAACATAGCATCTTTTTCCTGCAGTTAAAAAGCCAAGTCCTTACCTCAGACAGCACACAGAGGTACAATTTCATCTGAGAAATCACACACAGTGCCAGACCGTTTAGCGACCACAACCTACAATTATGGCTGGCCTTAAGTCATATTGTCCAAGAAGTCTTTATGGAAGGAATGTAGTCTCTATGGAAATGCTTTTATATACAGTAATGGGGGATATGATTGCATAGCAAGGTTGGACGGAGTGAACACAAGGTATAATAATCAAAATGTTGATTTTCCATGAAATCAGTTAGTTCATGGGGATGTCTGCAATATCACACAAGGAAATAAAACATAACTGCCATTTATTGATCCTCCACTAGCAGGATAGGTTCAAAGGATGTATAACGTACAAACCGTGAATAAAGTAAAAAAAAAAAAATTCTCAGGCACCCTTTCAGAGTATTTTGTGTGACAAAGATTTTACTATGATTGACATACCCCCACATGGAAATGATGCGGAAAAAGTAACATGTTGTGAACTTGACATCTACATCGAGTCATCATCTCGATTACATTTTTCAGTGTGATAACCAGGAGCCCTTAAAGCAGGGCTGCAATGAACAACATGCATGTAACATACTGTTACTATGACAGCAAGAAATGCTAATCCCTCGTCACATCAGCAATGCACTTTGAATACTATGTGCTATGTGTGTGTGATATCCTTCCCTTCTATCTCCATCCCTTCTCTCATCATCATCCCGTCCCATCAATGATTGTCTTTGAAACTCAAACCCTTATCAGCAGGTCCCTGAAAAAGTATGAAATGAAGTTCTCACAAGAAATGTTGATAACATGTCAACTGACTGCCAACACGCTTCTGCTTTAATCTGCTGGAGTGAGAAAAGTACTACTTAAACAATTTCTTACTTTCTCCTCTTTTCCCTCTGCTCACTTCAAACAACAAATGCATTCTGTTCCGTCTTGGATGTACAACAAAAAGGATAGAGTAATGCTAAAAATTGAATTGCATAAGACAATCAAAGGCTTTTTATGATGATGCTGGCAATACGATTTTACTGTTTTCTGTAAAATCTAAAAAGGTGCATGTAATCTTTTTATAGGGGTGGAGCAGTTTTGTTTTTCACATGCCCTCTCTCCAAGAGGGATGTTCTCAGTCAGAACTTCACAACTGGCTCTTGGTGTTTTCTTCTTGGAAGTCCACTTACGATGACAAAAGTAGCCGTCTGCCAAGATGTATGGCCTCAAATTATGTCCCGAGTTTTTCCCTGGCTGTTGCTGATGACACTTTGGGAGGAAAGTGATAGCAAGTTGTGAGAAAGCAAAGTGGCTGGGCTTTATGACCTATTGCCTTGTCTGCCATCTGCAGGGATCAATTAGTCTTCCTTGTGTAAAAGCTGAGAGCAGAAAAAGCTCAAAAATATATACTTTCTCCAGAGTAATAACAGGGTTTTCACTTGCCTCTAGGCAGTGAAGCACTGAAGCTCTCTGTGCTTGTCAGACTTGGGGCTCATGATACAGGGTGTCCATAGTATTGTACACAAATATAAGAAAGACAAATGTCTTCTTACCCAAGCCGAAATACTAATAAGCTAATTGTAAAGCTTTCTTATTTAACTCAGCTATAATTTATCTCAACTCCAGTTCTCTAACCCAGAAAAGCATGTCCCCCGCTGTTGTGTCTGGAAAGCTGTGATTGACTTCAGGAGGACTGGAGTGGAGGCTGTTGAGCTGACACCATCAAAGCACCATATTTAATGGATCACACCCAAGAGGTAAACATGTATCTTTCTAGTCAGAGTCTTTTCCCATGCTATATGTTCACTCTCAACATCACAAAGTCCATCTTGTGAGCTAAATAATCAATGGCTCCCCTTCTGGCAGCCTCAGGGCTATCTGGCTGAGGACAGGGGGAGGGAAACATTGCCTGTTTGCTCTGTGAAAAAAACAAAAAAAACAAAAAAAAACAGTCAGTAGCATTTTTGATCCTTGAGGGCGAGCGAGGACAGAACCATTTTCTTCCTTTACCAACTTCCTCTCCCTTGGGTGACAACTTGTCAGTGGCATCAAGAGGACAAATGTTAATTGAGAGTGACACCCCGAGATGTTCCTTTGAAAAGGGTCATTGCAGTGGGTAATAACTGCAGTTTATCAATCTTGAAAATATTTTTCAATCTACAGACTCAGTGTTTTGGCAGTTGAAAGAAAGTATTTTAGTAGAATCTATCTAAACTGTAAGGTTATTAAAAAATATATAACAATAAATACAAAAATAGCGCATGTTTGTTGTACCGAGATTCTACGACGCAATATAAACATACTGTCATGTTCTCCTTTCCTTCAATCCTACTGTCCTCTTAAATCTACAGTACATTTAATGTTTCAATTTAGTGAAGATCATGGCAACAGAATATCATGATTTCTACAGACATGGAAATACACACAAACGCCTGTGTATGTAAAGTACTAACAAACACCCAGTTACAAACTATGACTTGGGCAGTGTATGCAGTCCAAAAAAATATTTCACTTTGAAATAATACACAGAGAACAGTTCTTCAAGCCATCAAAGAAGTTGAGAGTACTAATTTAATACTTATAAAAACAGACTCAGTTTGCTGATTCCCAACAATAACTGTATACATGCTCTATTTCCTGTATCATAATTCACCCCTTCATCTCCCCTCTAATAGAGATATCAATCTCTGGGATGAATTCAAGCATGTGACTTCAGGGCATTGTAGCAGTTCACTTCCTGTGTCCCACACCTCCCATAAAAAGTCTTACCTGTGGGTGCTTTTAAATGAGCACACATTGATATTAAATTTTCAGAAGTTTGTCATTACACAAAGACGTCATATTTGACATCATATTGAGAGGATTACTGACAGCAATATAATGTAACTGCCCCAAGTGGCTAGTGACTAAAGCCTGGGATTTAATTATAAATATGTTACTGTCTCACACACTGTCTTAAAGTGACCTCAAAAGTATATACTAGAGAAAAACAGGAAATTGCACCAGGAGACTGAGTTGTTTGGACTGTGCAAAGTAGTGAAAGATCAGATGTAGATGTAGTCAGATGTAGACAGATGTAGACCTGCCCCTTCACTATTCACAACTGCATGAATTCATGAATTTCCCCTAGGGGATGAATAAAATATCTATTTATCTATTATGAAGCAATGATAACCAGACTTTGACAAATATTGCAGCAGGCAATCACATCTAAAAACTAAAGCACGCATTGGACAGTCATTGGCAGTTAAGCAGATATGCTTTCTGAAAGGGTTACAACATGTAAACACAGTATGGTATAGGGTTGCACGGTATACCAGTACCAGTATAGTACCGCGATACTAGAGTTTTGAAAACGGTACTATACCGGCATTTAAAAACAAACGGTACTTTTATTTCATTTTATTGAATGCAAATGAATTGGTAAATTGGAGCCTGTCTCTTTAAGCACAGCGAGGCCAGCGAGTGTGACGTAGTTGCCCGAGAGGATGTAAGCCGCGTCCCACGCGCACTCGCATGTTTAGACTGAGGAGGAGAGAGAAACGACAAGTCGCGTCTTAGACAGACGGAGCGGGTTGAAGAATATACCGTAGATAGAGATGGCAGCTGCAGAAAAGCCCGTACTTGTGGTCAAAATGGGGGCCCGAAGTTCGGTGTGGAAATATTTCGGGTTCAAACCGAACGATAAAGGCGAGCCACTGAACCCAGAGGCACCGCGATGCAAGCGGTGCTACAAAGTGTGTCTCGCAGAAGGAGCCAACACTTCAAACCTGTCGAAACATTTAAAGGACAACCATGCGGACTTGTTCCGAGACTTCAGTCAAGAACGACAGGTGATAATGTTGTTCACCTGTTCACTGCACTGTAATGTCAATGAAAGAAGTACAAAGCCCCTCCCAGCCCGGTAGTAAACCTACAGTAGCCTGCAAACAGAGAGCTAAAACATGTCCATGGTTAATAAATACATTAAAAAATATATTTTTAAAAATTAAATTACATTCTTTAAATATTTAAATAACCCATTAAGGCAATACATAATATAATGAAATATTTTTTACAAAAAGTATCGAAAAGTATCGAAATACATATTGGTATCGGTATCGAAACAGAAATTTGGTATCGTGACAACCCTAGTATGGTATGATATATATATTACACAAATACTAAATACTACTTAACAACTATTGGGGAAACTATTAGGATCACCGGATAGAATATTAATGCACTTTGAGTCATCTATTTTTTTACATGAGTTATGTAACATGCAAAACTGACACTAAAGCTGCCTGTCACTGTCATGTACATGTAGTATCAGTAACACAATATTAAACCTTAATGGATACAATAAATGCCAGCTAGTAATACTTACAGTAGTTTTTGTTTCAAAATTCTTTTAATTTTAGGTTCCAGCACTGCTTCACTCTACAGGTTTTGCTTTTTGTCTTTTTTGTGCCAATTACATCATTATATTAATAACCTTTGCTTCCTTTGCCACATGCTGACCATGGAGCGAATTGTTTTAGCTTTCATGGCCACCATTGTGGCTTACCTTAACTCATTCCATCATTGCAAAGGAGATGATCCCTTCATTTGCTATCATTACTCTTTTCATACTGTGAAATACAATACTTGAGCAAATGTAGTTTGTGTGGAGCCTATTTCAGAGAAGAAAGTCTGTGTATGACAGACATTATCTATTGTTACAAAAGTAAATACATATCTAAAGGGGTCAAAGAAGAATGGTAGAACTATTTTTTCAAATTTTGTTATGCTCATATCACTTATATTAATGTCGTGTTGATTAACAGCTAAATTCATAAATTTATCTGAGTCTATGTAATACACACACACACATGAATCAGTATTTTCCTTTCGTTTTTGAAAGGCGACTTGTAGAAACAGTCTTAAAAATGGCACAGACTATGCAGTGCATGAAGTATAGTTTTCAAGGGGGTAAATGAAGTATCACAGATCAAGTTGCAGTTACAGGAGTTAATGTTTTCTTCTTTTATATAAAGCAATTTAAAAACAAACTGATGAAATATCCACACTAACTTTCTGTTACAGTAAAGAAATAATGATACCACAAAAGCACCATTAATTTAATCTATTATGTCTTCAAATATAGAATTAAAGTGTAGGTATAATGTTATCCTATGCTGTCAAGTAAAACTAACTTCGCTGACTCAACTGCACATTATTTTCCAATTAATTTTAAGATGAGATAGCAAATATACTGTCAAAAGTATGGAGGCAATAAAAAGCAAATGGTTCAAGTGTCCCTTTTCCAAATGGTGTGCCCAATGAGGCCTTGCTAACCTCAGGCGAATGTTATTTGCCCACTATTATTCCCATCTTATTTATTTGGAATGGAACATCCATTTTTATTTCACATTTGCTCAGAAATCTAGACAAGGCAATCGCATCTCTACCACTGGGCCCCCATATTGTTAGAAATTACACTTTCAATTTACTACCACACAGCCACACTGTAGCCTGCCTCTTTTGTGATGATCGGCGGGGACAATTGAAAATACAATGGATTTTAGAAGACAGACTGTGACTGTTGTGACTATTGTGCATCATAGACTGAATTTGATGGTGGTTCTCGACTACAGAGGTTCATGCGTGGAAAATGGTGTATTAAAATCCTGACCCTAACTCACACTAATAATATTATTTTGCGTGTGTGTGTGTGTGTGTGTGTGGGG
>NW_019525216.1:675345-789689 GCF_002814215.2 Seriola lalandi dorsalis | reverse complement strand
GGGGGGTTGTAGATGAATAATAAATCAATGTGCATCCAAATGAAAAAAAGTGTTTACTGATCATGACATTATACCCAAGTGAACCGTAATATAAAACCCAAGAAAATCTCACCAGTTCCTGTACATGACACGGTCAGGTTTTTAAAATGACATGTTGCCGGTCAGTCTATTTCTAAAGATCAAATTCAATTAGTTACAAAAATCTACTCTGATTCCATTGCAGTTAGTTTAAAAAATAAACCAGTCATTATTGCATTTAAAAATCCTTTCAGAACAATCTCAAGCCAAATTCAGGTTGTGATGCTAAGATCTTTGGTCAGGCCTTTAATTATAGTGGGCAGCTATTGGCCTCTTAAGCAATTAATGCAATTAAATGTGCATTCATGTACACATTAAAAGATGACTGATTAGACATCCAACCAGACTAATTTGTGCGAAATGTGCAGGTACAATGTCAGTGTACAGAATAGGCTACACAGCAGTGTTAAAGCATGGCCAAACAGGATTAACTAGTAACCATTTAGCTTTGCATGAACATTCAAAAATGTTCACTTTGTTAACGTCAACTCTTGTACTTACGTTGTATTTCTAATACCTATGCCAAAGAAGTTAGATCAGGAAAGGTCTTCCTTGACAGCGTACGCTGCTTTCCTAAGTGAATTGGCCAGCTGTTGCAGATGCACTCACTAACAGCTTATGTTGCACTGCTCAATGGTGAGATTTACTGTGTATTTGTTTGTGGGTGTGTAGTAGGGTCCCCTTCGTTTCATACTATCCCCAGTCAGCTGCGTGCAGTGTAGAAAGCGCAAGCTGCCGTCGTTATGTTTCGTGAATATTTATGAACCATCTGAAATTAGAGCAGCGGATGGCCACTGCTGAATGCATATAAGGGAAACACTGAATACACAATTTTACCTTCTTTTTTTAATAAATTGGCTTTATAAATGTTTTATGTGGAAGGAAATGCAGTCAGCACATTCATTAAATTGCAAAGATACACACGAATACTGAAAATAAACATTAATTTTTTTTTTTCAAACTCCACAGGGCATCTTTAATCAGGTATTAATTATTATATAAATGACAACCTTTTTAAATCAACACTTAACATAATGACCAATGTAAAAGAAATGCTTATAGGAGCAGCCTCAAACTAATGGGTGTAGAGCTCAATGCAACACTCTTAACAAATAAAGAAAATACACAAAAAAGTAATTACTCTAATCATTTTTGGGATTTTTTTTTATTTTTTATTCTAATATCTTAAAGATTATTATTTATTATTATTATTTGTAATATTCTGCTCATATCCTCCGTTTCTCATTTTCATCAGTTGTCATATTCATTACACATTCATTATATGTATCTCTTCTTAGTTCAACAAAATTATGTTTAAAATAAATCTATAAATACGGCTTGTTAAATAGGCAAATTTCGCATTTTTATTCTATTGCTTCAATATATCCCAAGAATTTCAAGGGCACAATATTGGCAGTTTAAATGTTCCAGACAGTTTGCTCAGGCTGGCTCCACGGTTTTGCTGAAAAAGCAGTGTAGATTCATTTCAGGGAGGGTTGAGTGTTTGTGTGTGTGAGGGAGAAAGCAGGCAAGTCAACTTGCTAAGATTACGGAGAGCTCATGTATTTATTTTGCTGCCACAAGTAACTAAAAGGGAACTGACAGGCCCTGCTTTGGTGTTTGTGTGCACTCGTGTTTTTCAGTGGATTCAAAGGACACGCAGCTGTCTTTTTGTGAGTGTCAAGTCAGACTAGTGCAGGAAGATATTACACTGAGACAGGCCGCACTTCGAAACAGTGGGTGAGTCTAAAGCCCAATTTAGAAGGGATTTATTTGTCTAGGGGATGTTGGATGATTTTAATATCATATGCACTGATCAGTGGTTCTAATTAAATTGGGAACACATGTTATTTTTCTTCCCCTGTCACAGAAATATACGTTGTGCTTTAAAGTGTCTGAGGTTTTGTTTGGAACGAGCTGTATTGTTGTCTATTAATGTCAACGAGCATTTGGAGGTCTGTGACATAGCAAAAATGGTTAAAAGGCTTCCCTGATAGGTGCAAACTCATTAACACCAAAATACAGTCCTGTTTGGTGACTCATAAGATGAATGGAGGAAAAGAAAATCCAAACAAGTCCTCACAAGCCAGGCTGTTGTGATGTCAGCTAAGCAATATGAACTGTATTGTTGGATGAATGTATACACAAAGTACGTAAACAAAATTTCACATTGAGCCACAGTGCTAAACATCCCCCCTCTTTGTTATTCACACAGTGTTGAATTCTACTATATTAGATTTGAACTTTGGTCCCCAGTTGTTAAACATCTGCCAATCAGCCGAAAGCAAATCCCCATTTGGGTGAGCAAGGTGCATTATAACAGAGAGCCATGCATTTATACAGTATCTGTCTGCAAAACAGTTGGCCTACTGAGTTCATTTTAAATGCCTGTTTGTTTGATTAAATGGTAAGTGCTGAGTTAATTAATTTGGAAATTCCAATGTTGGACATATATTTGCTTCATTTTTTCAGTAGGTATTAAAAAGATTAAAAACCATGACATTAGCTGTGAATAATCAGTGTTGTTGCCACAAGGGTGCCCCTGCCAAAGATGATTCAGCTGAGCAGGTTCCTCCCCCATGTAAAAAGAGGTCTCTTGTTATGTGGAGAGGTCTAGAATGCAGAGCGTCACAGCTGACTGGGTCCCATCATCATTCCAGCTACCTAATGAGTGATTGTTTGTGGGCTGATAAAATTAAATTGCAAGCCTCGCTGATTTCAGCAACAGGTGTTTTTCTCTGTCTCATAATAACATGAGAGACAGGGGTTTTCACCACCTACTCAGGATGATAATGTATTCTGGTTTACCGATTCTCTTGGTTTACCATTCCCTCCCACATGAAACAAAAAAAGGAAAGATTTCACCAATTATGCTTCATGGAGGTTCATTATAAGAGCTTATAATCTTCACGTCAAAAGGAAATGTTTACTACCATAATTTTAAGACAGAAATCTTGCACTACTTTAACAACAGATTTATAATACTTACTTCTCCCTATTATCTTTAAAGTCATAATCCTCAAAATTTTCATGAACTAAAATCCCATCTCTGATACTATTCAGCATTTCTTTTTGCAACAGCCACTCACTGTATTTATATTCAGTAGTTATCTCTATAGATATATATAGATCTATATAGATGTTTTCATTCTTGGTGGCAGAGTCCGTCATTTCTACACTGGATTCAAGTTGCCTTCACATGCACAAGGGATTCACAGGAGACAACCATGCATATAATCCAGTCTGACTTTATCTCATTGATAACAGCCTCACTGTTTACTGTTCACTCTCTTTATATCATATCAGTGCTGTATTAAATTACTGCAAATGCAAACAAAACATCGCACTGCTGCTGCTTCCCATTAAAGGCATTCAAATGGTGAAACACAGGATTCCATTGTGAAGAAGCCACAGGGAACACAATGTATTTGTCAAAACAGTTTGGTGCTAAGAGAAATTTCTGCGTTTTTTCTGACAGAGGATGAGTTTTAAATATTGCAGACAGTAATAGAACAAGAAGGAGCAGCCACAGTGAGCTGTAGGATAAAGAGCTGCAGGATAAAGAGCTGCAGGCGACATGCTGCACAGCTCCAAATCAACAAGGTAACCAACTTTTCTGTGCCCTGCTGTTATGTGTAAAACTACTCGCATCGTGTGCAGCATTAAAGCAGATTGCGGTTGCCCATGGCATTAAAGAAAAAGACCTCTTTATTCAAACAAAATGAGTTTAGTTGAGTTTAATAATTAACACATATCGCTAAGTACCAACTTGGCTATTGTGCTCCAAAAGACCAGTGGAATATTAGTATTATTAGCAACTTCAAATTTGTTTTTAGTTTTGTATTAGTGCAAGGACAAAGCAAGTCAACCAGTCAAGAAAGCTTACACTTGCAAAACTAAACAGTTATTTCATCGGATAATGACAATCCTCAGAGGAGTTGAGGATTTTTTGACAAGAATATTAAACCTGTTATGCAGACACTCAAGGCATTTTCAGCTAGCATTGCCAAAATCAAATCCCAAAATACTTGAGACATGCATATCAGATTCAGAGGACAGCCAATCATGCAGCTCAATTTTTCTTTTTACATGGGTGCTTCAGAGAATGACCATATATTTTTGGCATACAAAGCCAAATTAACTCTTGGCCACAAGTTATTATGTTATTATTATTAAGTCTAAACTAAACAAGTGGGTGGGATAGGTATATGGTAAAGTAGAGTGGTAGTCATTTTAGTTCATAAGTATAGTATTTTCAACTTTTTGGGGTACAGACCATCTCTGATAAAGCAGGCAGAGATGTTATAAGGACTCTATGGACAGGAAGTTTATTTCATGCAAGTTTATTTTCAGTCAGTACGGTCAAAAGATTTTAATTCACTCACTCTCTGGAAATTATTGTGAGAGACTTTAACTGCTATTTCCCTTCCCAATTAGATAAGTCTCCTCCATCAAAGAACACTATATCAAGCAGAGCCAGAGCAATATCAGACACAGTGCAGTGAATTTGGATTGGCCAATACATACAAGTAATACATCCAGATGATATAGCCTACGTTTTTCACAACAGTTCACAAGTCCAGCAACAAAATTGATTTAATGTTAGTCTCTGAGGCATCCCTGCAGAGAAGGCCTAGCTGTGCTATTGGTGATATTATCTCAGATCATGCAGCTGTCTTTATAGAGATAAGTGTCTCCAATATGTTTCACCAAAACAATTCATAGAGATTTAGCTCTGTTCTGGCCTGTGACGCCAACGAAATTCCTAAAAGAGCAAATTGAACACCTTTTCAAAGAAAACACCCAACCTATTATGGGATAAAGCAAAGGTACATTTGTGGCATGACAATCATATACAGCTGATCAGAAGAGGAGAAGCAGGGAGGAGCAGAGGGAACTTGAATTAGTACTGCATGACTTACAGCTGAGAAAACTCATCCCCACCATGTGAATTACAGACAGTTTAAACTTCCTTAGAGTTGATATTGAGAGGCAAAGAATGTAGAAGTTTTTAAGTAAGTTCAGTCAATACCTAGAGTAACCTGACCTTGATAATTCTTAAACAGAAGAAGTGTGGAACAACCATGACTCTTCCTAGAGTTGGCCACCAAGTAAAACTGAACAATCAGGGAGAAGGGCCTTGATATGAGAGGTGACCAAGAGCCCGATGGTCACTCTGGCTGAGCTCCAGAGATCCTGTGTGGAGAAGGGAGAAACTCCAGAAGGTCAACCATAACTGTGGCTTAGAATTGGTTGTCTTTCTGGATAGTGCAGATAAAACTTAAAGGATGTGGGAAGTTGATTTTGGGTTTGCTATTGATCCAGCAGTCTGGACAGATCTATGTGAACACACTCACGATATAGCATGCAACTCTGCTTGGGAAGGGCAATTCAAAATATTACATCTGCTTTCTATCACTCCAGAAGAATAAATCAGTTTTGTTAATTACTTTATGAGAAGTCCACATATTCAGCACTTCCGGTCTGAGGTTTTCAAGCAGATGGAGAAAATCTTTCAATGTTCTCTTCAAGTGGGAGCTAACAGAATTTTTTGGGTATGCATCTACTGCACATCTTATTGCATGGAATTCCAAAACCTACTTTGGGTCTATGGCTTACAAATAAAGCACCTTCTTTAAAGTATATTCCGTTTGAGGTTCTCTTCAGCTTTGAAGGACAAACCTTTGTTATTCTATAAAATGTAGGGCCTGTACCTCGACTATTTGGGTAGAGTGAGAAAGTTGAAAGACTCATTTTTGGGCACAGGGCGCACACCTGAAAAAAGGAAAGAGAAAAGACTAGAAATTACTTTTTGAAATGTATAATTTTGACTCAACTGTATGTCCTGTACCCTGGTCATATGTTTAAAAGGAATCTAGCTCATTTAATTACAGATGATATTTAATGTATTGTCACTGAGGCTCCATCTTTTCTCTCCTCCCCCCTTGTCTGTAACTTTCATTATTTTGTATGTTTATATGATTTTTTCTTTTCTCCCTTCATTCGGTCCTATGCTTTGTTCTATACACAGGTGACTTGAAGCATAAGTTTGTACTGATAGGGGAATCGCAATCTTACACCAAAACTTTACACTACCAGTGTTCTTAAAGATACTCTGCAAAATAAAAAAGTTGTGTTCACCAAAACCCATTGAGTGTATCTTCGAAGTAAAAAAAAAAGTGTGTATTTCCTCCTTCATAAAACATTTACAAAGTAGATTTTTAAGTATTTTACATGCTGACTAGCATTCTTCTTCCCTGTTTTTGTTGACGCATTACAGTGTACAGCATACAGCATACCTAGGTGTGTTATCCCGACTTATTGACCAGTGGAATACTGTGACACAATTGGTAGGACTCTGTATTGCATAACCCGTGTGTGTAGACAGCTCCATAACACTACTACAGGTCAAAAATTCCTCAAGGAACCTTTTTACCATCACAAATATTTCTTAATTTTTGCCATCACTTTTTAGCCATCACCATCTTCTGTGAGGGATGTTTTTATGGTATTATTTGGCAGTGATATTTCTAAACATGTGATACTTTTTACTGTGCATGTAATGTAACCAAAATAACTGTTTATCACAGAAGGATAGAAGTTCCATATTCTAAACCATTAACTGGCAGATGGGAATTAGTTCAAGTGTTGTTTAGCTATATGGTTATCAGAAACTTTTTGGATATGCAGTGTATAGTCACTTCTGGCAAAATGTTGGTTCTAGTGTGTCTATACTTCTCACTCATTACTACCTGGGTTGGGGAATTGGCGTCAAACTTGCATCTCAGCTACCTTATTCAACAGAATTTATATTGTTCTTTCATCCAAGACACTTCCTAATGAAATCATATCTGCAAGTACTTAATATGATAATCTCAATTATGATCAGTTGTTGGGGTGTGAATATGCCATGACTTCTGTAAACAAAAATAGTTCTGCTCAGTGGCAGGATTCACTTCCAAGCCTTCAGAGAAATAAAATGTTTTAATAGCCTCTTTTCCTGTTAATGATATTCCGTTCGTTCTTAACACACCATTGCACAGATATTGAAACCATTCATTTCTGTAATAGGGAAAAGAGGCCCACAGAGAACTCAATCTGAATGTTGTATTCTTGACAGTTTTCTGTGATAACAGTTTTAACATCCTACGCCATCATCTATTCACTGGATTTACTGATTTTATAGATTTTCTTGCAGCTTGATGTTTTGGTTTGGTCAATTTCATATTTCACAACAGCCAAGAAATCCCTTCAAATATATCAGAAATTCTGTATCCTCCAATGCAGTACTGAAAGAATAATGTAATATGCAGCTTTGGTGAGTCAAGGATCACATTTAGCATCATAGGTCAGTGCAATATTAGTCTTATCCATACACACAGTACTTCATCATTGTGTATTTACAGTATGACTAATATTCAAAGACCTTAAAGCGAGAAACCTTGTGCCTTTGCCATGACCTCAAGCAACATAGCAGTGGCTTGCCTTAGGCAAGAAAACATGAGCACAAATACATTTCTGAATGCTTCACACAAGAATAGCCACTAACTACGTCAATACCCATGCATTCAAACCCAAATAAAATCTTATTTTATGCAGCTTTTATTATTACAAGGGCTGGCTGGTGCTGGCTGTACCCTTGGTTCAATGACCATTTTTAATGTCAAGGTCTTTGCCACTAGAATTAGAAAGAGATCTAATGAAAAACTGCAGCGTCATGGTTGCCGTCTTTCATTTGAATTTTTTATTTTTATTTTATTACTTTATTTTTCTTAACACAAATTTATATTCAGTTTTAATTGATGGTCATCAATATATAAAAGCATTACACATATTTGCAACCTTTATTTACCAGGTAGCACAATGTTTTTTTATATTTTTTTATGCACACTAGCATCTGACTACATCTAGCGTTGTGAGGTAATGTATGAAGTCAGCAGTAGCTTCCCCTGGGCTATGTGCTGGATCCAAAAAGGCAGTTAAAGCTAAAACGAGCCAAAGGTGCAAACAGCACCCACAGGGCTTTATTGAGCACAACGTCCGTGGATTTAAGTAAAGCGCTTTATTCAGATCAATAGACAACACATTAACCTTTAGCTCTTGAACATAACAGGATCAATACGCTCACACAGTTAACTCACTCCACAAGACTGTGGCAATGTTGTTCAGATGTGAACAATCTGGATGTCTTTGTATTCCATTAAACTAGGTCTAAACAAATGATGTGGGTCGTGAAGGCATCTTGATTTCAATGTGTCATTGTTGCCTAGTGTTGAGATTCATCCCATTGTTTATGCAATGATGACTGTCACTAACTAACTAGTGGTAATACGTCATTACACATTTTACATTTGCATACCTTATGTCACCATGGTCAATATACAAAGCCTGGTCTGTCATCATGCAAATCTGAAATAAAATTGTGGATATTTATTTTTCCATTTTTTTTCATATAACCCAAATACAAAAATTTTAAGAAATGAAGATGATGAGATACAGCAAATTACCTGCCTCTGAGATAAAAAGAAATGGAGGATAAATATTAACAGAAGAAAGAAAAACTGCAGTGCAGTAAAGCGAAAGCAGCAGTGGTCATGATGTTCTGATCAAAGACACTAAAGGGAGTCAGGATGCTTCAACCCTAAAGCAAGGAACCGTGACTAGGACAGTGCCTCAAGTGACCAGTTGAATAATTACAGTATTCTGCATCGAAAATTCAACTCTCCCTATGCCACCATTAACAAGTACAAGGTTTTGAGACAGTCTGAGAATGTTCATCTGCCCTTGAATCTCTTGGGTATGTCCCAGCATTTTCCCCTTCAAATCTGCCAATGGACCCCATTTGAACACACTTATCTCTTTGTATACAAATTGGTTTGAACCACAAAAGGACCACACATCGCACTTATCAGGGGATGCTGTGCCTATGTGTGTATCTGAGTGGCAGGCGCACACAGCCAGCAGATTTTGTCTATTTTAAATTACACTGCACTGCAGAATGCGAAACTGATTTGTCATAACAAAACAATTGTCAACATGTTAGGTTTTGTTATTTTTTAATGCTGCTCTCTGGAGTAATTCTGTTTCTATGTAGGTTTGCAAAGTGTTGTGCTGTTATTGCAGTATTGGTTGGAAAGAATATATAATACACTCAGCCAAACAACACCAAACTAAACAGCCAAAAGGTGGCCACAGTGGAGTAAACAATGGAATCTGTGTACAAACACACTGACTCAAGCTCCCTGTACCACAACAGAAAATGGAACAGACTTCCAACTGGCATTTTTCATTAATTGTATGAAAGACAACTGAGACAGGGACTACCAGACAGTGTTAACACATTTCCAGTACTATAAAAGGTCAACCCCTATACCCACATGGTTTTCATGGTTTTATACCATATTCACCTTTTTGCTGAAATGGATGCAATGTGTAGACTACACTATCTATGGATTGATGCAGACCATTCTCTTCACTCTTCATGTTCGGTAAGCAATCTTGACATGTCATCGCATCAGTTAATTTCACACTTCACTTGACACTTTGTGATGTAATGGGAAGCCATATTGCTGGGGTCTTGCACAGTCAGCCCAACCGTATTCACCAAGAATATGAAGTGGATGAGTATGTAAAATAGTTGCTGGAATTACTGAATGTGCTGTCGGATTCCATTGTGTTATAATTTTTGGACTGCAGCAAGTAGAGGGTAAGGTAGATAATGTAAGGGCACATTGTGTGCATATGTGAGTACAAGCGTGTGTGTGTGTGCGCGTGTGTGTGTGTGTGTGTGTGTGTGTGTGTGTGTGTGCGCGCATGCATGCGTGTGTGCGCGTGCGTATGTGTGTGTGTGTATGTGTGTGTCGAGCATCTTTGAAGACAGTGGTTGGATTGATCTGGAGGGAGAACCAAACATCCAGAGTAATAGGACTTTCCTTATCACACAATCACATGATTTTATAACTGAAAAGGCCAGCTCATCTTCTGGTGCAACTGACTTTGAAGCAGGTCACAGGGATTCTGATTATTTTATGCTCTACTCCATACTTGTATTATCACCCTATAAACATTTACAGTGAATTCAGAAAGTGTTCAAAACCCTTTTCCCTCATCAAGCTACAATAGCCTATAATGACAAAGGGAAAATAGAAATTTAGACATTCTGCAAATTTATTAAAAAGGAAAAACTGAAATATCACAGACATAAATATCCAGTGCAGCAGAATTTTTTTTTCCCAGATCTGTACCTCAACACAATCCTGTCTCCTTTGACGTCATGGCTTGAGGCATGCTTGCTGTGATATGCGAGATCTTATATAGACAGGTGTGTGCCTTGCCAAATCATGTCCAATCAGTTGATTTGACCACAAGTGGACTCCAACCAGTGTGGAAACATCTCAAAGACCATTAAGAGAAATGGAAGGCTAAATTTCAAGTGTCATAGCAAAGGTAGCAGTTTTTCCTTCTTTAATAAATTTGATAAATCTTTAATAAGATTTCTAACATAAGATTTTTTTGCTTTGTCATTATGGGGTATTGAGTGTAGACTGATGGCGGAAAACTGATCTTTATTTTTTATTTTAGCAGAAGGCTGCACATAAAATTGAAGGTGTCTGAAGACTTTCCAAATGCACTGTATGTATTTGGCATTCAGTGTCTGGAAATTCTGCCAAAATGCATCTCAGTTAATTGACTTTACACTTTCTTATCAACTGCAATAAAATGTTGGAGTAGTGGAGTACTTAGTTTTGTAATAGTTTTTCTCACTGCGTCAAAATGTGGTGAATGCTGTCATTGACTGCAATTTTTTTTAACGTGACAGTGATTAATATCTTGACTGCTTGATGCACAATTTAATGTAAAGATGTCAATTGAGAGCAGACACAGATTTGGTACACAGTGACTTCAGAAGGTATTCAGACTCTTTTTGTACACTTTTTTTGCTGTAGATTTAATTTAAAAAAATTGCCACAGGAAAGGCAACAACCCATCGGTCACTAACAGAGCTTCAGAAGTCCTCTGCAGAGATGGGAGAACCTGCCGGAAGGATGAACATCTCAGCAGCACTCCATCAATCAGGCTTCTATAGTAGAGTGGGTACACAGAAGCCACTTTGCGTAAAATGCATATGACAGCTCACTTGGAATTCACCAAATGGCAGTTAAAGAACTCAGAGAGCAAGAGGAAAGAGATTCTCTGGTCTGATGAGACAAAAACTGAGCTCTTTGGGCAAAACTCCAAACACTATTTCTGGCAAACACCAGGCATTACTCATCACCTGGCCAATACCATCCCTATGGTGAAGCATGTTGACACCATCATGCTATGAGGTGCTTCTCAGCAGCAGGGGGACTGGTCAGAAATGAGGTAAGGATGAATGCAGCCAAATACAGAGAGGTCCTTGAATAAAACCTGCTCCACAGTTCATACAATCTTTCAGCAAGACATGACCTGAAGCATGCAGTCAAGACAACACTGGAAAGGCTTCGGCACAAGTCTCTGACTGTCCTTGAGTGGCCCAGCCAAATTCCCAACTTAAACCCCATAGAACGTCTGTGGAGAGACCTCAAGATGACAGTTCACAGACGCTTCCCATCCAATCTGACAGAGCTTGAGAGGAGCTGCCAAAATGAATGGGATAAACTGCCTAAATCCAGGTGTGCAAAGCTTGTAGAGACTTACCCAAGAAGACTCCAAGCTCCAAAATTTAGATAGATAGATAGATAGATAGATAGATAGATAGATAGATAGATAGATAGATAGATAGATAGATAGATAGATAGATAGATAGATAGATAGATAGATAGATAGATAGATACTTTATTTATGCCCTACGGGAAATTCATGATTCAAATTTTTACAATTAAATCAACAGCACCATAATTTGTTTCGGGATACCTTGGATACTTTCTGAAGCCACTGTATGGATTTCACATCACTTCAGTTAAAAACATTTCAACTTGGGTAAAAATTTTCCGCTTGTTCTTCGTTGTGTGATTCTGAATATACAGAAGCAGGAGCAGACCTGAGAGATCTGGAGGACAATGTGAGAAAATTGTGAGTGAGTTTCTGCTTGTCACAGCAAACATCAGTCATGGAAGTCATCCAATGACTGCTTGGGACCAAACGTTGACTTTTCGTTGCATCTAAATAGAGCTTTCTCATCTTGAACTGAGAGAGGACACAAACTTTCATAAATCTACACTGCAATGCTCTGCTATGTCTATGTACTGCTCACAATAAATGAACAATTTACGGGGTTAACTTGAAATTGTGATGTACTTTTTGATTCTACGATGCAGATCCAAGTGTTTTGCAATATAAAATATAATAACACCACAGTATGACCTAATTGTTATGAGTGATTAAACAGCTTGTATGCTCGAGAACACAATTAGCATTTTACCTGTGCCTGAATATTAATTATAAATGATATAATAAATTATTATTTATAGATACAGTTTGCTATAAACTCTATAGCTGATGGGAGCCTACGTATCTCAAATATGGTAGCATGCAAAAAGCTCCAATGCGGGAAAGAACATTAGAAATGACTTCCACACTTATGGACTATAAACATGAGAGCAAACTCAGATCAATGAGATTCCATTACCATCCTATCTCATTTCCCAGAGCTGAATTGGAAATGGGTTAGAGATGGATCGTGTCATTACCAATTCCAGCGGATCCACGGGAGCCATAGATGAGTGTGAGAGTGTGGGAGTGTGTGTGCAGGTCCTATCTGCACCCGCTGCCAATGAATAGGTTTTTAGTGACAGGAAGGAAGGTGAGCAGGAGTTCACGCACTACAACATCACTACCATCATAGTTAATACTTTTGCCTCAAGATGTAGAGCTAATAGGGGTTCCTAAACTAAACAATTTCCGACAACTCCTTATTTTGAGCATGAACCACAGCATGCTTATAATTGCTTACTGTGTGTCAAAATTCTTTAATTTTCAAGGACTGTCCTTTCTCTGAAAACTACACATCCAACATACACCCCATGTTAAGCTTTTGTTTTTTAAGATTATTTATTCATTGTCCCTCCCATCCAGCTCCATACAACTGTTGTGACAAGTGAATAATCATCCTGCCAATTCCCAATATGACCCTCACAAACATTAACAATGTATTCAAGCCCGATAAAATATAAGCATTTAAACGTTGTCTACATTTCAAATGGCCTTTCTTCCATACTCAAGCTCACTGTATCTCCTAAATCCCTCTTTTCCAAATATTTCACCCGCCCACTCACAGATATTCCACTAAGTAGACATGCCCCAAATAAAGACCAAGGTACAGGGCTATGGAATAAATTTAGACAACTCACCATCATCAATTATTGAATATTACTGATATGAAAAAAATGCTTCAGATCATACACAGCGAACAGAGTACCCTTCCAATCTTTATTCTTCTACGTCATCCATACACATCCAGACACAAAACTCATAACAAAAGAGACAAATTTTAGCATGTGATCAGATGAAAAACTGGAAAACTGCACATGCAGATAAAGTGCAACAGTTATTTTATGTTTGAGTGATTTACCAACCTCACTGCAACACTGAAATTGCCTTCAGATGAAATAAAAGAACAAAGTGAAAACACAATCATATTTCTTACAGTACATCATGCTACTGTAGAGACAGAATTTGATTCACTCAGTTACAAAGGAAAAACCTCCCTGTTTCTTGATGAAAGGTGTCAATACTTACAGTCAGATCAATGAAACAACAATGAAATGTTAATTTTGTTGTTAATTTTTCAAGTGGTAGCAAAGATCTTGCAAAAAATACAACATTAACCTCCTAAGACCCGAGCTCTATTCTTTGCTATATAGGCTGATTGGGACCTGAGAAAAATGATGTCCACATATGAGGACATTAGTTTTAAATTTCGATTACTGAGTGGCAGTATAATATCCTCATATGTGGTCACCAGACCCTTGTTGAGAAAAAGTTAGTATTGTGGTCTAGAGAACCCAAAATGTGAGGTCCACATATGTGGACGCCAGGTCCTAGGAGGATAATGTGGTACATGTGGGTTATCTAAACAGCAGCAGAGACCCAGCAGTTTTCTTTGCCTTTGCACCATGGATATACCAACACACCTCACAGACTGCTGTACTGTTTTTCTTTGCTATAGCTCACTACACTTTACTAACATGAAACTTGACTGTGCACTCTATCCCCATTAGCTGGGTACATATTGTGTGCAGTAGGGTTGTCACGATACCAAATTTCAGTTTCGATACCGATACCAATATGTATTTCGATACTTTTCGATACTTTTCGATACTTTTTGTAAAAAATATTTCATTATATTATGTATTGCCTTAATGGGTTATTTAAATATTTAAAGAATGTAATTTAATTTTTAAAAATATATTTTTTAATGTATTTATTAACCATGGACATGTTTTAGCTCTCTGTTTGCAGGCTACTGTAGGTTTACTACCGGGCTGGGAGGGGCTTTGTACTTCTTTCATTGACATTACAGTGCAGTGAACTGGTGAACAACATTATCACCTGTCGTTCTTGACTTAAATGTTTCGACAGGTTTGAAGTGTTGCCTGCTTTTGCGAGACACACTTTGTAGCACCGCTTGCACTGCGGTGCCTCTGGGTTCAGTGGCTCGCCTTTATCGTTCGGTTTGAACCCGAAATATTTCCACACCGTACCTCGGGCCCCCATTTTGTCGACAAGTACGGGTTTTTCTGCAGCTGCCATCTCTATCTACTGTATTTTCTTCAACCCGCTCCGTCTGTCTAAGACGTGACTTGTCGTTTCTCTCTCCTCCTCAGTCTAAACATGCGAGTGCGCGTGGGAGGCGGCTTACATCCGCTCGGGCAACTACGTCACACTCGCTGGCCTCGCTGTGCTTAAAGAGACAGGCTCCAATTTACCAATTCATTTGCATTCAATAAAATGAAATAAAAGTACCGTTTGTTTTTAAATGCTGGTATAGTACCATTTTCAAAACTCTAGTATCGCGGTACTATACTGGTACCGGTATACCGTGCAACCCTAGTGTGCAGTGGCTGCCTTCCAGAACTGTGCTGGATATGGTTAAAGAAAGCCACTGGTCAAAAGACTCTGATCTGCCATATGTCAAAGGGGACAATGTTAAGTCACACTTTTGTGTATTTTGACAGAGATATAACAAGAGAATCACTTGGAACAAATTGTGCAGAAGCACATTGGATGGTTCAAGCCAGAAAGAAACATAACCGTTGATGAACAGTTATGCCAAATGACATGTCGATGCCAATTCACCCAGTACACTGCAAGAAAAAACAATTTGGCATCAAGTTTTGGACACCACATACACGCTGAACACATTTCCTTTACACAGAGAGACCCTGCTCTACTGATCAAAAACTGTGTGGTGATGCATCTCATATCTTGCTTCACAGACAAAGGAAGGAATGTCATGATGGACAATTTTTTACGTCACTTTCCCTGGCCAAGAAACTAATTGCCAATAAGACAAATCTGCTCAGAACCACAAGTAAAATGAGATAGGAGCTGCTGCCCCCCGTAAAAGCCAACACACAGAGAACTACAGTCAACAACAGTGATGACAGCTGGCGAGACAACAATTACATTGTGCAGATACAAGCCAAGAAAGAGTGTCTGCATTCACAGCACTGTTCGTCCTAATGTCAGCATCAGCACAGACAGAAAAGAAAACCCAGGCACACTGACAAGTTTTGACACCAACAGGCCTACAGTATGCTATCCGTCCTATCTGCCTGACCAGGCTGCTATCAGCACCCACAGTTTACAACAAACATTAGTCTATCATATACAGACTGTGCCCATTTACAGCATGAACAGAAAATAACTGTCACATGGAAAGAGACAACCAAGAGGGATCATTTTCAGCTGTTGTCTGTAGCCAGATCTTAATGGACACATGGCAAAAGATGAAATATCAAAAGTATTGAAATCCACAAACTAAGAATTAAATATATTAAGAAACCTAAGAACACAAAAACGTATTACTTCCAACTTACTGCACATAACACTGTATCAGTCATGCAGGATACAGTCACAATACATTACTGGTGTGTAAAATGAAAGCATAGTTCAAAGATGGGTGTGGTCTGACCCATGAGTACCCAGTGCCCATGTGATAATGTACTACTGACTACTGGGTGCTCTTAGGGCAGAACGTCAGCATGTTGACGGGCGTCACGGCTGATGTGATCGCAAGATGGTCTCTAGTTGTTGTGACATCGACATCAAATCATTTTTATATGCCACAGATTTTTCAGTAGTCTGTGCTTTCCACAACAAAATACACAATTTCTAAATTCAAAACTCTTATTGCTCACTCTGCATGTCTAAGACCTGCCTGTGGCGCACAATAATTCGGAACTACTTAAAATATTTGTTTCAAATTTGTAAAATTCAGCCAATAATACATGATAATAGACCATAAAGGCTGCCCCCTTCTGTTTCTATATCATTCTCCTCCAATCATATATCCTGAAATCATTAATTTACTAAAACAGCATTAAAGCAAAATGTATGCATTTGTTGCATCGAGCATAAACACATAAACAAGACTAAAATACCAATTACTACATGTAACTAACCAAACAGAATATACTTTGAACAACACTGCATGTGGGTGTACTCTGCAATGTTATGTGGATATTTCAATGTAACTGATGACTAAGTTTGATGATCATGCCCTCCAGGGACAGCATAAAGCTGCTATAAAAAGGTAAGACAGGAAGGAAGAAAAATGAAATAAAATACTGTTGAGTTCTTTGGCTTAACTGAGAAATAATCTCTTCCAGCTAGAGTCAATATTCAGCAGAGAATGTAAATTTTAGCTGAGGTGTCTAGATATCTAATCATAAAGAGGGAGCTTTCCCTCCAGTTGATTACATTTAGGCGAGGAAAAAGTTATTGCCGATGCCATCAGTCATTCATTTGTGTAATCAGGGATGTAATGTATGTAAAATATTGCATGTAACGATCAAGAAAATAAACTTTTTAAGAGATAACATTTTGAAGAAAATTCTTGGTTTAATAATTTTATCACAACTTGTGTTGTGTGTTTAAGCCCCATGACCACTTTTATGTGCAACTTGCAAAAGCTTGCCAGGTTCATTTTTACATAATGAAAGTCAGTGGAAACAAGCCTTATCAGGTCAACTTTGAAAGTCCCTTAATTTGATGATAATATAAAAGCACCTTCCACTGGCCAACAACTTCATCAGGCTTTTTGTAGGAATAGCACAGCATCCCACACCTGCAGATTGAAAGGGTCTTTGGCTCTTTGGTTCAAACATTAGCAACGGCAGCTTTAATAAGCAGTAAAACAAGGCCTGCAGGATGACATTTGGTGACGAACACAAGTGTTACTGTTTTGTTAGTGTGATTATTGCTTTATTATTTATGGTATTTAATGGTGGCTGAAAGTTCAATGAAAGTTGAGCAGCTTCTTGTTTTCCCTCACGTATGTTTTCACTGTACCTTTTGCCATCTCTCACAGACATGCTTTGAAATACAGACAAAGCCAACCTAATCTGACCTCCAACACAACAAGAAAGCCTAAAAAAACTTGAAAGCCGTTAAGAATTTATGAAATACTTTTGAAAGGTTCTTTTCATCGTCCACGAAATATGAGGCCAGTTGCTTCCTGTGCATTCTTAGATTAAATGCCAGCCACACAAACCATTTTAATAGGGTGGGGCGAACAACCCGAAACTGGTACTAGAATACCGGTAAGAACCGGTCTTTTCTGGGGAGCTACCATCTACACACAGACAGCATTTACATGAATCTGTGCTGGTAATAACATACAAATGTAAAAATACTGGAGAATAAAGTAGAAAAAAGAGTGACAGAGGAAGGGTAGGAGTAGGGAAGAAATAAAATCATGTGAGTAAAACATAGGAAGTGGGGTGAGCTTGGACAGACCAGATTAGACAAACTACAGACAGTGCTACTTTGATGAGCAGAGCTGTCTGTATTTATGATTAAAAATCGTCCGCTTCTCTCTGCCAATAAGCCCTTATCTGTACTGCATGCATATAAGTCTGATAGGGCCTCTAGCCATAGTGAAAGATAACAAAAATAATTAGCTAACATTCAGCTTTGAGCAGAGAGAAATTTTATACTAAAGGAAAAAAAATACATTGGAGAAGCAAGATAGGAAGAAGAGCCATGAGTTTTACTTACAGTTTATTCATACATGAAATGTTTCTGTTTACTTGTGTATGTGTCTTTCAAAATGACATCGTTTCCCCTTGGCATGTGCTTGGCAATCACTTTGAGATAAGTAAATACTGAAATTCTGCACTTGCACCTTGCCCTTCAACTGAAGTCAATCTTCAGTGATCTAAAAATGGATGGAGCCTCAGCTGGGATTTCTATGTAAAGGACTGTTTCACCCTTGACTGAAACTTGACTGATAGATGAGATGATCTCTGGAAGATTACTGTAAATGAAAAATCTACCAAAATTACTTCAATTTAAATAAAAAACAGTGGCCAGTGCAGTACTACAGCCACTTTTGGTGCAGCATTTTCTTATATTGCTGTTGCGATGTGTTGTAGCTGTAAGCTCCTGTGTAACATTACCCAATACTTCTCCTCAAATGGCAGTTCCTTAGAGGAAAAAGAAAAAGACTGAAAGAGTGCCAGTGGCTGGTCAGCTATTCATTTGATCCAGGGATCTTTCCATCTGTCAATATGATGATTAAAGTTGTGTGCATCTAAGTACAAATCTAAACACAAAGACCCCTTTCAGACGATGCATGACAGGTTTAAGAGAAATACATCTTGAGTCTTGTGTTGTGTGGTCTCATATGAAGGGAATGGTGCTACAATAGCTGGCTCACCAAACCACAAAGCCACAGTTTTAGAGCACACCATCATTGGCTGATTCCATTGAGCATTTTGGACAAAGATAACTGGGGTTCTAAATATAATGTGGAAATTATGCAGGATTTTTATGTTAAAATACAGCTCATCTTATCAGCTGCAATAGAAGAGTATCCCGTTCCCTGGCTTTTCTACGGGCAAGGTGAATGTACAATTTACATTAATGAATCCATCAATTTATTAAAATCACGTAGAGTACTTTAAATGCTTTCAGTCCCCCAAACGATTTCTTTTTAACTTGTGTCCTTAGCTCTTATCTCTGTCTAAGGTGTAAAAAATATATTCATGCTTCCCTTGTAGTAGGCAAACTATGATGATTTATCCATTGAAAAATTATCAGCATTTGCACATCAGATGAGAATTATAAATACTACTACATTGTTAATCTGCCGCATGCATATTTTTTTCCATATTATAGAAGTTAAGCATTGGTTCAATTAAAACAATTTGCAAGATGATCACACACCTCAAGCCACACTACTCGAAGCTAACTATTCGCATCCGTTTGAATGGGCCATTTCTTAAATTTCCATTCACACTGTCAAGAGTCAACATACTCGATGCTATTTGCACTTATGCACTTATGCAGTGCATTACAATTATGTTGGATGTACAGTTTTGCTGTATTACTAATTAGACCATCATTACTCATAAAGACAACTTCTTAGTGCACTTCATTGAAAATCCTAAGTATTTTTGTCTCAACTATACCTCAAAGTGAAATATGAACAGACACTGTGATAATTTACTTTCTTCCCTAGAGTAAAACTTCTTGCCTAGGGATGATTTTTGAACACTTCTGTGAGCACACTGTAGGCAGAGACAGTCAAGATAAAACACCAGCAGAGGAAGAGACTGCGACAGACAGAGCAGTGTCCTTCAAAGGAAATGTCTCAACTTTCTTGATTTAGCTCCAGAGAGGGGAAGCATATGGGGTCCCAACAGACTTTATAATTATAATAAATAATTTAAACACCTTGGCCAGATTAAAATAGCTAATAATGGCAGTTGTATTTAATAAACATAATATCCAATGGAATGTGAGGAATACAGTTTTTGTCACACTTATTTGGTGTATCAAAGACACCCCCTAGTAAATCTATTTGAAAATATAACTACACATCCCTTAAGGAAACAGATGTCTAAAAGCATAAATAATCTTTACTTGATTAAAAGCAAAATGTGCTCTATCGTAACTTTCCTTAAGCTAATTTTATTTAACAATCATGTAACCTTAAAAAAACATTTTGATAACAGTAATGTCACAAATATAAATTTACAGAAAGGTTTTGTCCTTGTCATCTTTAACTGTTCAATACAGTATTTATCATATTTATGTAATTCATATGTTTTATAATATTTATTCTATTGTTACAAATGCAACATCTTGCAAATGTCTCTACCATTTCTGTATTCCATTGTGGGCCATGTGTCTAGATTCGTATCAAAAAGGGAAGATACTTACCCCTATAACTATGACTGTATACTGTCATATGACACTGACAACACTATCATGGGCTGAGTAACAAACCTTTAAAGGAATTAAATCGCCTTCACTATATGAGTTTTTTGGTCCTCTGTTTAGCATAACCTTTCACTTTCAAATCTGGTAATAAAAAAAAGGTGACTAGTTTTTGGTGTGGAGGATTAAACAGTGCACTACTGTGGCCACTATGTTTGTGCTCATACCTCCTTAAAATTTTTTTAAGTCTATCCATACAGGTCATAACACAAATACATTTTCAAAATAGACAATTTTCAAACCGAGATCAACATCAACCCCTGCAGGATGATGGTGCAATTTTAAGTTTTATATTGAAACAGATTGAAGCGAATTTGCATTAACAAAAAACAGTGGTAAACATTGGTAAATATGTCTTTTAACCGTCTGCCCACCAATATAACACCTATATTTTCTACTATCGGTGCTACTACTAGATTGAAATTGTCAATATAGTCTATTATCTGCATCTAAATTACAGCACAATCCTACAAAATGATTCATCCAATCATGTATTAGAGGCACTAGAAATATGGTACTAACATTGATTAAGTAAAGGCAGCTCCTTTATGAATGAAACAACAAAGGCTGATTTCAGGCAAGATTCCTTGAGCATGGTGTGACCATAATTGGATTAGAAGGCTGTTTGCTACAGACAGAAAAGGAGTGATGAAGTAAGGAGCTTTTGCCATTTATTCTCCTTTGTGTGGTTGGAGGTGATTATGACTAATCAATGCTGGCAACTTTCACAGGGCTGCCACTGACAATGAAGCCCCTTCCCAAGTAGTTACTATTCTGTATCTACTCAGTCTAAACTGTTTTAGCATAGTGTGACTCCTTATTACCCTTTACTCAAATGCATTTTCCATATTTATTTAAAGCCAAGTGCTGCAGTATTTTAGGTATATAGTTTAAAAACATACAATTTCAAAAATACCAAGGGGACATGCTCACAGTATCTAATAGAAGTTGCTGATAATGCTAAAGGAATGCACAGTATTTTGTTAGGTGACAGAGGTTAGAGGGATGGTGGCTCCTTGTATCTTTAAATGCCACAACAATATTCCAGGGCATGATTGAAATCCGATTAGTTGCATAACTACCTGAGTTACACCACACTCAATGTGAAAATTAATCTCGTCTTTTCCTCTGGAGTGGCAGTGCACTTAATAACTCAGTCCATGATAGCATCTGAGGAGGTTTCCCATTTTCTCTGTTATGTGGAAATGGCCACCACTTCATCACTCTCAGCCAGTGCTACTTGAATGAAAAAGGTTGGGGTGGGGGTTAGGTCAGGGTCCTTAATCTAAGTGAACAATATGAGATCATGCAAATGAGATGAGTTCAGCCCTTCGACCTATTTAGAGGATGCAATGTTTACTGAACTTTCCTATTAGTAGTGTTGGGAATCATCAGAAACTGCAGAGTCTAACATTTACTGTTGCAGTTAGAATAAATAATTTACCTGCAGCAAAGAAAAATTACACTTTAGATTTTTCGTATTTTTCATAAGGATCTGACAGGAACTGGTTTATCATTAAAAACTGTTCCCCCCTCAGATACGTTTACGTTCTTTAGCACCAGTCAGTGACATTTATTGCATTTTAGGATTTATTTTCTGATTAAGTGATGTAATTTATGTTCTTGTTTACCCACACTCCTGCAAGCATATACCTCTACTTGAGTTAGTGATTCCCTATATTTCACCACATCACTTTGGCCAACCTCCAAACAAAATTAATATGGATATAAACAGATGCAATTAAAACACTGTTGTTGGACCTGATGGCACAGTGGTCCACGACAAGTGCCATTTGGCCAAAACACATAGAAAAGCTAAAAAAAGAAAAGTCAAGTCATAAACTGTACAGTAATTTAAGCAAGACTAAGCTTTGAAATTAAAGCTTATAACTGATATAGTGAGCTATGGTTTGTCTTTGTTGTCTTTGTTTTTAACAAACAATTTCTTTCTCCTCTGGTATACAAGTCAGTTTATCCAGCCTGACATTAAGCTAGCGAGTCTCTTTAATCCTAAATTCTGTTTGTCCATGTCCTAACGCTGCCAGGATCTGCAACTTTCTCCCCTAGGCTGTGGTGGTATCCATTGACGTTATAAAAAGGAAAAAAAAGAAAACTGAAATGCTTTGAATTCAAAGGTAACAAGAAAACCAGTCTATTTTTAGTTTACATTTACCATAATGTTACATCTTTTTAAAGTGATGGCTGCAGAAAAAACAAACCTATTGAAAAAGTTCATGTTCATGGAGTCAGGGAGCTAATGCATCATTTGAGCGACTAATTAATCATTGCAATGTGCAACACACAGGACCAAAAAGACATTCACCCTCAAGCCTGAGGTTCCAGACACTGAGACAAATACCAAACTAAATAATCCAGCTTTGTTTTGACTACCCTGTTCCGCTATAGTTTGCCATAGTGTGGTAAAGTCCCGGGTTCTCATTTCACATATCTGTGTGCCATGACAGAGTGAGTCATTACTCAAATCCAATTTGCCTGCAAGCCTTTATGTTGCCTGCTTTGCTCATGTGTCTTTCTGTTGACATATAAAAAGATATCTCTTTCTATCCCTGGCATGTGACCAGCATGTTTCTCCTTATTCTCCCAACATCAGTTGGTGAGAGGGGCAATGAGTGGACAAGATGCCACTTTAACCGAGGGCAAAAGAAAATGAAGCCATTCATCTCCCACTAGGTCATGAAAAGAGATGGGAAACACTGGTTTGCTTTCTGTTATATTTCCGTAGATAGGGAGGCTGTGTGGATGCCTCTCATTAAAGCAGTCCCCCCCTTTCCAGTCCTCTACCCCTGTGGCACTGACTACGGCCTGCACTGGCTGCCTCCACTATGCCCAGCTGTGAACAGATGGGTGGCACAGAGCAGGCCAATATGTCAGGCCTGATGGTGTATTGCAAGAAATATGAAGACTTTGCTGTGTGGTGTATTCAGTTCAGATTCAGTGAATGCAGTAAAGAGATTGGATGTGCACTCTACACAGATGTGTACTCTGGATATGCAGTATCCAGAGAATGGGGCCCATTCAAATAACTTTGATGACATAGTGTTCATTTTAAATACAAAATGTTGAATAGCCTGCTGATACTACAGTGCTGTCAATCTTAAAATCATGTTTTTTATTATTATATTTGCTCTCCTACCCAATAAACTGTACACTGTGCTCATGCCTAGAAAGAAGTGGCTTCTGGACCAAAAACCCTCTCTATATTTTATGCTTGACAAAATATGCTTTGACTGACTGTACCACATTGCTTATCCAGTGGAGAAACCAGCATGCTTGTAGGTGGTGGCGATACATAATCCATTTTGAGTCCAGGGAGACTGCTGAATATTTGTTCAGAACAACTGTTTCTGAAAGCATGCTACAGAGAGGTATAAAATTAACAAAAGCAATCACAGCGAGTGTTTAAGTTATGATGGCGAATTAAAACTGTCAAAGTTGAGTTTTTCCATGCCACTGTATATGAAGTATTTTGAGGTCTCTTGCCACAAAATCCATACTAACAATTTTCACAGAACCAAACTATTTATTTACGTGTACTTCAGGTAGCTTAAAATCAAATTCACTCAATTTACCCTTGGCTCAAGTGTAGATGCTTCCGCACATGCGCCCTGCATAGTACAATTAAGCAATTAACATCCAATCATGCTCTGTAGCATCATCTGTAAAAATGCTTAGCAGGCCCAGTTGATTCTGATTTTGTATCAAGATGGCAAAAGGAAAAGATCTAAGTGACTTTGACAGAGGGTTCATTTTTGGGTAAATATGGCAGGAGCTTCATTCACAAAGACTGGCTGGTGTGTCAATAGGAGCAGTTGACTGAGGTGAAATCTGCATTAAGATCTATGGGGAAGACATCAGTAAGTAGATCGGGAATGTGTGGTCGACAGCACATGTTTGATGTCTCTGACGCTTGTGCATTAGTGTGATATGTAAGGAAAAACAAAAGAGCAACTTTCCCTCAAATGACTGAGAATGTCAATGTAGGATGTGATCACACTGAATGAGTGATGGCCCAACACCTTACAAAGACACTTTGTTGGTTTTTCCTTTCATTTGTCATCCATGTGTACATGTACCGTCTGTATCAATTGCATACTGAAGACTTTTTTGCAGGTTTACCAACACACAGAGCTTAAGATATTCAGGAAGTTGGCTAGCAACAGTCATATCAGTTGCTAAAATTGACAGTCACCCTCTAAAATTCAAGAACCTGCTCTTGTCTACCCCTGTATGAAATCAAGACCCCACTGTATCAAATAATGAGTTTTGAGCATTATAAATATTATAATCTGCCACCGTTACAGTAAACTGCGTATGTCATGTGAGGAAAGAAACTTGACAGGCATAACAACATTAATTAGATGGAGTAGAGCTAAGTAACAGTCAATTAAACACCAACATGCAGTATATTATCCACCTTTGTGGACATTGTGCCTCATTGTACATTAACCATATGCATACTCTTTGCCACAGCAGTAATTTGTCAAAAAACATATTCCTCATCTGTTTTCTCCCACTTAATACTTCATTATGTTTGTATTATGACTTGTATACCCACATGTCTATAGAAATTTGCAATGCACCTCTGGTATGGCCTTGTTAACTGGTAATGATCAAATGTTTTTTTTTGTGGTCATTATTTTTTAATTTAAATTCATCCTTATTAGTAATAAAAAAAGAAATGCGATAAAAACTAAACACAAGTGCAACAGTGTACTTGACATGGAAAAGTATAACAAGAAATTAGGAAAACATTTCAAAAGAGGCCACCTTTCTTGAGCTCCAAAGTATGCTAGGATGTGTTCAGTCAATGCAGCATTTGCGAAAGACCCCTAATGTTTTGTCATTTCAACACACTCCATGACGCCATTTTTCCATGTGGTCAACTGGTGAAACAGCCAAGGCTGCACAGCTTGTCTTCTACCCCCTCCAAAAAACAAGATGGACTCTTCTGATAAATGATTAGCTTGATGAGGAATCATGATCTAGAGCAAGAGCGGGCTAATGTCAGCAATCTGTGTTGCCCATCTGTCTCATTACCCAACCAACCACCTAACTCGCTCTATACCAAGAGAAAAGCAGATCTAGTTTCTGCAGAAATGCAGCTGTGAATGAATCTTCGCTCCAAGAAGCATGGGAGATCTTAATGCATAATGTATGGTCTGTGTGGTTTTCTGACTTAATTCCTGACCCTGAAGCTTGTATCTTGTTTGTGGCTAAATCTTTACATGGAACAGATGAGGGTGTGCTATAGTTGGAAAGCACAAAATATTATGTATCATAAGACCCTTTAATTCAAAATAAAACACCAATTTTTCAGGGTCAAGATCAGATTCAAGATGTAGTTATAGCTTATGGGATCCTGGATAGCATTACAGGTTTGTTAAAGTTATACATGAAAAAAAATACAACTGAAGAAGGCTGCAAAGACCTGACATGTCAGTATTATTTTAGTAATGAGGCTGAAAATTTAGGATGAATGTTATTCTGTGTGTAGGGAGGGGGAGAGAAGAAAATACAACTTGTCATCAAACAGAAAAAATGTTCTTTGTATCGTATCATGAGCATCTCATCACTAATACCTGTATTTATGTCACAGCAAGACATCTGAAAGGTACCTGTCACATGGCTACGCATGCAGGCAATGTAAAGAATAATGTTGAGTGATGTGGTGAAATGGCTCACAAAATGAAGTCCTGCTCACTTGAGCTTTTCTATGCAGTGCACCATCCATTTGAATTATTTGCGGTCTGGTAAACACACCTTGTATGGCATACAACGTTCATGCGAAAGCTTTCAAAAACCTCACTGCATTATGTGAGCTGGCAACACAGTCATTTTTCACCTGTTACATGACAGGTTTCACACCATCACACGTGCAGGTTATGTTTGAAGGAGGTCTTGGAAAATAAATGGATAGAATTCATTTGGACCTGATAGATGTTACAGTTTCTGTATGGAAAGTCGTGTGAGGCTGGAAGACACAACCCAGGCTTACAGGCAAACACGAGTGTGCATGCAATGGCTCAAGCTACATCTCTCTATCCACCCACCCACAGAGCAAAACTAAATCAAAAACAGGTGGGATGGCAAGAAATTGTCTCTCACCAATTACTGCCTCCGACTTGTGCGATGCATTACTTTATGTTGCATTATATCAGACAGCCCTCGCTAAATAAAAAAGTGAAGAAGTGACACTGGTTGCAAATCACCTGTCCCACAGGTACCTGGCATCTCTGTGCAGAATGTAAGGGATGCCAGTCCTGCAAACCTCTATCCTGGCACTGAGCTGACCCAGGCTGCTGCTGAAGGCATTATCACCCGCTTCCCCACCTTCCCTGGCATGTCATGTCTGGCTAATCTCACAGTCAGTTTGTACCTTGGCTTCGACAAGGCTCGTCACGAGGTCTTTGAGCTGGTGCGGGGACAACTTCTAGGCCATCAGTACAAAGGGAGTATAAAGTCTGATCCTGCTGTCAGGTTTATTCATTACAGGTAAAAGCACAAGGCTCAAGTGTCTCCACTTTAGCGCTTTTCAATATAATGAAAGTGACTTGCCTGTTGAAAGTGAAAAATGCCAAAACAGATCATTTTAAAATGCAAAATCTGATATTAAAATGTAAATGAGAGAATCACCCTATTACAAAAATTGATATGTCTATAGATACACATAGTAGCACGAAGACAACATTATAATCAATGTTATTATTAAATTCAGGTGTTGTTGAAGGTTTTACAGCTTTTTTAAATATAAGTCTTACCCAGGTCTATATAACTTCATAAACACGTACAATTCTTAACACTCTCACAAATGTGCGAATATAACTAATCTATGGGTAAAAAAAATTACTGATCAGGACTTTAGTGGCTTTGCGGCCCAGTGGGATAGCGTTGCAGTTTAGAGTGGAGACCCCGTAGACTGTCGGACCAACCATGGCAGCAAAAATGAAGAAATATTACCTTTGGGGAAAGATTCTGAACCTGAAACCCGGAGGCCATATATTATCTCGATAAGTCATGTCAACCTAAGCCAGCAGACCCATTGTCAAGTCCCACCACCTAATGACGGAAAACTGATAAGCGGCCATACCATGTCACCTGTGATGTAAAACAAAAATAGATTCAATTAATCATATGAATTGCTATTAAAGAAAAAATATGATGATGGGACAGACTCCAGCCAGGTATGAGAGCCTGAAGAATAATCAGTCAGTGAATCATTAGGATTTGACTGGAAGGACATGAGATTTGAATTCCTGGATCAGGAATGCATAGTGTTGAACGATTTTTAGGAATAGGACTCAAAGTGTGTGAATAATATTCACAGTTTTCCATATATTTTATACTTTATATATACATATATATTTTAATTATTTCAATGCTACATTTTTGATAAGGTATCAATTAACATCAAAGTATACCCATTGCATACACTGTGTACTGAAAATAATTCAGTGAATGTCAAAGAGTTGTTGATTCATCTTGGGAAACTTTGGTGGTTGTATTTATTTGTCTACATACAAAATTGTGTCTGCCTTCTGTTTATGTGTGTAGTCATATGTAGTAGTATACTGTATACACAAGCTCTAAATAAAGCCAAAAGAGGAGCAAGGAGCACTGACACTCCTAACTCACAATGGGCACACAAATTAAAAGGATTCGAGTAGGATGTAATATTGTTATTTTGAAAACTTTGTTACCAGAACCTATTGTCGAGTATTTTTAATTAAAATTTAAGGCACTAAAGAACATCTGATACTTTACTGTCCCCCTATCTCAAAGCTTGTTAAAGTGGACTGACTTTCTTGAAGACATTGTCAATGCCCTGTGAAATGTGAAATTAATATCTGTATCTTTGGGCAACTAAGAACAAGTCTAATTGCCTGTACACCAAGTACTTTATTTATAGATGAGACTTGTGTCCAAAACACTTTGACTTTGAAGATGACAAACTGATAACACTACATCCTAGTAAACAGTGTAAAACACTGTTTTATTGTGGCTAAAACTGAGCACCCCTCTGGCAGCCCATTTGGCAGCACACCTGGATTTGGGCAGTTTATCCCATTATATATATAAAGTATATATGTCTATATATTCCTGGATGATGCTTTAGCTGATATACCTGGCTTGGTATTAGTCACAAGCCGTTAAACAAGTTCATTGTAAGGACATACAGAGTTATGGACCCAAAATTGACACTTTGTTACTCTTCCCACCATCAAATTATCAAATTGATAGGAAGCAGAGACAAAGGATCTTTCTCTCACTGATAGACCATGCTTTTAGCGTGTAGGAGGGATACACAGACCATGGGGTCAAAGGGTCAGCTCCAGAGGATCAACAAATGCAGCCTTCACACAAGGTAACACACACTACATGACATCCAGAATGTCAATATTATTACTATTATACTCAAAGAACTGCTGTGTAATCCACATTAGACTGTTTGCTTTAGGAAATGTTTCTTATATTATTTGATCAGTTAAGCACTTGTGTTATTATTAATTTCAGGTTTTAAAAGATGTAATTTGAAATCCACATTTGTATTATTCCTGTCTGTCATTATTAGTGCCATTAGGCTTATATGTTATTTCATTTAATGTTTTATGGTCATGGTGGTAGACGGATGTGCGAGTTTATAGGTTAACTCTAGAATTAAACTATTCAAAAGTTCTGTGGAAAATTACTCTCTTCTCCAAGTTGAAACACAGGAGAAGGCAGGTGAAACCCTTGAAACGTGCTACAGCCCCCAGGGGATAAAACAGTTGTGATCAATTCACACATAGCTCTGTAGCTCCAAACTCTTTACTCTTAGCCATTTTTATATGTTATGCCCACGTCCTTTATTCTGTCTTTGTCACATGCTCCAAATAACTTTCTTTTTGTCTACACGCACGATCTTCTATCTTTATACACCAAGTCAAGACCAGCTGAACCAAAACAACATTAGTGCCTCAGAGTAATTTTGTAACTTTTTAAATATTATCACATTTTCCTTTTTGTTATCCAGCCAAAGTGAAGTGCATTAGTTTATTTCGCATCAACCCGCCAGAGACGCCGGCAGGTAACACATCTGCCCATGACCGCCTGCAGAGAAGCCTACCAGAAATCAAGAGTGCCTGAGACAGAAAGTCTCCTGGCAAACTCCACCAGAGCTGATTAGCTGAGACACTGGCAAAATCCATCTCCATGATAACGGGACACAGCCTCCAGGAGAATCCACCTAGATCCCGCGTCACCAAGGTTACCACAGCAACCTCAGCCACCTGGGCTCCAGCCAAGGGTCTCCAGCTACATCACAAACTCACAGTAGGCCAGTCTTAACATTCTGCTCATGACTGGGTTGATGTCGAAAAAATGACAATATTCAATCATCAAATCTCATTGGTAGAAGTAGTGATAATTAGCTGTATAACCATAGTGTGTGTGTGTGTGTGTGTGTGTGTGTGTGTGTGTGTGTGTGTGTGTGTGTGTGTGTTCCACTTGTCCTGACAAATTAACCGTATCTCGTCAGTAACTAAGTAATGAATTTTTTTCCCCATATTAGAAGAACTCATGAAGTCTGCACTCTGCACTGTTTCACCTTTCCTCACAATTATCCTCCTCGCGAACTCTTTTCAAAATAATCGGTGAATTGAGACATTTCTGCAAAAAAAACAAAAAACATACATGATAGTGTAACCCCCACATGGATTTTAGGGCTACAAAACCCATATATGTGGTTTAGAGGTGTAATTACATATTGTTCCCACAGGGGGGCGCTTATACATTGATACACCTGTTATTTTGAAGGGGCTACGTGACCTCTTTCTTTTCACCGCAGCAGCTCTCTCAACACCGCAGACGTGCGAGCAGGCGGATAATAAATAAGCAATTCCTGGTATGAAACACCGCAAAATAGTCATCAAAGTCAAATTAATGTCCCTGTAACAATGCTAATAAGATGCTCTTTCAATAGAAGTCCAACTGTGAACGAGAGGGAAACAGCTTCTGTCCCGTTAATATTATTGAGAAACTCCGGTGAGTTGCCACAGTGTATACTAGCATTTTGTTGTTAGCATGGTGTAAGAAGTTGCATTAAAATTGCAGATGAGTCAAGATATCTCTCATAAAAACCAACCGGTGATTGTCACATGTGATTGAATGTTTATTAAATGCTTCGGTGCAAGTGTATCATTATATTTATGATCTGAAAAGATCGCTAGCGGCTAAACGATAACCGCTAATTGCTAATGGATAAGCTAATTGCTAGCTCTTGTGACTAACACTGTGTCTAAACTTTAAAGGACAATTACGTTGTTTTCTTACAATACTATCATTCGGCTATGGTTGAATTGGATTGTTTACTTTAATGCTTTGTAATGCCATTTAATGGTAATTTAACTGATTTTAGTTGTTAAAAGTACATACTAAGAAAATCATAAGGTATAATTTAGTTAATATTCATGATTGAGTTAAAACTACATTAAAATGGTGCATAAAAATGTAAGAGTACAGGAGATAATTTAGTCGAATGTTAAAATAGTAATTGTTTTGCCGTAAGAAATGTATAATAAGTAATATGTTACAGTAAGAATATAAATGTTGATGTGGCAGAAGGAAATTCATTGTAAATAATTTATCATTAAGTTAAAAAGACAATTCATGGTAAATGCTTCATGTTAAAATTACTAGTTGTTAAAATAAGGTTATTGTAGTACAGGTATACCCTTAATTGTTGGTTATATGGTGTATGGTATTCTGTGAGAGAAAACAATTTAATGAGATCTCATCTAAGATACATAAAGAGAACCGAATAACTTATTATCCTGCACTATCTGTGTAGGTTGGTTTTTTTGTGACCAGATAGAATTAAAGATGGCGAGCCCAGCCCGTGACCCTGTGGACGGTTGGAGAAACGGTGTTGGCCAACCGTAGGAACTGCCCACAGAGGACATCTGATTTAAAGTTATACCCAGTCCATGGGTTACAGATAAGATACACAAACACTATTTATCCTACCCGGGTAGTAGTAGTAATAGTAGTGAACACTTGGAACAGATATTACACAAACAACTTTGAACTGAACTCTTGAGCTCTTTAATCACAAGGAGTACCTGTGGATTAAACGAACAACAAATAGACTGAAGGACATTTCATAGGAGGTTTCCACCTCCATAATAGACTATTTCTGTTGATTTCCTTTTTTTTGATTATTTATTTTATTTGTTATTTTCCATTCTTTTCAAAAGAATTACAGTGTGTGTATCACTGTGTATACAGTTTGAGGCAATAAATTGTCGCTGTTCAACTATACAATAATTCACTCCCTGAATTATTCAAGACAACTGCTCATCGGACCTAGATAGATGTTAGTGTCTTATTATTGCTGTTGATTGACCCTGAAGGCGCTACAATAGGATATAACGTTAATTTAGGGAAACTTTTCAAGAAGCTGGGTGTGCTTAGGTGTAAAAGATAATATTCACTTATTTGAAAAGCAGCAAAATCAGGTCGCCGCCTCCTTCTGCAGGCAGAAAATCCAGCGCGTTCGTATTCTTCTTTTTTGGCAATTTCGGATGTAAATGGAAAACAAGTAGGCCTCACAATTCTCTATGCAGGAAAAACCCTGGATTAGTTAATAAACTGCTTTATTTGCACTCAATCGTTGTCCTGTTGTGTTCTTTTGAAGTAGAGACTCGAGATCCATTGAATCAAGAAGTCATGGCTTCTGATCACATTAATCAATGAAGTAATTCATTGTTGTCCTCCCTGAGGAGTGGTGCCCCCTTTAGACAAGAGCAAATTCTAAATTGTGGTGTTCACACTACAATGCTCTCAAGCTCCATCACACTGGACGGGAAGCATTTGAGCTGCAATCTTCAGGCCTCTCCACAGATGTTTTATAGGGTTTAAGTCTGGGCTTTGGCTGGGACACTCAAGGACAGACAGACTTGTCCCGAAGCTACTCCAGCATTGTCTGTTTGGCTGCATTCATTCTTCCCTCATTTCTGGCCAGTCTCCCTGTCAATGCTGCTGAGAAGCCCCTCCCCCCCAACAGCATGATGCCGCCACCACCTCACTTCTCCGTAGGGATGGTATTAGCCAGTTAATGATGAACTGATGTTTGCCAGACAGTGTTTGGGGTTCTGTCCAGGGGGTTCAATTTTTGTCTCATCATCTTTTTCCTCATGCTCTCAGTATTTTAAGCACCAAATGCCAAGTGGGATGTCATATGACTTTTACTCAGTGGCTTCTGTCTAACCACTCTACCATAAAGGCCTGATTGATAAAGTGCTGCTGAGATGGTCCTCCTTCTGGTAGATTCTCCCATCTCTGCAGAGGTCTTCTGAGGCTCCGTTAGACCGACTATTGTGTTATCGGTAACCTCACTGACCAAGTTCCTTCTTGGCTGGTTGCTCAGTTTGGCCTGATACTAGACTCTAGGAAAAGTCCAGGTGGTTCCAAACATCTTTAATTTCACAATTATCGAGGCCACTGTGCTCTTGGGAACACTTTAGAAACTGTTTCATAGCCTTGCACTGATCTATTCCTTGCCACAACATTTTATCGTGGAGGTCTACAGAGAGTTTGTTAGATTTCATGGCTTGATTTTTGTCCTGACATGCAGTGTGAATTGTAGGACCTTATATACATAGGTGTGTGCCTTTCTACACTATGTCCCATCAACTGAAATTGCCACAGGTGGACTCCTGTCAAACTCTAGACACATCCCAAGGATAATTAAAGCAAACAAGATGCACCTGACTACAATTTGGAGTGCCACAACAAAGCATAATGAATTATTGAGTATACATTGATGGGAAAAAATGGCATTTTTTCCATTTAAACTTAAATCTGCAACACATTAAGGTGTGCAAACAGTGAATAGAGTCTGAATACTCTCTGAAGCCACTAGTATTTCAGGCAGGCCTACATAGTATAAAGCATTAATTTTGCCACAAGACAGAAATACAGACATGAAAGGTAGCGTCTTTGTCATAGCTCAGTTATGAAATCCTACCACACCACAGAGTGTCTCTGTCCCTGCTAGCTTGCTGATAAAGCTGTCATCCAAAGAGCAGACAAAACACGAGTCAACTCAGTGTGTTCTCGACCGATGCATCGACTCATCACCTTTTAAGAGACAGCCCTATTATGAACCAAACTTCTAACTACACCGGTGAACATGCAAGTTTATAGGAAAAAACTGTTCAGTCTTTCTTGGCCTTTGTGCACGTCAGTCGGGGTGCAAATGAGAGTATGCAGTGTCTACATCCCGCGACTGGGCTCACGAAAAAGGTGTACTGCTGCCGTAGCGAATGACACGTCACCACTTTCTTTCTCTAAGTAAGGAAATAGAATATAGACGGTTTGCATAATGCGGTTGAAATTCATATACATTTTTTAAGCACTTGAAGGTCCAATCATCACTAAAGTGCATGTCATGCAAGGGAGCCAATAAAAAGAAATGTCATATTGACATTTAAGGTGTTTTGATTGATTCACAACATTAACTCATGTATTGAGTAACACACAGGAAAAAATTGTAGCTGCCGGTAGCCTTTAAGCAGCACAGTGAATGAATTTTTTTTTTTTTTCTATCAGCTATCCTCAACTAGTAAAGATGGAAATGCAGCAAAACATCCTTTCATTCGTCATCTGCGCATGATGGTTTCTTGATTTGTGATGCATTTGCAAAGAAACATTACAAAGCCAGCCTATTGAATTTGGACACTGTGCTGCATCCACGGTGCCTGATGGAAATGAAAACTATTCATGTATTCAGTCTACCATTCAATCAAGTTATAGTTGACTAATGTGTGTAAACTTGCCACCTTAGGAACAGTGGTAACACAACCTTCAAAACAAGCTGCAACTTAGCCTAGGGTGGCTCTGGTACGTAAACTAATTGCACTACACCGCAAAGATGTAATTCCCTATGTACTTGTGGTATTTAGGTGCATAATAAAGGATTCTCATGTGATTTTCTTACTTCTTCTTTACTTCACACAATGCATTGTATAGTAACTTACTGTCGAGCTGCACAAGAGAACTTTTGCCTTCCAGCTGTAATGAGTACTATAGATTTTTAAAGAGCTGAGGATGTGTGCTATTGGTCCTTGGTTTTTATCATTTTTCTCTACTCCCACCTTGTTAACTTGACTTTTGTTCTCTTGACTGATCCCTCTTTTATTCCCCAGCTTCAGTTCATATGTTGCTTCTCGACCTCATTTAATTCACTCTTTTTCCTCCATCTTACCCTTTTCTGCTGTCCTTTTTTCTTTGCACTTTCACTATCTTGCTTCCACAGAGGGCACATAAGCACAATGTTCTCATTGCTTGCAAAGCATCTGGCTTCCAAGCCCATACATTCAGCCGGCCAATAGTTTGCTCCTACAATGTCTGTACACAAAGTACACTTGTGACTGCTTGCTTGAGTTGTCAAATACAAATTACTGGCTAGCGGGAGTCTGAGCTTCGCTGCAGTTCAAAAAACCTAATTTCCGTGGATTTATTTTGTTTACAAAAAATAGCAGGAACAGAGAAGAATACAACCTGTTTAATAGTTTGAGCAGACAACAAAAAAGGTGAACATGTTTAAAAGAATTGTAGAGGAAGGAAATGGTACCTTAAACTGTTTGTTTCAATACTGCAGGTTTGGCAGAACACTGTGGATGTCAACTTGGACCCGCAAACTGCCCTTTATTTCAGTTTCTAGCAACGCACGACTAGTCTGTATCAATAATATCCAACAGCAGCCAAAAGCAATGGATGAGGTATTGAAAACAGGAGAAAGTCACAATCTCCCAAAAAATCATGTACTATATAATACTAAAGAGAAGTACCAACAGTAGCCATTCTATTATAGCTCATGAGTGAAAGCTGCTGCCTTCCTTTAACAGCAAAATAGTATTACTTCTTTTTTAGACTAAACATTGCAGGTCTCTCATGCCAAGGAATATGATTAAGTTATTCAAAGAGCATGCTCCAAAATGCAAAGATTGCCAGACCAACACACATCACTGGAAGCAATGAGGAAGCATGGAAAAATCCCTCTTGAAGGCAACCAAACAATTCAGGTTAGATACAGTGGAATTTATTGTCCTGTGTAACAAACCTATGTGGTTTAATAGATACACAGTGGCAAGAAAAAGTAAATAAACCATTTGGAATTATCTGCATTTATATATAAACTTCTATGGTCAGAGCTAAGTCACAATAATTAACAAACAAAATAAATTTTAACCAACACTACAAACATCATTCAAACATTCACAGTTTAGGTTGGAAAAAGTATGTGAACCCTGCGTCCAATGACATGAACAAAAGCTATTCACAAGAAGCATCTGCTGAAATGAACCATGCCTAGCCCAAAAAGATCTCAGAATACTCATGATTAAGAAACGGTTACAAAATCATCTCAAAGAGTTTAGATATTGATCAGCTGACAGTTGGAAAAACTCTTTAAGTGGACATGCTTTAGTACTGTGGCTACTTTTCCTAAAGGTGGGTGCCCAGCTAAGAAGACTAGAGGATGGGTAACATCTCTGTTCATGAGTCTACCTTGTGCAAATCATGTTGCATGGTAGCATGGAGAATGGTGCCCATGGCAGGACATTTTGGAGGAAGCTGCACGTTGACACTCCAAAAGACTACTGGGAAAATGTTTTAGACTGATAAAATTAAGATGAAATTGTTTGGGAAAAACATGGTGCAAAAAGGCAGTACATACCAGCATGAAAACATCCTCCTAACAATTAAGTAGTTGAGGGAGCATCATGATCTGGGGCTTTGCTGCCTTTGAGCCTGGACATCTTGCCATCATCAAGGGGAAAATGAATTCAAGTTCGTCAAGGTGTCTCACATGATAATGTCAGGGTGGCTGTCCACCTGCTGAAGCTCAGGAGAAGTTGGGTGATGCAGCAGGACAAAGACTGTAAACATCAAAGTAAATGGAATGACCTGAAGAGAGCCACTCAAACCAGACATCCTAAAAACAAGGCTGAGCTGAAGCAGGCTTAAATTCCTCCTGAATATTGTGCGGGTCTGATCTGGAGATACAAAAAATGCTTGTTTGAGGTTATTGTTTCCTGAAGTTTGACCAGTAATTGAATCCAAGGGTTCAATTTTTCTACCAGCACTATGAATGTTTAATGAGTGTGTTCAATAAAGAAATGAAAGATTGTAATTGTTATGTGTAATTGTCGAGTGATTTTAGCTTAAGCAGACTGTGTCTGTCTGTACTTTTGACTTAATTGAAGATCAGATCACATTTTATGAATAATTAATGCAGAAGACCAGGTAATTCCAAAGGGTTCAAAAACATTTTCTTGCCACTGTGATCATTGGTGTTGGTATAGGATTTGTATTGCCTGGTATTGGTATCCAAAGTAAAAAAAAATGACAGGCCATCTCCAATGTATTTTTTGTTGTTGGTTTTCTTTTCTTCTTCCAGCTCTGGTGTAAACGAAGTATTTAAATTCAAATTTGGTAAACCTCAACCACTGTTTATGCTGAGATCGTGTCAGTGAGAACATCTTGTAAATAACCAAACAGAAAATGCTATGCATCACTTCTGTCAACCCCTGAACTACATCTATCAAAACGGTCTCATAAGCAGTCCCTAAACAGGTAAAGAATATATATGACAATATAAGAACTGCATTAATTCATGCATGTATGACATATATTGGGCTTGTGCCATAATCAAAGGGGCCCTTGAGGATAAAAATAGATTACTAAATGGCAAAAAGAAGTTGCCAAAAGTTGTTTTAAGCTACAGTGAAAAGCGCTGAATTTCGTCATTTTAATATTTCATAGGTAAGCTAAATGTCTTCAAGCAATCTTACCTAAAAGGCTGTACCTCAGAATAATAGTGTGTATGTATTAGTATCATATTTGATTTGGTTTGATGTAAAAAAAAAAAAAAAATGATAGAAATGATTTTCTATCCCTTGCACTCTTCTTAAAAAAACAGTTTAACAAGCACTGGGTGAAGTCACCAAGGTATGTCTGCAACCAGTCTTAGTTTTCAGTATGTTCAAACCGCTCACACGTCACCTAATTTAGTCAAAGAGCAGAGAGACATGTGAAAGGCACCTTTCTTTTCTGCTATTCACCCTCTTACTTGTTCATTTCACAGGCTGTTAATCATCACTGTGATTATTTAATTAAATAACTTTGCTTTTTCTACTGACCCAAGTCTACAAAGACTGTGCAGTTGCCATGAGCAACGGTGTACGTGCAAAGGACAATGTGTGACATGATGACAGGAGAAACGTCTGTAAGAGTGGCACCAGGGACAGTCTGTGTGTCCTTCTGACTCGCCTGCAGTTGGATTCACATGAAAGGGACCTGCTGATGTCAACAAAGTTTCCACGCCGTTTCATTGATTAAGCTCACCATGAGGAAAACACACCACCCTGCCATATTATGAGTCCATCTGCAAGATGATTGCTGGCTTTTATAGAGACATGGATGACATTTTCAGAGCTCACAAATGGTAAGGTTAGATAGTTTTCATCAAAATAAACAAAGACATGATTAGCTTGTTTATAATTGTTTGTGCTGGTTCTGGTCTAAGCGCTGTGTAGCATTTCACAAAATTTGGAGGAAAAGGAGTGAGGGACAAAGCTGAAGAGCAGAGTCTATACTTGCATGCATTTAGCTGCTGTTGCTTTTGTTTTTAATCACAGCACTCATTACACTACTCACTACTGTGGCAATATCAACTGTAAAACTGCTTTATCATACTATGCCACATCTATAAGCTTAAAAAAGCATTTAAGAAGCCAGGGCCCCCAAGGCCATAGCAGAACTTCTAAAACTCTGAGCAATAATTCAACTTCCAGACCTATGTCCTCTCTGCGTCTTATTGAGCAGGTATTGGCAGGTGTTCAGAGGAGTTAGGCCCTTCAGGTGCATACACTCCAATAGAGTTCCATTCCTCTCCATTAATTCGTCATCAATATGGATCCATCTTTTGTTGATGGTGGCACACTTGCACTTTCCTTGCCCTGTTGCACTGCCCTGGACAGCCCTGCTTGAATAAAAATGAAGGCAATTTCTTCCACCTTGGCAGTCATTGTGCCATTTGTTGAGTAAAACACACAGGTCCATTATTGGAGTGTCATGACGCTGTGTGTTTGGAATGCGACAAATCACTGCAGGCTGTCACCCAGGCAGTTCTGTGGCATTACTCTCAGCAGAGAGGAACGCTGTTAATGCTGACAAACACTGGAGAACGAGGGTCATTTACTACACATCCATTAAGCAAGTGCCAATACTCCCCCAGCAGCAGAGACGTCTCCTCACAGGGTCACGTTTGCATCCAGCTGCCCAACATGAAAATTTTACAGTTGCTTGAGTTTGTTGAACTCACAAATTAAAAAATATTAACAGTTAAAATCATAAATCATGTGTTTTCTGAAACATACAGCCTGGTTTGATTTATCTATTCATCCATTCATCAATCAATTTACTGAAATTAAAATGACAATGGTCCATCCCCAAGGCAACTTACGAGCTTTGTGGCATTTCCATACCACATTAGACATTGATAAAACCAACAGACCACACGTTATTTGTTTTTTGTCAAAGTGTCCAGGGAGGCCTTTTAGGGTTGCCTCGCACAAAGTTTTCTATGGAGGACGCAAAAAAGATCACAGACTTCAAATCCCTTTCAAAGCTTTTGCTCAGGGCTCTAGTTAAAGCTCATTAAGAAGTCTAATCAAAACACAGCAATAGCATGACATGTAAAGTTAATTTGCTATTTTTTTTTTCTTGATGAGCAAGAGACCATAACAATATGAACCCTCATGGCCCCAATGAAATATTACAGATACGATCACAGACAACTTCCAAGTAACAGCTCACCTCATTTGAATTCTAAGGAAAATATAATTTATGACTTAACTCAGAACTAATTTTTTCTTTCTAATTGTTGATATTGCCTGAAGGCACTTCTTTGCTGGATTACTAATTACGTAAATGAGTAAAAATTATTTTCAGTTTTGTCCCCACCCCTAGGAAGTCAGGTGTGAAGACATTTATTTCCTTAGACAATTGATGCCACACAATGTGTTTCACACAAATTTAACTGATACAACTGATTTCAATTTTCTTACCGTAAGGTATTTCCTCCATCACACTTTAGAGCTGGTATGATGGATAGCTGAGACATTTCAATTCTGACATGAAATATGAATCACTGGAATTGACATTTGCTGACCTGTTCCCATGTGAAGAGTATAAAAGGTCCTCTTTGAATAGAGAGCTTGAGTCTCATAAATATGACATAGAAGCACCTATGACCAATTTTGAGGGTGGCACTGAGCACTGAAATAAAACTAACACTGCCAATCTGCACATTTCATGCATCATTAAAACATCAGTTCAGAGGACTGGAGAGAAGGTCATTTTAAAGTAGCATGCTGTTACAAATGGTGTGTAATCAACCAATCAATGATCTGTTTTGAGTTTAAAAAATTTAAATTTGGGGTAAGCTGTACAGACTCAAGATTTCTATTGGCAAGGTTCGTTGTTTTTGTATGTGTGAGTTACTGTACATACTGCAATCACACAGACATGTCACCAATGACTCATTTTAACATTATGGCCATTGGTGAAAGAATTGTTATGATTCTTATAAACTTCCCCATGAATCAACTTTTATAGACTGTTGTGGTTATTGAGGTAACTAGTACAAACCATCCATGGCAGCCACTTAAATTACATATATAAACACTGAAGTTCAAACAGTTTCTCCATGGAAACCGTAATTATAGGATATAGCTAAAAATCGTAACATCCATAACAACAATGAATGAAAACAGACTGTTTAAGCTAGAGAGTGGGAATGGTTTTCTGGCTGTGTGACCATTAAAGGGAAAAAAAAGCACCAGTGAAAATAATATGTGAATTGCATTGAACTGTTTGGTAATATGGTTAATGTATAAGGAACTTTATGTCACCACAAACGGTAGGTTTTTAGAGTTTACTGTATGCCATCATACCAACAAGTCCTCCAGGCTAAACAGCCATACAGGTCACTTGTCGCTACCCACTGATACGACCCATAGGAGCACACGAGCAGCATGTATACTGGATATCTGTCGTCATAGTAACAATAATATGACCCGTAAGAGCATACCGGCGACAGGCATACCAGACCTTCGTCATCATGGTAACAATAATAATCACGTGATTAAAGTCAAAAGAAACAACACTATTGGATTCACACTGGAAACGAACAGTGGTGAAAGTCCTGTGTGTTGTCGACCCATCTATCCACCCCTACTCCTCTCCTCCTCCCCCTAATGCGGACTTTGTCATTCTATGTATTACATCTCCTAACTTCCTCCTTTGCTCCTGTCAGAGTAGAGACAGTGACAGCCAGGTGTTTGAATGGACACAGCAAGAACAACAGCTATGGATCAACATATGTTTTTCAAACTAGTGATTAGCAGGAACAGGACTGTGGCCTTCTCACAGACCATGAACGATGGGGCACTGACACAGCACAGCGCAGGGAACTGGTCATTTGCCACAGCCTTTTAGAATAGGGATGCCAAAACGCAGCAGCTTAAGGGACATTTGTATTAGTGGTAAAATGTGTTTACTTACCAATTATTAGTTGCATCATTGCAGACATACCCACCATTTTCCAACCACCATAAGGGTACTGGCCACAAGCAAGTTTATAAGTTTTTGGTTTTTATTTACAATGCATGCAGTTAATATATTATAAACAGTGGAAAAGCTCAGTGGGAGAGTGGCAATTCTGTGGACTTGCTATGGAACCACACTGTTATTCCAGCCTGGCCACTGTGCCATTACAGTAACTGTCTTTTACTGTGGAGCTGCACAATAAAAGAATTAGGTCGCTTTTGGAAGTTGATGCACTCCAATCAGGCCTATAAAGAAACGATCAGCATGCAATAACATCAACAGCAAAAAAAGGTAGCAGAGCCAACTACAAACAGGCCAATAACTTTGATGTTTGCAATTGTAAAAGAACAAAAAGTGAGGAAAAAAGCCTTAAAAGTTCCACATCCTGTCAAGTTTTGAAGTAATGGTTTACTCCTATGGAAGTAGACATGTTTATTGTACTGAATTTTGAGCTTTTTATAGTTAAGTGGAGGAGGAACATCAGGTGGGTTCTTGCAAACGCTACAATTAAAAACAGCGAGGGAAATTTGCATAACATAAGCATATCATTAACTCTCAGAGAAACAGAAACAATGTAGTCTCCAGGGTGGCATCCAAAGATAGGCCTCAAATCCACCCTATGTAGGTGGTTGCCACAGCAGGCTCCTCAAGCTAATAATCCACACAGTATTTACCCCATTCTAAATATAGATCTCAAACTTGCAATTTCAATAGAATCTCTTCTAAAATATGTGTGTGCATTTAGCCATGTTTGCTAGATGTATATATAGACCTCTATCACATTATTCACTGCAGAATGCTGTTGTGTTCATTTGCAATTAGACCAGTTTTTAGCTCAGTCATTTAAGTTGAAAAACATGGAAATGTGTTGGTACTTTTTCTCTATTTTTTATTTTATTTTCTATTAGACAAATATTTGAGCTGTTTTGACCACAAGTGAACCTTGTTTACTGTAACTGGTGGCCTATTTCAACAAGTAACTCAATTCTTCAGATAAAAAGAACTTAAGTGTAGCTCCAGCCCTAATACCATCATGACTGCCATCTCAAATACTCGGAAAGTTTACCTTCTCTGACACGTGTGCTACAGGCATGACTGTTGAGAATCTTCACACTGCATTTGGCAAATGCACATCCACTTTTCCTAAATGTTTTCTTTCCCTTGCAGAACTGAAGGTTTTATTCAGAACCTATCATTTCACAGATTGAGTAATGTAAAAGGACCACAGTCCTTAGCTAGACTTAAGGCCAAGAATTCATCATTCTTTTATTACCCTATTTTATTGAGGCATGTGTAATAACTCATGATGAATCATATTTCTGATTCCTTTATGTCTTCCAAACCAAAAATCCAGAGACAAATATGCTTAAGAATCGTTTGCAGATTTACCATAAGCCCACAGCCCAAAGGGTGCAATGAACGAGTTCAACAAGAAACCAGTGAAAGGCAGTTTCGAGTTTTTGAAAAATCCAATGTAAATAAGACCTATTCATTACGGCAAATACAGCCATATGGAATTCCCGGTCCCATGGCCACTCTATTGGAATAATACCATTTGAGGCTAGAGTGAGAAAATGGAGTAAGTGAGGAATGCTCACATTATTTATGGTCTACTCCAAGGGTAACAAGTTGTCATTTTTCCTGAAGTCATTGCAAAACACTCACTGAAAGCCTGGCAACCACACCAAAAGAGAGTGAAGTCCTAAGAAAGTGGTCAGTGTGTGGTAGTGGCTATCAATCCTCAAGTTTTGTGAAGGAGGATTCACCCCAAGGAAAGGTGGTTTGGAGGAAAGAGAGGCATAAATATCATGGTAACGAGTGAGTCTTCACAAACAGTGAACTCCATAGTTTTCAGTGTGTATGCTTGTGTGTCTTGTGTAGTGTTGTGCAAGTTCACACTTGATGTGTCATAAGGCAGGACAAGTCAACACAGATCAGTTGACAAATGAAATTCAGCTCTAAAGAGATGTTTTATTATGCAGAAAGTGAAAAAAATATATTTATTTAACCTGCATTAATCAGACTAAATAAAACTTTATTATTACATTGCATCCAGAGTATACCTTCACTTTTTTCACTTTGTGGAAGCTTATGGAGATCCAAATAACCAGAACCAGAACCTCTCTTTAACTTAAATTTAATGGTAGAGCTTGTGAAGAACAGATTTTTTCCTAAAAGTATAAGAGTCTTCACAATGTGACTGTAACATTACTGTGTGCAAAGGATTTCGTCCTTACAAAGTGATTAATACATGTTGGTACACACCATGAATATAATGAATTTCACTATGAATGGATGACTCAACTTCACCGAAGAGCAATAAAACTGTACTAAACTGATCCTTGCACACTAAATCTAAGTCAAAAAATTTACAAACTGAAGGTTCCAGTTGCATTTGCAATCACTGCATAAATGTTCTTTAAGTCTAACACAATAAACAATAGCCTTCAAAGCTAATGATAGTACTTGCACTTTCCTGAAACAAAATAGGGGCAAATGGCTGAAAAACACAGTTTACTGAAACTGATATGTAGGGTAATTCGGACTTGTGAAACTGTTCTCTAAAGACTTACAAGGTGTCTTGCTTTATATACTGAAGGTAAATAAAAAACAACCGTTGCCGACTCATGACAAGGTTGGCTCAATCAGTCATACATTCAGGTGTTAATCATGCCATTTTCAGTACAATGACCCTTTGGTGTTAACTTCCCTGCTCTGATGTGACATCCTCAAACTCAAACCCATATAATGACACCAAATCAATACTATAATTCCCCAACCAAAAATGTTCATTTCCCATGACTCCAACAGACAGGCCTACTCTGATGTCTTGTTCTGCTAGAACAGCTAAAATGGTGAGTTATTTCAGGTCCATATACCTACATTATATTTAAGAAGGTTGGTAAAGTTTTATCAATAATAAACTAATACTGTACAACGATTAGCTATACATTAACTAGTTTGTACAACCATACTTATATAGTACCAAGTACTATTTAAAAGCACAGCAAGGAAATCTCACATTCATACAATCAATAAAATTCATAACCTACAAAAGTTCTCTACAAGTTGGGCAAGCAGGGACAAATGGGTGGGTAAAGGAACAACTGCTCTTGTAAGGCTGCTTGGTGTCCAACAGATCAGACTGTAGTTTCACCAGTCAGCTTCAGATAAAGGTTAAGGAAAAAAAAGAATTAAAAAAAAAAATTCCCATCCTGGAGTAACCCGGATGTATAAACCAAAGTTCTTGATCACATTGACCTGCAAATCCCTCAGATTGCAGATCAGATTCATAATCACAGAAAGATGTCAATGGAGCAGCTATAGTGTTATTTGCCTGCAACACCTTTGGCAGAATGTAAGCTTTTATGTTGGCCCCTCAAGCAGACTTCCCTGCATCTCCTGTCAAGCTTCGTTCTTGTCTCTCAAGTTTATCTAACTCCTAAAGGATTAGTAGAAGGAACTGAGGAGTAAGAAAATCCCAGGTCTGACTAGAAAGGCAGTTAGATGCTGACAGTCTGCCAGAGGTGCACCAGAAAGGCAAGAGTTTACAATTAGGGACTACTGGGTTTTTTTTTTTGTTTTTTGTTTTTTTTAAAACACAGCTCAGACCATCTACGCATCTCAGCCCACTATCGCATCATACACACCATGCAGCTTTTGTTGCTTTTCACTGGTAGACATCAATACCAGTGACACCCCAGAGACCTCTGCGTCTAAAGAAGCACCCTGAGTTCTCATCGGATTTCCTTTCTTTAGCTCCGATGAAAAATTTAGACATCTATGCTTCCCTTGAGTGAGCACAGCAAATAGTGAAGATAAACCAACCTACAGGTCCCAAAGAGTCACTGCTATAAATCTCATTTAGCTATGGTAAAAGGATGTTTAATTTCAAAGCGAGAGCTTTTGTCTCAAAAGCCTCAAAAAAGGTCATCATTTCTGGTCATGAAAGCCCCAAGTTCAGATGGTATGTATATGTATGACTAATGAAAGAGATAATTCCAGGGTTTGAGTATAAATTATTGGTGTAAAATCAAGTGTATATTTTCTGGATCACTGACCAAAGCTGAGATTTTCTCATCCTTAATGCAAATACATGTGAATTGAGGTGTTTGTTGTGTATGCTGTGTCTGATAATGATAATGTAAAAGTCTATTTCTTTACTTAAAGGGATTAAAAATGACAAATGTTTCCCTCTGTACTGTGTTCATAAGTAAATAGAAGAATGCAAATGTCCAAACTGTTTAAATCCAGGCTGTAAAGAAAATAAGAAGTTGATTGCTGAAACATAAAGGTTACTCATTTTTTTGCAGTCTTTCCTCACAGCAAGAGGTTCCTGGATTCATATTATAGCCCTGGTTCTTTCAGGACCTTGATATGCTAAATGCTCCAGCAGTTTGCACTGTGGCCCCTAAGAAAGGAGGTTCTGGGTTCCAGTCTCCATGCAAGTCCTTTTTATTCTCTTGTTTATTGTTTTTAAGTAATTAAGTCTCTTCCCTGTTTTTTTTTTTTAAACTTAACTAAATACTTTTCAAGTTAAACAAAATGACCTCATCTTACACTTTAATAAAAATACACTAATTAATACATTGTTAAAATGCATTTGAAAATTCAGCCTAATTTGTGAAAAATAAACAATCTCAGTCAAATTGTCTGATCTGGTGATCTCAATTTTCTCTGAAGTGTGTGTGGTTTCACTTGCGTGCACATTTTCAATGAGCTGAGTGAGAGATACAGTTAGAGTGAAGTCCTGCTGCGTGCGTGCGTGTGCACATACATGTGTGTATTTGAAAAGAGATGAAAGGGAAATATAAGACGGGTGAAACAAGGACAATGATCTTATGTTTAATTTGGGGTTGTTGTTTTTTTTTTTTGGAGTTCATGACCTGACTCAGTCATCTGACCTTACTTGTCTTCACCTCAGCTGAACCATGTGGGAGGAAGAATGAATGACTCATTCGTGCATGATTTTTTTGTTTTGATTGGTGGTGTGCTACACTGGGTGGTTTTTCTTTTCTTCATAATGGTTAGACATGAACCCAACCAAGCCTTAGAAAATACTTTTTTTGTCTGAAAACAAGAATTTTAAGTGGAACATCACTCAGATAGTGTTTATGGCATACACTTCGATCTGCCTATCACAGACACTGCATTGGTAAGAACTGAAATAAAAGCACTCATCTCAAGGTGTGCACTCACTAACAAAGTATAATGATATAAAAGCATTGTAATTACTTAGCAATCACACGTTTCTTTTTGGTCAGTCGGCAGATAGAAACTGTTAACCCACACTGGAAAAATAAAGCCAATTTTATGGTGGGATAGGACTTTCAAAAATGGCCACCATTAGAGTATATGTGCTTTTACGTTACTGTAGTCTTTAAAAGGTGGTGATAAACTTCAAGAGCAAACAACTACCTAGCACATATGCTGAAACAGAGCTTACAAACAGGCTGTTGTAGTTTCAGGTTTTGGCCTGCTTTGAAACCATAGTACTGCTAAATTTCACTTGTAACTACCTCATTACTTTGATTAGGTGGTGGAGCTATGTTTTGTCTCTGAAATCTAATCAATGGGTAAAAGCGGTGCTGTATCACTGCTGAACATAGTCATCTTGACGAGACAGATGCCTGCTTGACACAAAAAATTAAGTCCTTAGATATTATATATCTCTTTCATCCAACACTGACTTACTGACATACAGTATTTCAAATTTCTTACGTAGTTTTCTAAAAACGGAATGAGTTAACATACTGCATATTCACCTTTAGTCATCTGATATGATATTTACATAAAACACAAGTTAAATCGTGAATAATCCCAAATTTCAATATGTAAAGGCACTCACCCCTTCTATCACATTATACTCACATTTGCACACAGTGTATTGCAATTTTTATGAGGACTAATCTGGTGGGTTTGATTTATTTAACTATATAAGCCACTGACAATTTACACCAAGAGAATGTATTGAATATTATCAGTGAGATAAGCTCTATCAGTTTGTTGCTTTAATAAGTTGTGTTACAGGGTACTGTGTACAGTAATGCAAACACAATGTTAAATATAGCTCATTAAAAGCAGTTCAAAGATGGTTATGTTAACATCCTGTGCACAGTCCTTTGGCCTCCTATGTAACATTATTGTTTAAGGCAAACAGAGTTATACAGAAGGCTAATAAAACGCAGTCATAATTTCTCAACACAAGTAAAACAACCGCATTTGCTGAAATACTACAGCTCTAAGTGCTTTGGCTTAGATTCATGTTGAAAATAAAAGAAGACCAAATAGCCCCGGATTTAGATGAATATCCCAGTATTTACAGTCAAAGCTCAAATGCATGCAAGCTCTAAAATTTTAAAGCAACTATGAGCTATGGTACAAACAAACTTCTACCATGCTTAACAAAATCAGTATATATATTTCACACGAGTTTTATTAAGAAAAAATTTCGGGTAGAGGTGAAAGACAGTAGAAATCAGAACCGCATAGTCACAGAAGACATGTGACAAGAGGAAAGTTTTAAAGAGTGGGAGATAGTGGGGTGGGGCCTCGGATGTCTGTTTGTGTGGGTGGCAGTGGTGGAGTTACAACAAGAGAAGAGGTAAAATAAGAAACAACACAGACAAGGCTGTTTGACATAGATAAATTCTGCTTATTCAGAGTAACCGGAGGGTGCAAAGCAAAAATAATAGGGCCATTTGCGAGATGGAAGCTTGCCAGATCTTACTCTATTGCTGCAGATGCAAAGCCAAAAATGTATTTGGGGGAGCTGACGTACATATGCCAATATGGCATTTACTCAATTTTTTATTCCTTTTTTTCCCCACTTCACTTTCAGTATTGACACAAAGCATATAACCAGGTTCTTTTACTGTGCATTCAAAGAGTAGTGCTGTCGCAAAGCGATCGATAAATCTTTACATTCGCCTCTGTTCAGCCACCATTTATGATTGATTTTCCTGGTGATGTTATTGATTCATGTACACCTCTATACCCACACCTTTTTCTAATTGCATGTGAATCAAATCATGCATAGATCATTGTTAAGTCAAGCTGGACCTTCACAGGTCACTGACAAAGATATATATGAAATAATAAACTTGCAAAGGGCCCTCATTAAAATCCATCATAATAAAAGGACCAAGAAGATCCCCTTGAACCACTGCTAACAGCCTCATGTCATGTTTGAAAACATCTACTTGGCCAAGCTGGACAAAAAGCATTTTTCAAATTTAAGACCTGCTTTGAAATTGAAGGTGAATGAAGTGCTGATTGGTGGGGCACCTAAGTTATCGAATGCTTTATTTTAGCCCTAGACATGAGCTGGGCTTTTGGTTTACAGAGCTAAGATCCAGACAGTGACTGCTGACTTTGGCAGGTCAGAGAGGATGATGCCTTAATGTCACCAGCTCAGTTCCTGCGTGTAATCCAACAAAGCAGAGCTAAATATTCTTTATAACTTGTGAGCAATGGTGTTTAAGAAGCTCATGATTGACTAACATAAGCAACTGGATTGAACACCACACATATAGACACATTCAATAAAGGTCAACGTTTTTCATTTGATAATTATAGCCAATGGATTTTTGTTGCAAATAATAAAATATTGATACACTATACAGCCCTGGAAAAAGTCATAACTTAAGCAATATGATACATTACTCTGAGATGGATGAGGCAAACAGTGCAGAGTGCAAAACATGTTATCTATTTGTCTTTAGAAACAAGTTCTTGGTTCTTTGACTATCAGGGAACTGCAGCTTTATTTATATCACAGATGGTTGGGGGAATATGAAATAAGCCATGTCTTGCCATGTCTTGCCATGTCTTCTATGCAATATGGTCACACAGCTGTGGATCTTGGTTCCATTGTTGGGGAAATCCAAATTTAGCTGTCCAGTTGGCTGCAAACAGCTAGCCTGCAGCATAATTCTTTCACTGGGAAGCAAAAATGCAAAAGAATGTTCTACATAGATTATGTTAGAGCCCTGTTGAATCTTTAACAATGAAATCGAGTTTAATGTTGATAAAGGAACAATGAGACAACCCTTATTTTGCAACCCTTCGGTTTCTCAGTCTGGTCCTTTGCTCCTGCTGGTTGACTGAACTCTGCACTCCAGTCAGAGGGCAGAGTATCAATTTTTTTTCTGTTGTCATCACTGCTCAAGTTGCTCAAATTTGTTATCATCATGATGCTATGTACAATATCATCACCCAAATTTCAAAAAGTAATGAAAACTGACTTTAAGTGAAATACAAAGAGTGTGAGAATGAGAGAAATTAAGTGATATGGCACAAGCTGGCACTCTCTCAAATATAAAATCAGGCACAAACTGTGGAGGGAACGAGGGAAAGAGGGGAAGATCTCTCTCTAAGGCTCATTACTCCCCTCATAGCATGCCAAGTGCTGACCTAGCAGCATCCCAGCCCCCTATCCTCCTCTTGCCCTTCAATCCCCTCCCTCGGCAGGTGAGGGAGTCACATAACGTCAGGCACACCCACCATCAACCCATTTGGTCTGTGACACCCATAGAGAAATGCAGGATGGTAGTGCTCCAAAAGCTTTTAAAGTGGCCAATGGCTACTTTAATGGATGGATACACTATTTAACTTAATTCATGCTCTGTTCAAGCCTTACAGGGAGGATTTGACCTCTCAGGTTAAATAATGGTCCCAGTGTAGATGGGTTGGTCGGGGGGCAAGAAGGAGATAAATGCACTGTGACATTCAGCTCACTCCAGCATCCCCCAATGTGTGATTTGAGAGCAGTCTATTAGGCACACGCTTTGCTTAAACATGGAAAGAGTTATTAGACGGGGCAGCAATGACTAGGGGCTGCACATAAGGCAGCATTTGAAGAGAGAAACTGGTACGGGCAGAACTTGACAGCTATTTGTCAAAGAAAGTCTGAAAAAGGATGAGAGAATCCATTCAACAAGATAGTATGGGAAATTTAAAGGGCAGCTTGCAGTATTTATTTATGTTTTGGACTACTGGTGGGACAAAACAAGCCATCTGAAGACATCACCCTGGGCTCTGGGATATTCATTTTTCACTATTACCATTTTTAAGACTGAACAATTCACTGACTTGTTGGAAAAATAATCTGATTAATTGATGCTGACAATCTACAGCTGCAATCCTATTTTAATGAGGTTGTAGACTGCTACCCATGATGTAAGTTTTACTGGGTAAGTTATTTCTGCTTTCACAAACTCACTTTACTTGGCACACACAATTTCAACAATAATAATATTCCTCTGACAGTTCCCAGTGTTCCCCACACACAACATAAAAAAGCCTTAAAATATGGTTTCAGAAAATTTTCTGAAAATTGTTAAGGCTGTAAATTCAAATTTAATTTCAGACGTTTAGTACAGTCTTGTCTGAAGCTGTATCTGCTTTGAACAACCAACCACAACACAGGATGAATGGGTCAGCAGTCGGACAGTCATTGAATGGGAACAGCACTTAGGATAATCACATCAGTTTGATTTTCTTGGATTTTCTTGGTCTTCAGTGACATGAAACGCGCAATGACTTTTTGAGCACCACTGGCCATGGAATGACCACTGACAACAAATTGACTTTCACATGTGAAGCCTTTTCACTTATTAACGTTAAGAGGGTGCCCTGACATGTTGGCCACACTACTGTAGAAATAGATCATACAGAACAATAAATACACATATACACATTATAGGCACAAAAAGAGCACTATCATGTTTTTGCATGGAGCTAAAATAAATCCTTTTATAAACCAAACCAACTGTCTCTCATATTTTACATTTAATGATTGATTTTTCACTTCCCATTCCCTCAGCTCATGATAAAAGTTGGTAAAATGCTCTCTTTTATTTGAGAAAGTGACTGCCACTGAGCACGCCCACAATTCCTTCATCCCAACCTCACACACTAGATATAGAAGGAAGAAGCAAAGAAAAAAAAAAAGCATACACTGATGGTGTATTTTAGTCATAACCACACATCGGGGAAAGCAGTGGTAAACAAGAAAAGCATCATCATGAACTGTATCCCGATAAATCTAATCTCTATTACTAATCTCTACTAAATCTATGAACCAGAAGTTTAACAGGTCAAAAAATAAAAATAGCTACAATAACCGCTCAACATGTGAAGGGAGCTGTTTGAATCCTACAGCAAACATGTTCAAGTTTTCTGACTTCTTAGGTTCAACTGTCCTTGCATGAGAATGCACTTTGTTTAAAAAAATACACTTGAGTACCTCACAAAATAACTAAGATGGCGCAATCTAAATCTATAGCTGAAAGGGTGATAATGGTGGCCAGGGCAAAACGTATCTCGCTTTTTACCCCCTTGATATCATTCAGAATGTCACACAGTACAGATATGATCACAGATCGTAAGAATTTTAAGATTAATCAAATAAAATGTAATAGAAACATTCCTTATGAGTACTAAGATAATCACCCATTCTTTCTTTCATCAGCTTCATGAGCTCTGAGACCAACAGCTTCACACGGACAATGAGGACTCTGATGTTCCACACTATAATGTACCAAACTGCTGCAATGTTTGTCAGATAATCTGTTGTAAAAAGACCAAGTGGTCAAAACTCATTCTCTTTTTGTGAACCATCTCCACTGAATCAACAGGCTGAACTAAAGTAATCACTCAGGTACAACTTTGCTTGAGTAAATGACAGAAAGAGCCTTCTGTTCACAGTACTGTGGCTGCAAGAGTACATCAAACATTATTGCAAACAACCAGCTCATTTGTCAGGTACTAACTGAAAGAAACAACTAGTGACAGAAAACTTGTAAATGTTGATTTTACATTAACTGCAAAAAACATGTACTTACTAGTCACACAGACTAGTAATGGAAACAGGAACTGCAATTTCCTTTATTAAAAAAAAAAAAAAAAAAAAAAAAAAAAAAAAGCTTTAAAAAAGGACCAAATTAAGGACATGGAACAGATATATTCATTACTACCTCAATTTCCCCAGTTGAAAGAATGTTCTTGACGTAAGAGGGACCATTTTTAAAAATACCACACCATTTAATATTACTAGTTCACAGGTAATAGTAATTTGTGAAGAAGAGCTAGGTTTTACTGACTATTAATGCAAAAAAAAGTTGACTGATTAAATGTTAATGTTGATACTATTTTTAAAATGCCATCACTGATTTCAGCTGGCTTTTGATTACAATTAGTTTGCTGCTCATCTGTGGTACCACAAACTGAAATTATAAAGCTCTTGGGCTCATTTGCTGCAAATAATTACAGGCATTTCATGTTACAAACTGTCAAGAAAGTTGCATTGTAAGACCTTTGGAGTTATTAAAGAGGAGTGATTAAATGACTGACCCCTGAGTGCCAAATTATGTGTTATTCTTCGATCTGCTCTTATTAATCTCTACAATGTGTTCATGTTCACCCTCAGGGGGTCAAGAGGACTCTCACTTTAAATGCAGGTTAGCGTGGAGATGTGTGTAAGGGTCAAGCTAAGTTTGGCCATGCTGTCTCTCTCCATCTTTCTCTCTGTGAACATCCTAACATCCGCCCCCATCTGCATATTCCCAGAGTGACAAAACCAGTTAGCTGGGTAATAAATCAAACCTCGGCTGCCCAATTTGGTTTCCTAATGTAATTAATAAGTGCTAAAAGCATTTAACTGGCCATAATTTGTGGATGCCACTTTGAAGTGACTATTTAAGGAAAACTTTGTGAGCAAGTGAAAGAAAATTACTATGTTGGCACTGATATCTTTGCAAGAAGTTGCATGCAGTAGCATCCAATCCCAGCACAATGCAAATACTTATCTATATAGTTTCTAAATTCTAGTACAAACAGAAAAAAAAAAAAAAAAAATCACATCATTATTATCAAAATTTGTCTAAACAATGTGTTTGTGTGTGTGTGTGTGTGTGGGGGGGGTGTTTACAATAACATCACAAACATCATCAAAATTTTACAAAATGCTGCATAGTGGTTGCAGATGATTTGCCCGTGATCATATTGGATAACAGATACATTTAGACAGATACAGTATATAAATAATATAATATAAATAATCAATCATGTAAAGATTATATTTTTGGTTTGATAATCCATAATCTGTCAGATTAGAACTAAAAATAACTTTCCTGATCCCAATGTTTTTCTTAATTGCTTTATTTGGAATAAACCATTATTGAACTCACACTCTACTCGAGCCTATCAAAAAGATTGACTCTCTCAGAAAGGATCTATCAATTAAATCTCTATTACTTGGGACCCAATCCTTGCAGTCACTTCCAGACTTGCTTAATCCCCTTCTTCACTTTCTCTCCGCAGCAAACCAGAGAGGATAGTGCAGACAGAAGTGAGCAGAGGGAAGGGGAGAGTGAAGAAGAAGAGAGGGGTGATTTCCGAAGAGCAGAGCTTGTCATGAGTGGATTTATGGCTAGGGAGACAGCGGCAGGAGGCGGGCGAATTGATGGGTGACACATAATCAGCCTCCTTATCGCAGCCCCGCAAAACTGGATTGCATCCAGAGGCTTGTGATCCGTCCGGATTTGGCTAATGTCTCCCACTCCTCTCCTGAGCCCCGGCAGCTCTCCGTTATCAGGGCCTGGCCTGGGCTTCCTTTCCTTTCCTCTCCTCTGACTGCTGTCCCTCCACCCCACCATCCCTCCATCCACTGCCTCCTCCATGCTGTCTGTATCTTGACACTGTGTTTGGTGAAGAGGCAACTAAGGGTTTGTTGACCAAGTCTGTCCATCCACCTCTCTTCCTGCTTCATTCTCACTCTCCAGTACCATTTTAGCCTCTCTGTCTTTTCTCACTCTCTCAGCAATGCTTCCTTAAATGCCACACTAAAGTTTCCACAAGATAAATCTCCACATGCCTCTCTCAGATCAGTAACAATTGTTTACAGTATTGTTGGCAGAAATAGAACCAAACCTCTGTGTCACTGCTGTTGAAAACAACTAAATGAGTCTCTGTAAACTGTTCTTGTTTGCATTTTGTAACCCAACATGCCAGTTTTTGTCAGAGATGTTTACTGTTTCGTGACTTGAGTTACAAAAGCAACAGCTCAAGGAAGGAGTGAATCACAGCTTCCACAGTGGTTGGGTTCAAAGTTTCACAAAGTGGTTTTGGGGTGAAATAGAGCTATGTTATGACATAATGCTCTGGTTCACTCACACGAGTTCTGCACTGCTCCCAGAAATCTCTCACGGAGTGGCAAAATGCTTTGGTTCTCGTAATATATCATTGGAAGAACTGGTCGGGTTGGCAGGAATGAAGATCAAAAACAAAAAAAAAAAAACAGGCAAGATTCATGAGATTCCCGCATCGTCAAGTAGATGCATACACATCTATGCTGTAGCAAGCAGTGCTATCTGGGCAGAAGTTTTTCCATATTAGCCGCCCCTGCTATCATCAGTTCATCCTGCCTGAAAAGCTATACTGTGCACAGTATCCTGAAACAAGACAAGTACTGGCAACAATAACAGAAAGTTAAGTGCAACTGAAACAGTTGCTAACAGTATGTGACATTGTCTGAATAAGACCCAAGCCTGGACCTGGACCTGGACCAGCATCTACAACTGAGAGAATCTGATTCATACCGATATATTTGATACAAAACAACATTTTAGGTAATCCGTCTCTAAAGAGATAGTTGTATGCTTAATTTTGACACAAAGATAGGCTCTCTCACAAACAGAAATTAAACAACATGAGCCGTAAAAGATACAGAAACATACAGCCACTAGCACATAGCACGAGTAGCTTGTAAAAGCCAACCTATTACACTTTCATCTTTTCCCTTTAATAGCCACATGAAAATGGCTGGTAAACCAAGAACGTCTTTTCCACCTCAGACCTCAGAATTTAAGCCTGTCCAGACATAATTATAAGTCATACAACATTACAATGCTGTAGATTTTGACATGGCCCTCTTTAACATGATTTGAAATAATTTCTTCTATTTCTGGGTAGCTTGCAAGGCTAATCTAACACATAGCCTATGTCTTTAGACTGCAGAATCACTAATTTTTCCCACTGGACACTCCACATCCTTCTTGCAACACAAACAAATGCAGGCCTGAAACTTACAGAATCCCACAGCTCTATCCAACGAAACTGTCCTCACTGAACCTGTACCAACTGAGCACAGGTAGGAGAACTCTACTTGAGGATTTCAGAAGCATTGCTGTTATTTGCAAAGTTGTAAATAGTCAGTGTTTACATGCATTTTGCTGACATTGCCGATCTCCATTTCAACTTTAGTACAAAGTGAGAAAATTACCACAGCTCTGTGGCATTTTCTGCGCTTTCTGTGTTGGCAAACAGAATGCAGACACAGCAATGAGCTTAACTGCTCTGCTTCAGAGCTAAAATGAAGCTGTGTTACAAGGCTGCTGGATTAAAAACATTTCCAGTGCTGCCAGAGTGAACCTCCTCTCATAAACGACAACATTCCAAGACCAGTCTAGTTGACACACCAAAATGCTTATTGAAATACCAGAGTATACAGTAGCTACATTAATGTATTGTATCACAGGACTAATGTTTGTAACATATCAATCTACTGACTGAATGAGCGAACAATACAATAAAACTTGGACAGACACCAGATACTAATTTGTACAAACTTTTCTTTGTTATAATTAACAAAGTAAACCTACTATTCACAATACTAAGTGATGTATAAACACATACTGGGACTTATCTCACTGCTGGATTCACTCTGAACTTCAGCACATACTGTATCATGGACCATTTAGGCAATGTACAATGACATTATACCCTTACAAACGCAAACAGACTGAATAAAGGGGATAAACAGTTGTCATCTACTTTAGCCAACTGTTCAATTATCTGTATGATAATAACATTCAAAAACAATCAGGCCCTTTTAAACTACACATGTATGAACAAATAGCTGCATTTTACATCCTCTGAAGCGGTTTTTTATGTGACATTAACTCTAACAAACATACCCTCTCATGCTCACATATGTTCTGATGGTTAGCATCTTATAGTTCTTGTCACAGACCTAAGGCCTAAAGTGTGTGCACAGAGCAAATTTCTGACTGTGTAAAAGAAAATTAATATATAAGGTAATGATACCGATTGTAGTTGCCATTCTGAATGACACAAAACAAAACCAGCCAATGCTGACATAATACAATAAGCTCATTACACAGGAAATATTACATTTACATATAAATTGAGTTAAGTCACAACTCAGTCTGCTGTTGCTCAAGATTATTCAGTCTTATCAGTAAAGAAGTTGGGTGATTAAAAAAAAAAAAAAAAAAAAAAAAAAACACACTGTTGACATTGAATTAAAATAGGGACAAAAGTGCTCTTCTTGCTTTGGAGAGCATCAACAGTAGTGCTAAACAAAGCAGTTTGGTGTATACATTTTAAGTGAAGTTGTTTTGCTGCATAATGCTATCTCGGTTTCAGTGACGATGCAAGAGGATTTTTCCATTTACACTTTTCATCTGAATTTGTCCAAACTTCACTATAATACCCTATCCAACAATAACAGTTTTATTTAAAGGTCTTATTACAGCTGTCAAAATATAGAAAAATAGAAAAAACAACAACAACAACAACATTAAAAATACCCACACATAGTAAAAAAAAAAAAAAAAAAAAAATCATTACACACCCATAAGGCTGTGAAAGGTCCGGCAGTCTACCAAACTCAAATAACAAGGTTGAGGTACAGCCATGTTAGTGCACCCAAACCTCACAAGTCAACCTCACTGTGACACTAGAGGTAGTGTCAGTCAGGGGATCACCTAATTCCTTAGGATTCACCTTCTTCACACCAAATTCCATGGCAATCCATCCAACGGTTTGTCTGGACCAAAGTGGTAGACCAGCCGACAGACGACGCTGCTAGTGTAAATACAAATATGCTCAAGTACAACACATTTCCCTCATACTTAGCTTAGTTTTATGTCATTTTTTATGTGAAAATAGTGTTTTTCAGATAATTATGATATCATTATTTTGTAGTAAAATAAGACAATCCCAGGATGCGACGTCAAAATTCTCAAATCCTACTCACTGTGGCTACAGAATTCTGAGGGATACATTTTACCCTGTACTCATTTGAATTAGCAGTACCCAAGGTCAAGCAGCCACAGCTGGTATCACAGACAATCATTTAAGGATTTTATTCATACTAATCATTCTTGTGGCCCATTGCTCATGTTATTTAATCAAAGAATAATGATGATAACAATATTCTGGGTTAGGTAAACCTTAGCCCTCCAGGTATCAATAACTTAAAAGAGATTCCATTGCACAAACAGTGACAATTAGGAAGACAGATGTGTGGAGGAACGTTATGAGTCCTGGACTATTGGATCCTCTTTAATGACTCCAAAAAGTAGCCATTTACAAAAGGTGGCTACGTGACTGTGTTTGCTATCTCTCAGTCATTCTCACATACTCCTCCTCCTGTAGAGCTGCAATTTTCCCAAGATGCAACAGCAGGATGACAAATGGTTGCTTAAAATGCAGTTTAAGAGGATTACTGTCTGTGCTGTGTGTGTGTGTGTGTGTGTGTGTGTGTGTGTGTGTGTGTGTGTGTGTGTGTGTGTGTGTGAATATATGAGAGTGAGTGAGAGAAAAGAGAGGGCAAATAACATCAGGCTCCACTACTGATTTATTGTTTGTGGAACTACATGAGGAAAACATTTACTTTAGTGAGCTAGCTCAAGGAAGAAGGAACATGATGATTTACTTCATCACCTTAAAGTGATGAAGTCCTCTGTAGACTTGGTACAAATTTCGTGGCACAAAAAAGGACCAAAACATCCACAAACCTCTGAACTCAGTATGCTTCAGTCATCATCAAAACATACCATTTCAATGTTGCCCTACTTGAATCTCTTCAAACTTTTTACAGCCACCAATCAATAAGAAAATATTTTGATACTCAAGGGTACGTTAGGTATGAAACGTCATGTTTTGCCTTGAACATGACAATTTATGTGCTTGTTTAAAGGAGCATCTAGATTGAGAAGGCTATTGTTTGGAACTTGGTGTAATTCTTTCTAATGTTATTATTCTTTAAAAATGGTGTGGATGTTTGCCCAGGGCTGAAAAATGATTGAATTCTGTTGTTTCTGTGTGGGTGGATGGGTTTTCATTTTCGTGAATGAGTACCCCATGACAGTCATTTTTTATCATACAGCACCATCCCATATTGATCACTTGGTCAGGATATCTGATACCACCTTGTCTCAGTCATCAACTATGGAGAGAATTCACCATCTCCTCTAGATCAACAGGACGAAAAAGAAAAAATCACAGCAAGAGCACACATCATGTGTATAGGCCTTTCATGTCAAAACACAGAGCTCAGTATCGACTATAATGCTGGACACATTTTACCACTTGACAAAGTACAGTATGGACAAAGGCACACACAAAGAGAACAAACAAATGTACCCCACACATAGTTAATGTAATTACAAATGTTTGGTCTTGATCGTGGGAATTACTTGCATGTATGATAAATAACAGGTCTGTTCAGTCATTAGAGTGCAGTTGAGCTGTTCCTGTGGTTTGCTTGGCAAGTATGCCCAGAGGTTTGGAAACTGCCATGGTGTATGTGGTCAGCAGGTCAGATATATCTGGCAGCTCATAGCTTGACTGTTCCACTGCCTGCAGAAGTGTGTTCTTTAAACAAAAACAGTTTTACAAGACAGCCTTCAAATATAGGGAAGGTTACCACTGGACTAAATTTTAACTGACATGATTTTGACTTTGACTTAAACTTTATTAAATGTTTGAGAGAGAGTATTTGTTGCCTTCTGATATTTGACAAAAAATGTAGGGGTGCGATTCTGTCTTTTCTTCATTCTTCATAAACTTGTGCTTGCTAAAACGACGCCCTCTAATTGATTAAACATAATAAATCAGAAAATGAATGATGAATGAGTCTTTAAACGGATCAAAAGAAAATAAGAACATTTGGTATAACATCAAGCTCCCAAGCTGCACAAAGTAAAACATTTTGCAGGCACAATATTACCCAAACTTGATATTAAAAACTGACATATATTTTTTGGCAGGTATAAATTGGTGCTCTCCATGCAAATCTGAGTCCCAGGTAGACCACCTAAATACTGTCTGCCTTGTGTTCACTAGAGAGGAATCAAGGATGGTGGACTGGTCACCATCCTGTGCTGCCCACACACTGAAAGTAGCATTAATGTACATGTATCAGCAGTTAAAAAAAAAAAATTACTGGTAATTTATTTGGGAATCATAACGCTTCATATTGATTGTTGCCAATAAAGTAGTCACTTTGTCTCTATAGCTGCTGAGAAATATTGCTGCCCCAGAGACTAAGCTGCTAAATCACAACAAAATTGTCATGTTGCCAACTGCGGGGCAAAATGTGCATGGGGGGGGGGGGGGGGGGGGGGAAGACTAATAATGTCCTCAAGTGACATTCAGAGGCGGCAAGTTGTGCATTAGATCATGTAGTTATTTTATATGCAATATATTATTTTCCTCCATACTTTAATGTAAAAAGACTTTTTCTGTGACTTCACATGTAACAGCTTGAACATAATGAAGATACCATCTCTACACAAACACAAGGACAAGCATCTTGGAAGGAAAAAGAAAACAAAAAGCTACTTCAAAGAAATCAGCATGTTTAAAAAAAAATACAATTCTACATTTCAGGACACTTGCTGATAGAAAAACCTGTCCAACAATAATAAATTGAGGTGAAAAGAGGAGGGAGCATGGAAAATGTCCTTTGTGACACTGCCGCTCACTCTGGTGAACACGCATTGAAGTGCTCCCTCCCTCTCTGATCTATGGACTGTCAAGATGGATATTTGCTGAAATACTTTATCCCATTTCTGCCGCACCAATATGAACTGCCTTTGACACTTTCTGGAGGAAAGAGGGAGTTTAGAAAAACCACACACCTCTTTTCTACTGAGAATATTAAAAGAAATTAAAGCTTTGGTGAGAAAGCTTAACTAGAAAACAGGAGAAAGTGGAAAATATCAATTGGTTGTAGAAGACAACACAGATGGTGTGTTTCCAAGCATGTTTTGTTGTTTCTGTGATTTCATATTGGGAACGATGATTCATACTGCACACTGACCCATCACCGTTGTGGTTGAAACATTGACATTTTGACTCGAATTTAGGCCTGGGATTATTCACAGGCAGGATCCGGTGAAGGCAGCTTGCCCTCTGGAAAGGACATGCGGGGATAACCTCAGAGTACTACAAGTCTCTCACTTTGTTTTTGTGTTTGTCTATTTATTCCGCTAAGCAAAAAAACTAAAATAATCTAGTGGTTAGTTTCTGCCTCTGGAATCACATATGGACTTCTACTTTCTTCAGATTAAATCACATCACGTGTCTCCCTTTGTCAGTCTCTGTACTTTAAAAAATGAGTAAATAAAATAAGGTAAGTGCACAATCATGTCTGCCAGAAAAAAATTTAAAAAATAACACAGGTCCCATGTATCCCTGTAAATACAACTCTCTGTTATGGCCTTGTGCTGATTTGTGGTTTTTGGCAGCCCGAGATGGTCATTAAACAGTGGTTAGTCTGTTTACTACACTACCCAACCATGGTGGTCAAAGGTAGTAATATCTTCCTGATGTAACATGTTTATTTACAGCAAGTACTAAATACTGAGGAACCCAACAGTGCTTGCATATCTTTATATTTTGATAAAGCCTATTACACTGTATACAAGAAGGAAAACTCTGAATGCTTTAGTCCACTGTGTGTCTTTATAAGTTCAATTAGAAGCTGAAGACAGGGAAGGACAGGACAACAGACTACCATGGGTAACTCCGTGAAAACAATTGCCTGGGAAAAATGCTCCCTTTGCTCAGAAACTGAGGAAATGCCCATACCAAATGCACTCGTGCCTCAACTGCTCCAGTGAAGCCAGTCAGGTCCAACTTGTGGGTAACTGAGTGTGAAATGGCATTGCTGAAAAGGAGCATCTGCGCTCACCAAACAATCTTTGGAGGAAATAAAGTTGTTGCATATGTATACATAATTACTATTCTATTACAGCAACTTGTTAAAGTACTGCTACAGTACGTTATGATTATAGTCTAACTAGATTTTGAAAAACGTTTAGGGCAAAGCTGCAACCTCAAAGTATAACTTCTGGTGATGATTTAACTTAGTTTCAGTAGAACCAATTAAATGTGAGATGAAAGGTAGGTATTCCACCTCCAAAGCAATTCATTCTTCCTCCTATGGACTCTTTTTGGGGTGCGTAAGTAAATTGAAGAGATCTTTGAGAATCCACGTCAGCTCCACAAACATTAACATTTTCATTCTCCTCTCATCGCTAACAGCCCCAGGGAGACCCAACCATGCGTATTCTATTAACAAAAGGCACGCCCAGTGCTCCCAAGTCTCAGTCTCGATTCATACACATCCACAAATCCCTTGGCAAAAGCTGTTTGTGTTCACTAGAGCCTGCAAGAGGGACAGAAAGAAAAAAACACACTGACACAAAGACAGAGAAAGGGGAGAAATGTAAGAAAAGCTCAAGAACAAACCCTCTACAGAAAAACAGTACTTTTTGCAACAGTATACAGCCCTCAGCTGAGCTTCTTTACATTCATCTACATGAATCTACTGTTACTACTGTACACCATTCGGGCTCAACCCTGGCTCCTCCATTAGCCTGTTGACCCATAAAAGTGCCACACAAATCTAACAACTAACTAGAATTACCGCCTCACAGTTGTAAACCAACCAAATAGCAGCAAATATGGTCTCAAACCCCGAGCTCCCCAACCCACCCACTAATATCCTAACCAAGTCAATCTGGACCTAATCAGTCCATCTTTGAGCCAAAGTGAATGATTTTACAGATATCAAGAAATTCTCACAAGGTGGTCCTGAGATATCATGTTCAATGGGACAGACGGACGGACAACCCGAAAACGTATGCCTCCAGCAACGGCTGTGGCCAGTGTGGAGGCATAAAAACCCTGTGGCAGCTTTTTCTGAATGTCAGCTGTTCCGCTTACCTATCTGCCCAAAGGGTTCAAACCCAACATTTGCGGTCTACACCCTTAGCACGCAACCAAGTGTAACAAGATCTGAAAGGATAATAAAATACAATGTTAAAACCATGTCAGAAGTTAACGCAAAGAAAGGCCAAAGCAGAATAGTGTAATGGTCCTACAGGACGCACTGTTAATATAATGTAATAACTTAATGACCATTTTTTTTTGTTTTTGTTTGGTCTAGGTAAGATCAAGCGATCTAAATACGGGTTTGCGTGGCTCAGACCTGGGGACTGAGGACTTAAGAGTCAGCTGAGACGACTTGTCAGCCCTACACAAGGGGTGTGTGTTTCATGTACAAAAAAGGTTTGGATAGACTATCACTTTAAGGAAAGCCACCTTTTCTGTGTGGTACGGTCCAGTTAACATGTTTCTAAAGTATATTTTTTTGGGGCTTTTATGCCTTTAATGGACAGCACAGTGGACAGTGACAGGAAACAGGGAGGCAGAGAGAGGGGGAATGACATGCAGCGAAAGGCCGTCCGATGCGGGATTCGAACCGGGGCCAACTGCAGCGAGGACTGTAGCCTCTACACATGGGGCGCCTGCTTAAACCACTACGCTACACGACGCCCCAGTTAACATGTTTCTGACACAATCTTAGGCAAGCACATGCCCACACCTGTGCATCTTACATCTGCAGAGTGGTGAGAATCATCGATACATAGAGGCTTGGAACCATAAAGAGTGCAGGAGACCTAGTTCGCATAGCTGCAGGCAACAGAGACTGGGATTAAAAAGCTTGATGCTAAAGAGGTAAAACATTTGAATTTGAATTTCCATACAAGGATTTTATATTACAAAAAAAAAAAAAAAAACACCACCATGAATTAACTCTCAAAGAGTTGACTCCAATATATTGTGTTCATCAACCAGAGAATGAAAATTATGTTTCACGGAAAGGCAAATATTCTTTCCAATTTAATAGTTTGCTTCTTTGCACACCTTTGCAAGTTTGTGCACTCAAAAAAACATGGACTGCCGGGAACATTTTCTTGTCTGATAGAAATTGAATGCACTGTTAATTTCACAGTAGGTACAAGTAGAGCCACGTAGAATTGCTGATGGAGGAAGTTGTTTGCCCAGCAGGTAAGCAACACATCACTGACATTTGCCTCTATTCATTTGCACAAGGTCTTGAGCCTGCTGTGAGCTAGACCAGTCAGAATAGTAAAATGGTCTCCTTGGTGGGCAAAGTTGAAGAACCAATCACACTTAAGAGCTGGCTTCTCCCAGGGAGTAATGAAATACCCATGGTCATGTAAAACACATATTACCTTGTATGTGTTAGGCCAGTAATATAGGGGGTTTAAATGTTTTCCCAATAGACTGGCATGATTTGATTATGAGAGCTCCTCTATCAGTAAAATGCACAGCCAGAATCTAGGCTGCAAGAATAAAGTTATAGTGTGTGAAAGGCAGGAAAAGAGTATAATCTGAGCTTAATGCACTCACAATCAGAGTGTCAAAATAAGTAAGTTTGGTGTCTGATCTGTGAATTTTATGATCACAAAGAAATAAAAAAAAATAAAAAAAATAAAAAACAGTCCACATTGCAGTTAGTTACAGAATCAGTCCAACAAGTTTACTCTTGGCATTTCTGAGTGCAACTTTCTTGGACTTTCTTGGAGTACTGCACTGCGCTGGGCTCTGATAGTGAAAGGTGTTTATCATGTACTGGTATCCACAGTGGAGCCACTGCAGGGTGCAGATAGCAAGCTGCTGTTTTCAGATCAGTTCTGTTCCAGCAGTCATAATGGTTGTTGCTATGATTAAAGATGGAAAGACAGTTCTTGGAACTTCATCTCGCTCTCTCTAGGGCAAGTTAGGACTGAAGCAATTCATCGCTCAAACGACATGAACATATGAACACAAACACAATCGTGATTTTAGACTTTTCAGGGAGTTATGTATAATATTGGTCATCCCTTATTCCCCAACCTATAAGTTCGAGTTTTCCTCTGGAGGTCTAAAATTCGTTTTTAGAGGGTTATCTCAGCCTTTTAAGAGATTACATTATTCCCATGCTTTGTGACAGCTGTAAAGAGTGGGTATAGATCCTCAATATGTATTTATTTTGCCCACCTCTCCCCTTCTCCTGCCTAATTTCACCTCTCACTTCTGTGGGGTGAGAAGCCTGTACTCCCACACCTTCCAAAAAGTTGTTGGGGCGAAAAGAAAACTCACTGTTTCACTCACCCCAACAGTGAGGAACAACCAAGCTGGTAACGGGGAAATGAAATACAGTCACATGCTGTATATCACTGCAATAGTAGTTGTGACTTGAGACAAGGAAAGACAACACTGCCCCCCAGGTGTAGAAAATGCAATAACCAGCCAGAATAGCAGAGTGGAGATGAGGAGGAGGAGGACATGCCACTTCAACAGGAAAATATAGTCTTATACCTGCAGCGGCCTATAATAAGCTACTTCTGCTGCTTAGGCTGTGCAATCAAAGTGTTTAATTAATACTGATTAATGTTAATGTGGTCTTTACCTGACTTGATCTAACATTTGAATAATAACAAATATTTCACTTTGACAGCACAACAAAAAGAAAAAACAAAAAAGTAAACAATGATCTCATAGCCTAGATAAGCCAGTTAAATTATAAATGTGTGATCATTTTATTATGTGTGTAAGTAAAACTGACAGAAGAAAATGTGAGACGGATGAGAAAGTGCCAAACACAGGATGAATTGAGTATTCTTTCATTACAAGAACTTTTCTAGATTTACATCTTTACAGTTAAGGCACTCTGTATTTTACATTAATGTTGTCAAACTCAACAGAATATCATCAGTGCTCCAAATGTGAGCTAGACAACCATCTCCATCAAAGCAAGCAGCGAGCCCATCAACAGCTCTTGAATCCCCTCTCTTCTTTTCACTCCGTCTCTCATATGCAGCTCAACTCGTTGCGCCTGGCTGTAGCTAATCTGGCTCTAAGCAGCGTGGGCGGCAGCGGGCAAGGGCACAAAGGGGCTGCTGGGTAAAAAACTGTGGGGAGACAGCAGTGATTGACGGCTATAATTAGCCTGCTGAAGTTGTGCCGACGGAACGAGGCCGAGGGGAGGAGCCGGGGTGTTTACAGAGCATCTAGTACACTCGGATACACACAAACTTGCACGTTTTCATGCGTCACAATGTATGGCCATAGATATATGCATTTCAATATTTAACACCTGGAAAGACAGAATTAAGGGTTAGACACTAACAGCATGAATGTTTATAAGCCCACACACGTTTTTGAGCAGCAGAGAGACTTAACTTTTTCTACTTGTAAAGAATCTAAATTAATTAAAACAATGACATGAGTGTAATCAAGTAGTGCATGATGGGGCATCGTGATTCTTCTCCCTAAAACATGCTCATCTCCTTCAGTTTCATAATCAGTGCGGTGGCTGTAAGCTAAATGGTTTGGACACACTTTTTTTAAATACATTTTTATACACAAAACCAGGCACATCTTTCAGCAACATGCACTGTGCACTGAAAGACACAATATCTGTGACAGCATTAGTTGCAATTTAAAGTGGGGAAAACAGACAAGCGATAATGGGCAACCCTGTCAAGGCCTTGAAGCAACACAACTACTGATCACATTAATGTAAGTTTGGCACTCCGTGTCGCTCCTCGTGGCTCCTTTTATGTGGAATATCATGTCACTGTCAGTGTGGCCATTAAGGCAGAACGAGGGAAAGAAGGGTGCAACTTGCTGCCAAATGGTCCAGAGAAATGAGGATTCCATCAGGCTGACAGACCCCTCACCGGCTTTCTGAAAAGGTGTCATTTGCTTTAATTTGATTGTTTTCTGGTGGCCAATAATATGGCTTTTATTTAGCCCACCTGCGGATCTTCTTCAGTCTGCCCTTCAGCATATAAGCTTAAGCGTACCTGCATGCAGATTCTTGGAGACCATTCAGAGATATTTGAGAGCACTGTATTTGTATTCAAGGTTTTCAGAGCTATAATGATCATTTGGAGCATTAGCTTCTAAGCAAGGAAGAATATGAATTTGGATTTTGAACACAGCGGCCATTGCAGCTCAATTTTGCTTTTTCTGTGTTTGTATACCTGAGGTAAGCATACTTTACCTCACAGATAAAAACATCTTTTCAGTCCAGTTCACAATTGTAGTAATCTTTCACTTGGAGCATTATAGTTATGTCAGCATCTATTTACATTGTTTTTGAGAAGGTCTTGGGGACCTGGATCGGGAAGTTCCAGCTCATTGTTTAGTTGTTCGTCCCACAACTTTCCCATTTTGGTTTACTTTCACTGCTTTCATAGCGTTGTTTTTGGCAGTGAAAAGCTGCCGTATACAGTATAGCATTTAGCAGTTAAACAGTCAGTTATTTCTCTCAGGAGTTGGTGGAAAGTTGGAAACACAGCTATATTGGTCTTAAATTCATAGGGTGGCCAGAAACATATCTCCAAATAAATCCTACTGTTGCTCCATAACTGCTAGATGTGTAAAGCAACAACTTTGTTCACGTTTGTCATTTCAACTTAAAAAGGCAATGATATGTCAATGTAATGATGAAAAATGATTGCAGGTCAAACTTAACACTTTTATGACAACATATTTAAATATACGTACAAATAATGTACATAATGAATTTGGGTGACAGTAATCCAGATTGCCAGATCCATAATTCTCAATGTTTTAACAGCAAAGAGTGACTGTTGACATCTTGTACTGTGGGGCATCATAAAACTCTTCTACATAAAATGCATTTTATATCAGTACTCCATCTTTTCAAATCCAGATTAAGTTTTCCTTCAGACACATGTGCAAGTAAATTGTTCTTTCTATGACTGATGACTGGGGTTTATGGTGTCCAACAATTCTGAACAATTATTATAGTTCCTGTAAAAACCTTCCCATCCATCCTTTTCTGCATCAGTGTCCACCAAACGGCATGCAGCAGATAGCAAGTTGGGAAACTGTGCCATGATTTAGGACAGCTCAGTTGTTACAACTGTCAGCACCCCCTTCTGACACAGAATTCATAGCTACAACCTCTTATTTTAATAAGGTCTGACTGCTCATAGCCGACACTATAATTCTTGTGAGGAGGGAGGTTTCCGAGTGCTGCCATAATCTAGTGCCGGCCAATTATCACTTCCTGATGTGACATGGGTTACAGGGTAGTCCTTTTAACTCACGTTTTAACTCAAATGGCTGAATGTGACAGTTTGCTCTCACATTTTGAGACAAGACTGGCCCTTTTCAATAAGAGACTGAAACAGTAAGTAAGTCGGAATAACTTGGTGGTGGTATGTTTCAAGATGAAAAAAAATATATTTTAAATTCAATATAGGGAGAACTTTACAATACAAATGAAAATGCTCATAACATAACATCATAACATTACTCAAGGGATATGTTCTGGTGTAAATCATCTGGAGTATTTAGCAGAACTGAAAGCAGAAAAGGAATGTGGGTTCAGAAAGAGGCTACAGCCCAACAAGAAATTATTGCCACTACATTGATCCAACTAGCAAGTACGGCTCTATATCTGTTGTGCATGGCAATGCATTATGGCATCAGTGCTGGACTCTAGTGGAGTAGAATATTTTCACACTGTGATTTACAAGTACCAACGCTCCAGAGACCTTGTTGGTACACTCAGGAAATTAGAAAATGAAAACAGATTAGAAAAATGCCATAGGACTGCTTCTATCAACGGCAGATAAAATGGCCTTGCACTGTGCCACTACAGTCACATGTTAACCATATCTACTTCACGCACCTTTCCAAAGCTTTACTACAATCTCAAAAACACAAACTTTGCTTTCCTGCTACTCTTCAACTGTGATGGTTTAGCTTGGTCTGTCTAGCCTAAGGCTTAAACTTGGGTGTTATTTGTCTTCCTCTGAAAATGTTCACATAGAAGTGAAGTTATTTGCTGTCAAGAAGGCAGGAGGCATGTCATATACTAAAGATTTGTGGAGCACCTTCAGTGGCTGCACAGTTTTGGAGACAGAATAGATACCTTTGGGGGCTTTCATACTGACAGTTCAGCCTCAGTCTAGGTAGAGTCCACATCAAAATTTGATACTAAACTTCTTCGAACATGGGTGCAAACCAATGTACTGTGCCCGACCTCACTTGCATGAGATGGTGCATGTATTATTTCGAGCACACAGTCCGCATCGATTTAAGAATAGTTACTGGATAGTTTCTCTGCATTTTTAAAAACTAGTGTTCCAATTTATATACAACAAAAATGTGTTTAATCAGGTGTGACTGTCAGTATATCGCAGGGACACTTTGAGGATGGTGTACAAAAAGTCCAACAATAATGGTTCTTGAACATATTGTTGGAGAAGAATTATATAATTTGTGGAAGAATTTCATTTTGTAATAAAGGACACATAAAAAGCATCTGCATTTGATCATAGTGTTATCTACAGCATAGGACTGTAGCAAAATTGATGGAAACTAGATACATGGTGGTACTCAAATGAGATGACAAATATTCGAAGGCATCTGCAAAATGATTAGTTATCGCATTTAAGTGCCAAATTTAGAGAAATAATTGATAAAACTCAGGTGCCCGCTATACATCTAAATTACACACAAGTGTAATCAATTTACTTCCTCTTTTACAGTGATAATCAGTTACCTTTTCTAAAACTAAACTGCTGTATGTGGGAACAGTTTCTCAGCCTCTGCCAAAATGTCTTCTCCCTCATGGATACAGTCTCCTATCTCCGTTTTTTTCTGCCCTAAAAACAGAAAATAAGTCTAATATTTCGTAGCTCTAAACCCACTGTTTACCAGCAGGTTTAATGCAGCAAGCCCTTAATTGCATTCATTATCTAAAGCTCCAGGTCTGGGCCAAGGTTGCAGAGAGAGATGGGGGATTTCAGTTATCTCTTGTTTATTCAAAAATATATATAATAATAACTGCCAGTACTGTAGATAATAAGTAATGAGCACATATTGTGAAAATAAATAATGAAAAAGGAAAGGATTTCCTCTGCACTTTTATCATCCCCATTTTCCATACAGAAAAGAAATAAGGATGTGTAGGCCATCATAGCTTAAGACGTATTGAAAGTCTGGAGGAAAATGGAAGTTTCTTTGTGTGAGGGGACACATAATGGAGTCCTCCCCATCTCCCGAGGTGAAGTGGAAAATGGGGATATAATTGAAAAGCAGTGCAAGAACATATAAAAAGGAATATCTGAATTTACCTATAAGCAATGTCATGTCCGCTGAGATTAAATAAACTCCAAGTTGGGAGAGGTTTAAACTAAACTGAATAATCAGCAATGTTAACACTGAGAATAATTCATACTGTGTTTAACAGTAGGCTACTTTAACTCGTTAACAGGACACATGCCATCTCAACTTGAGCAGTTTGCACTTCATAGCATAACGTGATAGTTTTCAAAATGTCAGCAAGCACAAGACATATGGAATGTCACTGAATTCCTGCTTTCAAACTATTCATTACCACGTCAGAGGAGTCAAAATAAAGTGTTACTTACGTCATGATTACTTAGGAATTAATGTAAGCAGCCATTGGACATTTATCATACCAAGGCCCCTAGTTTCACAGCGATAAACTGGTGTAACGACAGATGATTCTGCTGCAGTGGAATGGATGTGATTTGTGTATGAATGTTCAGTCTACTCTTATGTTTTATTGATAGACATATACTGACAGTGCCTATAATAATATACTAGTAGCATATGAAGAAAAATATAATAAAGCCACTGTGCAACAGAACATTTTAAAATTAAAACTAAGCTAAATTTAGATAAAGTCAAGTGGCAGAAATATAATGTTGATGAGAGAGAAATATAAGTTTGTACAACATAAATATTCTATAGTAATGTAATTACATATAAGGATGTGAAGTGTGGGAAGTTCGTGTTTTTTTTTTATTATTTTTTTTTTTTTAAAGGTTCAGTAGTAGTTGGTAGCAATTCATTTACCCCATACTCAATCACATCTTTCCTATTGCTGATTTTGCACATACCACCACTGGTCTTAACACCGCATACCATACAGCCACAACTGGCCTGCAATTCAACCACGTTGTAAGTCACCTCCAAGTGATGTTGACACACTTGAATACGAACAAAACATGTCTGCAAGTACAAAAATTATCATGGTTAGATCAAAGTACAGATTTTGATCTTTCTCCCAAACGTGATTGTAGAAAGCACCACTCACAGAATACAACTGAAAAAGTAGTCGCTGTACGACAGAGGAGAGGAGCTTCATCGGGATCCAGGTGCATTTCTGTATATCAATATTGACATGTATTGAAGAGAAAAAAATGATTAAGTTTACAAAATTAAATATCTTCTAAGCACACAAAGTGAATATAAATTATATCAACCAGGCAGGTCAGTGTGGTATTTTCACTGAACAACACATTGGAGCTTTGGTTCTTGGAAATTAATTGGCACTCTCTTTTAATAAAAGCATTCATACATTAGCCTCTGAATGAATGTATTACAAGCACCTGGCAGCCGAGCATATGCTGATTCTGACTCAGTAAGGTGTAAGCTCCTATCCCAGTGAGTTACATCAGATGACATATGTAGGGGCAGATGGGATGGATAGTTCTTCCAGGTTTATTTATCAGGGATGTCGGCAGCATGTTGTACCAACTGATCAAGCCAGGTGCCAAATCAGATAACAACCTGATTGATGAAAGCTGCTCCAACAAACAAACACCCACCTGAATATGGAGAACACTGATGTGGATGCTTGACCTAAAACATTTTTGTGAAATCTTAGTCGTGAAAAACTAATTAGAGGCTTACAGCTTATAGCCTTTACAAGCTATTAACGTCTTATTCCCCGATCACAGATGCTCCAAAATCATGAGACATAAAACTCTGTAATTACAGACTAGTATGTGGTAGCAATGATTAAATGTGTCTTGCTGGTCACACTGCCACAGTACTTGATGAGCTGAGGGCAAAACATACACTTTCAGTCCACCAGGACTCAATGACCATATGCTCTTCTCTGTTGCTTGTGATATTCATTCACTTTCCATCCTTCACTCACTCAGTCGCTGTCTCTATCAGCTGTATACCTGGCAGTCATCCCAAAGTACATAGTAGCCCTAATCGAATCTCTGGAGACTTCTCTCCCTAACTCCCACTCTGTTTTTCTTTCCATTTCTTTCTTTCTCCTACCATTCTGACACACGGTGAAGTGCCTAAAAAATCCCACACATCTCAGCTCTGCTGCTCTCGAAATAGAATAACTGCAGGAAGGTCCACAAAAATACACTATGAGTCATGGGACATGTCACGCTGACCCCTCTGCAAGACAAGACAAGGGACTCAGGGCAGTTAGCCACCTCCACCTCTCACCTTTTAACTCCAATTAGAGCTGTAATGATGAAAGTTATGGAATGACCCTTTCCACCAACATAATAATTTTCATTGAAGCAAGGAGCACTTTATAGGAAACAGTGTCAGTCAATCATTCATGCAATTAGTGTATATTAGGGACACACAAAACCACTGAATTGAATGTCAGCCTTGCTTTCACATAGCACATCATGGACACTGAGAATAAGAGGGAATTTACAATTTGAAACACTAATTTATTGTTGCTAATTTTTAGAACAAGAGTAAGCTACAAAGGCAAATTCTGACCTGTTCAACATGAATACTAAAAGCACATTGTGTTAACTACAGGACATAGATACCAACAACTGTTGTGAGTGGGTTTCCTTCATGGGAAGCAAGACAACTTGTCATGCAGGAGAAAAACAAAAACACAGGTTGATTATGCTAGTGAGGAGGTTTGATTTTGGTACTGACATGCAAATTCTTCTTTTTTTGGTTGTTGAGGCAATTGTCTATTTTAGTCTGCACGAGCAATAAAAAAGGAAACAGTCAAGTTATTTCAGTAATGGTGTCGCCACCTTGCTGAATTTATAACCCTTTTAATATGGCAGAAGATGGCAGCAAGGAAAGGGGGGAGATGATTTTTATCTGAGAGAGGAAGAATGACAGTTCCATTACCTGAGAGTCGCAGATGCTGCCTGCAATCCAACAAGTCGACTTTTTTCCCCTCCAATAAGAGCTTATCAATACTGAAGGCACACCATTTTGAACCATCAGCAGTGAGGGCTCTCATCGATCACAACGTGAAAAGTCAATCATGGTTTTCACTAATCAAAGCCCACAATGATTTGCCAGTCATCGTCGGACTGAGCTCACAAGGAGTACTGTAGGAACCATCTCCCTGTATCTAATAAACTGAATCTCCTCCAGGGCTGTGATGATATTGATAATTTCTTACTGTTGTGATAAAACAGTGTACCCCTGCGGTCAGGCAGTTTTCAAACAACCCCACATGATGAAATAACTGAATCAAAGACCATAAGAAAAGTTTGCCTGCAATTTTAAAATGTGACCATTATTAGAACACATTTCCATACTGCTGGGATATCTCTGATGTAGATGACTACCATCGAATGAGAGGTTGAGGCATAGAGCATATGCTTTTCTACACAACAGGGACAGCACAGTACAAGGCGTCACTCACCTTGGTGATATGTTGGACGTTTGATGTTCACCCGAGCTGTAGCAAGAGCCTGTCATGTGCAGCTTTTCATCTAATCAGCTCACTGCAGACATTTCTCCTTTGACCATTTCATCCCTGCAATATTTAAAAGAAAAGAAAAAGCAAATAAATGTCCATGTCTTTATACAGATCTATTTTTATGCACCAAAGCATTTACAGAGTTAGCTGCCGGTAATATTACCTGATTGTTGGAGATTAGCAGTTTGCTGGTTAGGATTAAAACAGGTTAAAATTGTAGCACTGACACCGATGGGCTCAACCACAAAGTATCATCATATTATTGAGGTATAGTGGGTCTGCCGAATAGTGACTCAGTCATACCCACGAGTTGTGACTCGGTCTGTTTGCATTTTGGGGGATAATGAGCGGAATGGCAGGGTTAGGGTGGTGGAACTGGCATTTACAGGACCTGTAATGTACTGGCCAGCATGCTGACCACTCCCTGATCTTCACACAAATACACTCAGGCCAAATGTTTGGAGTGCATCGAATCAACGATGACCAATTACTGTCAAGACGGCCACTACAGCTCCCATTCTGTTGTTATGTCAAAGAGGCTAATGGTTCTCTAATGGTAATTAAACTTCAAATATGAATCAGCTGAGCACATGTAAGCAATCATCTTAGGGGCATCAGGGGCCCCAATGTAAAATGGCAGCCGAGCATGAATAATCAATTGGCCAAAAATTCCAAAGGAAAAAAAATCAGGCATCAAATTCACAGATGTTAATTCCCACAAGGGCAAGTGTCTTTCATTTTGCCACCAGAATTGCATTCAAGTTTTGTCTTCATTGTGTATTATTGTGCACGTTTAGAGGTTTAGAGGAGTAAGTATGACATAAAATTTCCTGATTTTTTATAATTTTCATATATATCAATACACATAAATTATTATTAATTTTGAACAGTAAACCAACTCTCAATATTGGATATCAGATTCCAACCACCACAAATAGATTTTCATCCAGTCAAAAAACACTGTAAATTTTTAGCATCACAAGACAATGAACAAAGTATCTGTGAACAGTTAAGCTAATATCATCTAATGTTAATGACCTTTATTTCAAAGCCTGCATACCCAAGAGCCAGTGGATTTAAACTTTAATGTGTATGAATAATTAAAGCTCTGGGAAAAGACCATTTAGCTGGCCAATAAAGATGAAGGGAACTGCCGTGTTAAATGTTGAAATTTTGAATGGACTGAGAATAGCCCTCATTTTAAAAATATTACATTATGCCAATTTTTTGGTCAGTAAGGTTAAAATCATCATACCCCCCTCTGCTACAAAGAGTATCTAAATGCTGCATAACCTACACACTATTCCCAGCTGTAAGCCACCTGCCTTAACTAATATTTATTTAACTCATTAGCTTGTTAGGGGTTTGTTTGAGCTTCATAGGGCTTCTGTAATACCTAAAGGATTACAGAGCTCCAGGATGAGACGGCCTGAAAGGCAATGCCTTTGCTGAGCAAGCTATCTCAGCAACTACAGAACCCAAGCATGTAAGAATGTGTGTGTGTGTGTGTGTGTGTGTGTGTGTGTGTGTGTGTGTGTGTGTGTGTGTGTGTGGTTGTCTGCACTTCAGTCTGGCTGGAGAAGGATCATTGTGATAACTATAGCCTTGGCAGTGTAGAGCCACACATTTGAAAAGACTAAATAGTGAGAGATAAATTAAATTGCCTCGTCATCGAGTGTTGATGCCAAGTGCCATTACACACAGCGGGAGGAGAGAATGATAGATCTAAAAGAAAACAAGAAGCATCCACACTTTTTGCTTAATGTGAGTACTCTAAGTCATCATCTTTGCAAGCATTAATGACATTTGTCATCACTACTGGGCAAAAACTTCATTACACAGGAAGAAATGCATAAAGACTCAAACTAGGGCCCCTGGGTAAACAAGGCTGGCTGTTTTTCCAGTAGGATCCATTATGAGTATTTTCAAAGTCATGTGCATCTGCTTCATATATTAACACAAATCCAAGAAAAACTTCCTCTTATGTTTTTCAGGTTCCAAGATGTTTTGGCCAAGACAACTGTTTGAAACTTTGACCTCCAACAGAACCTACAGGGTCAGCCTGTTGGGCAGAAAAATGGTAATGGTATTGGTCAACACAAAGGGGGTAATGACATCTCCCCGGCCTACTCCTGTCATGGCAAACACTCCCTGTTCTTCTCAGTCTCCTGCTGCCAACTTCAACCCTGCTCTGTCCTTCAGGCTGATGGAGAGGGCAAACAAGCTGAACTTGGGCCGTCAGCTGACCCGTGATGGATGGGATTGGGCATGTCGGGTGTTGGGCTGTAAGATGCCGTGCTCCAGATAAATGCCTGCGCTTAAGGTTTTAAAGCATTCTCTTCTCCTAATAAAGATGTCTATCATCTGTGAATAAGTAACCCTGTCGACCCGCCAAGTCGGCACTGAGCAAGGGGTGGAGGGCAAGATCAGCAACCCACAAATCAATCACGCATAAACAACACGACAAGATGAGCTTGGTTACGATAACAATTCCAAGAGAATATTGCGGCATAAAAATGGATAATGAAAGCCAAGAAGCCATGCCAGTAATAGCATCAAGCTAATAAAAGAGATAAGCAATCAAATGGGAAGCTGACTTGCTGTAAAGGGAACAATATCAGTTCTCATTCTTTCTGATGACACAGGAGGGAGGGGTACTTTTCATAGCTGGAGTAACCCAGATTAAAAGGAAGTCTTTTCAAAATATCACCAAACTTGAAACTAATTAAAATCAATAACATTAAGACAAAGGAGCATTGGCTGACAGGCATGACATAAACTGGAAGCCTCAGAGGTTGCTTTATGTGTTAGTACTAATTATTAATATGTCGAACTCCTTTTCAATAATGTGGATTACATGTGCTTAAAAGGGGGTGTCTGACTGTAGTGTCTGCTTTTCTCATGTTTTTGAAGAGTACACAAATAATTGTTTCAGTAGTGGCCAGATGTCCATGCTTTAAGCATGGCCAGATGTGTATTCCTGTATCTACATTGTTAATACAGTAAAAGACCAGAAGTATTTTGTGACAACAAAATGCATACATCTAAATACGAAATTCTTATAAAGATGGTATACTTTGTCAAATATATATACTATACAACAGGTAATATTCCTGTACATTTTGAGCCAACACTATGACACAGACATGCCTTATGACTACAGCAGTGCAAATCTTATATAGGAACGGAACTGCCCAAACAAGGAGGTGTTAGAGAAAGGATCAGAGAAAAGGGGGGGTAAGCTGACAGAGGAAGAGGGAATTGGAGGGAATTGGCAGAAAAGGTACAGGACAGGAGCTATGTGACTGGAATCCGCGTCATCGTCCTCACTCCGTCAACTCCAATACACCCAGTCAGATGATGCATGAAAATCCATTTAAGTTACAAGCCAGGAGGACGATGCAGAGAAGGAGGGAGAGAGATACAAATGTTGGACAGAAGGATAGATGTACATCTACTGGTGGTGTATAGCCAAAACCAATGGTACCATTGAGCCAGTCAAATGATTTACTTTTGTTGATTTTGATAGTCAATATTTCCAAGATACTCTCAGACTCCCACAAGTAAGTGGGAGTGACATTTAGATTGTCCACCGTCTTGATGACTGGTAAAAACTGTCCCATAAATAGATGTATGGCATAATATTAAATAGTTAAAGATAACAAAGTTATTTTCAGTTAAATCAGCTTGTGGCTGTGAAAAGTGTCTTTTTTATTTTTGTTTTTCATTGACGTTTTTATAGAGAAGTCTCATGTTTCAGTTTCATGTTTTTAGTTTGAAAAACACACAGGATTGCAAATCAATTAAGACTGAGACTAAATCCTGATTTTGAAACATTTTGGTTTTCTAAGCCAGCCAACTTAGAAGTTAATTAAGTTATGTATAAAAGAGACACTAACTGCAATGGTTGCCACTGGATTTTACCACAATATTGCAACATTACACAAAAACAAATCTGAAGTCACCTATTAGCTTGTCATAAAGCAAGGCATCAGAGGTGCTACGAAAGAACAGAACCAAAACAGTGTAATGTAGAACAGCAGGTTGCATTCAAACTTATTCAGATATCAATATTACAGCATGCAACAGCTCAAACAAAAGAAAAACAATCTGATAAATCTAGCCTCCAAATGTTTCTCGGTTATCAGAAAAATAAGATGTCGTGATTTTTAAAAATTTGTATTTTTAGTAACTTCAAAAGTCTGTGTTCAGTGCTTACACAGTGCCAGGGGGAGTATGGGTGTGAAAGCGCTCAATATAAATTGGACCTTGCAGCACATCACAAGTCACTCGAGTGAAAATTGACTTACACACTTACTTACTGCCATGCCACATAACAGGTGTATTTTCCAGAGCACACTGCAAAACAAACAAGACACTAGATGATGCCCACTGACCTTCTCTTATTGATTCCTAGTGTAGCTCATAGGTTCTTGTGAAAAATATTTCGCCTCCTGATTGGTCATTGCTGTTAGTCTGATAGACCATGTAATTCTAGAGAGAAATTGACTAAATTGACAATGGTCGCTTGACCAAAACATTAATTTTTTCACATTGTGCCACCTTTTGTTTGGAGACTATGTTTGCATTTTGCAGCCTCTTTTCCTTATTTGGCAGCATGCAAGCAGTTTGTCTACAAAACAGGATAGTTAATTCTTCTAGAGTATGAAATATACTCTTTGAGAATTTGAGTGCTCTTGCAGGAAATGTCATCTGGGATGTTCTCAAACTCCCATCTCACTAGTGGACCCAGGTGTTGGACATCCTCTCTAATTGCCCCCCATGGTTTGCCTGTCTGTAGCACACCTGGACTTCCACAAAGCACACCAACAGTTGCAACTGTCAAAAAAGCATGTTTGCACATCTTTGTTTGAAAAACAGATTTGTTTTTTGACAACCCTCAGAATTCCTCAAACTTAAAGAACTATATGATTGCTTTGAAAACTTTGTAATGTATGTTGATGTATAAAGTGTACGTAGCTCTGTGATTCTCATTGATGACCACATAATGTCTGCAGTAGATGGGAAGGAGCAAACAAGTGTTTGTTTATCAAAGCTGGGCCAGTGTGTGATCTGACTGTGTGTCAAAAGTCCATTTATCTTGCTGAACAAGGTGGCAGAAGCCGGCCAGGATTAAAGAACTGGGTCTCTGGACGACTCTCACCTTCAGCGTTCTCTCAACTCGGAATGAGAGTGCTCCATCATCCAACGCGCTCTGTGACACCAGCTGGGCAACCGGGTGGAAAGAGCAATGGGGTGTCGTGCTCTCCCACAAGCACCTTCCTTGTGGCACAACCATTCCTGCTTTGGTTTCAACTCACGCATGTACTGCACATGAACAAAGAGGAAGCACGTCGGTGGTTGCTCATGATCAACGCCATTATGGCAGTTGACAATATACAAGAAAGAGTAATTTGTCTTTTGTACATTGTAAAATTACCACAATATAAAATATATGTTCAGATTTCACTTTTTTGGCCAAGATTTTGGAAGGTTTCAGAGGGGTACGCACCAGCATTACCACTTAATACACATTTATTACATATTTTTCTTTAGGTAACAAGACATTACTGCAAATGGTTTCACATTGAGCCTTACAAAAGGCAAGAGTGCTGTTTGACTTTCTCTCCTTCAACTTGTTTTCTAACAAGAAAATGCTTCCCGTTGTTTCCATCACATTCATTTTAATTAGAGATTGTGGGCATCGCAAGACGACAACATGCATTTTAATTTAATCTAATTACCTGAAAAGCAGGACTCTATCCATAACTGTCACTTTTTAATCATGAGGTTCCTTTACAAGAGCAACAAAATAAGTGAAACTGGAAGAGTTTCTCATCACAGTATCACAACCTCTTGAGCAATAAATGCTATTTTGGGGATACGTAAGAGAAAAAGTTTGCTTTAACAGATATGAACCACATCTTTTCCTGTCGCTAAGAACTTTACAATCCTTATTATTAATTGCCATGCACAGCATGCACGCACGCACTTTAAAATAGAGAAAAATATGTATCTGGAATGCATGAGGAGTTCTTTCACATTTGCCCCCAAACAGTCATGCTGAAAATCTAAGGCAAATTTTCATTTTACGGCCCGTCAGCTCCCTGATACAGAGCAAATGAATGCAGCAGCAAACAAATCTATCAAATCCTACATCAAAACAACCGTGCTCCCTCTCCCTGTGACTTAAGGACAGACATAGCAGAAGAGAGAAGTGAGGGGGGAGAGGAAGAAGTGGTAGTGAAAGGAACAGGAGGAATTGTGGACAGTACTGAATGTATGACCCAACCTGCTGACTTCAGAAAAGCCCTCAGCAAGGAAGCCCTTTGGCTCCAATCCTGGATAACTGCAAACTTTATTTGACCAGGGAGAGCAAATTATTGCTCCAAGCATCATGTCTTATACACTGAAGACTTTCCTCTGTAGTGAGGGGAAACAGTCAACATTAAGGGCTGGAAATTGCAGTTATGTTACATGTTGACATTACCAGAAATAAGAAAAATATTGCTAATGTCTCACAATTAGGCAAGTAGTTTGGTGGTTGACACTACATGGGACTGGTCTGTGTAAGATCCAACACAAGCAAGATGAGAAACATTTATTTTCAATGCACACTGGCAAAACAAAGAGTCTTTTAGAAGCATTGACGTGTGAAGACGGCAGATGAAAGTACAGGTTAGAGCGGCCACAAGTGCACTGACGTATAGGGCAGTATCAGTTCAGTTCAATGCCTCTCGTGAGGCATTATGGTGGGTTGAAAATGTCAATTTCATGCCATATAGACTTTGATTAAAAAGCCTAATGGATACCTGTCTGGAACATGACAGGTTAATCAGTGTCTTTTCATCAAGCTTTTTGTCCATCTCTGCTTGAGCGTTCTTTGCCTTCAACAGGAATGGCAAGAAAAGAAATGGAAAAGACATGCACAAGATGAGTCGTTAGACCTTTAATTAGAGGCACACTTTTGAGCCACTGTGTCTACCTCAGTGGTTCCGCTAAATGCATGCTGCATATTGATGTTCTTGGGAATGCACTGAGGCACTTAGATTGTTCTTGCTCCTGCGAGCATAATGACATAACTGGACCTTTAATTTGAGATGACATTGGTTGATTCAATAAGGAGAAAAGTAGTGAGTAGACGTCACACATACTGTAACTATGTAGCACCTACATAGAAATTAAAGTCACATACTCACTTCTGCAGACTGTCCATCTACACAAAAACAGACATTTTTTGAATGTTTGAATTGTGATTTAGGAACATTTTTATTGCCAGCACTGATAAGAACTGCTAAAATTAGAACTCTCTTGATCTGAGTTTTTATTTTTCCAGCAAGTCACTGTACTTGAAATGATGACTTTGGAGAAATTAATGTGCTGCTGGGTTGCTTTCAAAAAGGCTCAGAGTACAGTCAGGGGGAGAAATGCAATCAGTCATCAATGGCCATAAATTTCATTGCAGAGTGAAGAGAGACTGCCGCATTTGTGCTGACACTGTAAAATAGTTTGACAGAGCACTGGCTGGTTTTACAGTTATTTTTTCGCAATGAGCTTTTCCATTAGGGAAATATCTACTCTCAGTCTGTACCACCACAGAGGTACTGTATGCGTAAGTATGTATGAATGTGTTTATGTATGTGTATATGCCAGTGTGTAAATACTGTATGTGATCTGCATAGATCACAGCAGCAAAAGAGGAAGCAAGAGGATGGTGGATGAGGTCATTTCCAGTCACACAGGTGGCACTGAAACCATTTAATTTAATAAACCATAACTCATTGAGTCGTCAGGACATATTACTTAGGAACCTGACTGATGAATTGCACTTTAAAAAGGCAAATAAAAGCTATCAGAAATCTTATTTTTAATGAGCATGTGTACTGAATCACATTGCCTGCCACCTAACAGACAGCAATAGCGTTTTGATGCTTATGCCAAATGCTTACATGGTGACATCACAGTCACATGGTGATATAACATGAACATAATACTCTGTAAAAAATCTGCAAAACTGCACCATGGACAATAAACCTAATGATAATATAAGCTGGAACAAGTAGATCAAGCAGCAACTTACGGGGCTGAAAAATGAAGCCAACACGTAAGTACCAAAAACTGCAGTTCTTTGGTTAACCACTTAAGGCTGGCTCCAAAAGCCCCATAGACCTATGTTAAAATGCCCAATTTTACAACAGAAATTAAGATGTTTACATCCTGGTACAAAAAAGGTTTTGGTCTCTTGCCACAAACTGGCATGCACCGAAGACTTGGCTTCACAAATGCCCCACCCCTTTGCCCATTTATGGAGTATTGATGGAGGATTTTTTAGCACTGATTGCAATAGTACTGCAGCTACCAGAGATAACTAGGCATTCTGCCAAATCTGTGTGCTTGGATTTTTCTGTTTATGAATACTGTAGCTACGGGTTTTTGTCTGCACAGTCATTGCAGCCATCACTGTTGATGCTAACTATTGAGTTTTTCAAAAAGGAAATCCTGTAACTGCTTCATGAGGATTGCAGATGGAGCAAGTGTAAATGTTTTCTTACCATTTTTAATTATCTCTAAATACTAGTGAAACAGAAATCATTTATACTTAAATAACAAAGGACAAAAACTTCACACTTACTCTCCAACTTTGTGTCATTTCCAAAAGGTCATTTTAAGGCTATTTTTATGAAATTTTATGCAAAGAAATATGTTGCCCCTAGACATAATCCAGCCAATGATTATATTTAACATAAAATGTATTTGCTGTTGCAGTATAATTATATGTAAACATAATTTCTAGGAGACAGGGTCAGACTGTATGACAACTTTTCTTTGTGCGTTACCATTTTCTAATATTTTTTGTTCTGCCTTTGCACAAATGACCATTTTTTTATATATTTAGTTCAGCTTGGTGAGTTCAACTGTCCACATGTTTTAAGTTTGCCATTTCAATATGTTAAAGCTACATTTGAAACAGAAGCTTTTGGAATAAGGACAGTAAATGTTAAGCATTTGAAACTGAAATAATCTCTTTCTACTGCATGGATCAATGGTTACAGGCAGAACTGGCAACAATGACAGTATATCACTTCTAACACAGAACTGCTTTTGCTACAATTTTGTACACTATCACACCACCCTAACCCTCTTGCAAAGTCCCCACCACCCTGCCCCCACCCCACGCAAACGCACACTTTAATCATTTAGATTTCCATTATCACAGCTTCCTCTTCTCATTACTCAACCTAGTTCTCCTCACTACTGAGCCATGAACCAAAATTAATTCATTACCTTGTCTTCACCACAAGATTGCTATCTTGCTGGATTTGAGTCCTCATTTCAAACTCAAACATTTGACGTTTTCCATATTTTCTCACAAGACCTACCTAGAGTAATTAGAATAACCAAGCTGAAACAGAGAAGAGACAGGGCACAATATCACTGCACGAGTGAATATGGCAAAGACGACGACGACATACTGTCTCAATATCACTGAGGCAATTTCACTGAGACAGGAAAGTGTGATTGGGAGGTTCCCATCTACAGCAGGTTGTCAGTCACAGCAACCTGTGCCTAGTGGCTTTGAACACTGTGTGCGACCATGCTCAGCTTGTTCTTTTACTATCACTCCACCCCTCCCACGAGCCATTTCCATCCTGCTTCAGCGCATTTCACATCTAAGGGAAAACAAACAAGCAATGTCATTCCTCTATTATTTGCCAGGAAGCCCACTACTCAAGTCTTGACACTTGCATAATGAGAAGTAGATGTACATGCAGCCCCTTCTCAGATGCGAGCTCTATTAAATGATCTGCAGCAACAGCGCAAGGAGTTTGATGAGTTTGTTGGATACGGAAAAATACACATAAGTAAAATGTATGGACATTGCTCCAAAACAAAGGCTAATATGTCCTCTACAGCTGCATTTTATGTGCTTTTAAAAAAAAAAAAAAAAAAAAAAAAAAAAACTTCTCACATGATGCGGTGACGATCCATTTTTTAAAATTTGGAAGAATTTCTTCCGTAGAACATCAGTCGTACAACATCTGGCAGTTACTTCACTAGCTCCTTGTCTACCCTCTACTCAAACCCTTCAAAATTCAAAAACAACTTTTCATGAGCAAATTTAAATTCCCTCCACAAACTCCACTTAAAACAGAGTCATACCCAAACACTGAAATTGGATTATCTCATTTTTTCTTAGATGGAAAATTCTGCTGCTTTGGCATATAAATAAAGAAACAGTCTCAGGCGGCTCAACATAGATGCTCTCTGGATAGAAAAAAAAGGGAAAATTAATTGGGAAACTCTGGGCTAGAGTGTGATTGTGACTTTGATCAATGACTAGGGAAACTCATTACCAGCGTTGGCCAGTGCGTGAGGCGGACCCTAATTGCGTGCCAGTCTGTAATTCTGTGCTGTAATTGACAGCTGGATGAAGCAGGTGTGCCCAGTGACACAGTGGCGCAATGAGAGAGACAAAGGAGAAAGGGACAGAGAGATCACAAGATGGCATGAGGAAAACAGTAGTGGTAATGGATTAAAAAAGGCAAAGGGAGATTCTTATCCATTCCTTGGCACAGATATGTAAGGTCAGGGAGATGGAAAGAGGAAGGTCCTAACCAGTTTATTTGTCCTAATTTAAGAAAACAAAAGGACAGAGTGGGAGGATACAGAGGCCAAAGGAAAAGAAGCAGTAAAAGGAAATGTGTTTTTTTTTTCTTTTTGTTTTGTCTTTGGTGTTGAATGTTTCCACTATACACTTGGATGTTAGTAAAATCAGTTATACTTAGACTAATTTGTGTGGCAGTCAAGATCATATGGTGTCTATTGTATTTCTATTACGGACGTATCAATCCGATGCACTCGATCGATATTTTCCCCAATTCTGACCTTATTAAGGGGACAGTGTACCATGACACAGTTTCTTTGTCAATGTCATTATAAAATTCTGAGTTTCTGCTTGTGGTTAAATTTATTCAGTAACAGTGGGCTGTCAACTCTGTTTTTAGTGCCACAGCAATCACTTGCCTAATGCTACCTTAGCTTCAATTGATTACAATGAGTTTCACATAGTGAGGTATGCAGAGTTTTAATTTAGAGTAAAGATAGAACTTTACATCAGATCAGTAATCGGTATTGGTTTGTATCCTGAAATGAGGCATCAGAAATTATATCAGGAGAGAAAAAGGTGGCTCACTGCATCCCTAATTTAGTACCTACTGCTTAAAATCCACTTGAGTGGGACACAATGATTTTCTATTATCATTTCATTCTCTTTTACAATCTTTAAAAACCTACACAGCTATAGTAAAATGCTGCCATAATACTCAGTATCCGAAGGTGGTGGCAGTATTAAAAGTGTCACATCTATTACTTTCTATAACTCAGTAGATTTTAACATTGCCATACATCTGCAAATCTCATCTGCTGCTGTTAGTCCAATCCTTTCCAAAAGGTAGAATGGGTTTGTATGTGTAAAACTGGACTGACAATACATGAACAGCTCCCATGTGTGGAAAATCTGCAGCAGGCTAAACGTGAGCGAGTCAGATCGCGAGTCGGAAGCCAGTTTCAGAAGGTGCTTCGCATCTAATAAAAAGCCCACTCCAAACAAAGCCTGTCTGCTTGCTTAACATGATAAACCAATAGAGAGAGGCTTTGCAGGCTTTTTGCCATCTTTTGGCAAGCTCTCATAGACCAGGGGAGAAGAATGTTGAATTCAATCAAGCACACCATAATTCCTTGCAGTGTATGAGTGGGGCTGACTCACAGGCTTCTAATGGCTGCTCATAATCAAGCACCATGATTAAGCACTTGGGGAAGTGGGCACACACTGAAAATCCTTTGGAGATGTCCTTTCCCTTAGAGCTAAGTACACTCATTACCTTGCGACAGCGGGTACGTGGGTGCTTCATTAGCTTTTATGCCGAGTTGCCTGTATTTGCTCATAGTTTTTCTGATTTCCATAGAGTGAAACGGCGCCCCAAGAGCCCTTGACTGTAACAGTTTGAAGTCTGTATGCTGGCTATGTGGTACCAGGAAAGTCTCAAACTGTAGTAATTGCAAGTTTCATGGACTCACTCTGACCAAGAAATGGAAGAATGATTTGACCAAAACCATGCATTTCAGCACTAAAATTTTTACATAATACACCTTACAATTTTTGCAAATGGCATGACAACCTCACTAAAACATAAACAACCACCCTGCAGCTCTGACATTACAAACACTTTAGTGCACTCATAAAACAACACATCTTCCTGCTATCCCCCAAGAAACTATGCAATGCATTATTCGATTATTCAGTTCCACTACAATAAGGAAGTATACATCTATCTGGCCCATAACTACATTTGTCTCTCTTGTGGTTAAAATGTAACATAAAAATCAAAGTCCCATTGAAGAAAAGAAGCCTTTTGATAAGTCATGGTCAGCACAAAGTAAGCTGAACCTCTCAGGATTCTTTGATTGTAGACTAATTATAATGTTAACCCTGATGGTAGACTTGACTGTGGCTAGAGGCCAGACGGTGGATGACATTCTCCACATGGCGAGCTACATTAGATATCCAGACAGATGCTTAAGCCACACAGACTCATTAGCAAGAGCCATCAAGGTTCTGAACCAGTAACTACAACTCTGACCACAGCCATCTGTGTTCTGAAAACATCATGTATCTGTTTAAAGAGCATTCTGACGTCAAAAATGAAAAACTTTACAATTTCTTATTTCTTCAAATGTACTTCCTGGCACACTGCACAAGAAACACCAGTGTTGTAGTAATTTGCGTGTGTCAGGTCACTTTTCAAAAGCAACAAGTAATGTTGCACAGCCATTCAAGAGTTATATGTCATAACATCTACAGACATCACTCTGCTCATCAATAAACACAGTGTACAGAAGTTTTCCCAGTATGGTTCTGCAGTTTCTACATTGACAATGGGTATGCAATGGGTGTTCAGACCTTGCAAATCTCTGCTTATGCATGCATACACACAAACACACACACACCAGTGCCTTGAGGCATAGGGGAAGATGAATTGCCACTAAGTGTTTTCTGAATCATATTACAGTCCATAGATTATAACCATTATAGGTAAACCTCCTGGCAAAAAGATTAGTCTAATTAGTTTTCTCTTCAACTATGCTCATCTTTGGTTGGACACATTCATGATGCATTGCCTCTTTAAATTTAGAGAAGCAAGTAGAATGCCACTTTAATCGAGTGTTTTACATCTTCCAATCTGTTTACCCTTGTCATCATAATGAGACTTGAAATGCTTTAATGGCTCTCGAAACGATTTATTGATGACGATTTGCTTAATATTTGTTTGAAAATGCCTGGCCACAAAAACACCAGAAACAGTTGAGGTGCTGCGACTCTTCTACATCAAAGACATCTGCCATCAACTTTGAGCCGTTTTTCCTCCTCAAAATATGGATTTGATGATACTCATCTCTCACTCCCAAAATACGCACAGACAGATGCCTGACAAATGTCCTGATATCTATCAAAGTACTATCTCCTTGTCTTGTTTTTTCCCTATCCATACAGCTGCTGAAAATATATCACTGCCTTTGATCCCAACTGTCTAAATGTCTGCTGAATGTCACACAAGTTTTCAGACAGGTTGTCGAAGTGTGTTGTATAGACAAACATTGTGAGTAATGTGTGCTATGTGTGTGGATGTAATGTGTGGTTGCATGGTTGTGTGCAATACACACAGGTGTGCAAGGAGCGCTACTGTAATTTGTGTTTGTGTGGGTGGGTGCATGTGTGTACACGTTTGAGCACAAGCCTTATCCAGAGAGGGATAAATCCAATCCATTACCTGGCGGGGCTCAGGGCAGCTCAATCGATGGCACTCTCAGTGGCTGCTGATGAACTTCCCTCTCTGACAAGGTGTATCATTCAGACCTGTCGCAGAGAAAGACTGTCTGGCATTTCAAAGCACCAAGGAAACTGAAGGCCAAAAAATTTTATTTGAGCAAAACTGAGCAGTGTCCACACTACCGAAAGTGTCCACAACACATTTGTGTTTATAAATGACATCTCTCCCACCATTAACTTGAATGGCTGCAAGAAGAGCTATGTGTATCCATAATGTAAAATTCTGAGCCCTCAGCACTACTGAACGCATGCATTATCAATTCATGCATGGGTTGTACATAAACTGTAATTGTCTTCAAATATGTGAAAACACTGAATTACATTTTTTTGGCATGTCAACTCTGTACTCTTCTACAAGCATGTTTTCTTATCGTCTAGCTGCCACTTCCCTTCAACCTGAAAAAACCAGAAGGATGGAGAGATGGAGGAGCAGTCAGTGTGAAGGAGGAGGAGGAGAAGATCAAATGGCAGGGCGGTTATGAGATGTGTGTCTGATGCCTTTTCAGACTGCGCTGTTTTGGCCGCCGCACCAGTCAATCACGATTACAATGGCGAGGAAAGATGGGAGCAGTGGTGCAGAAAGAGCAGGAGTGATAATTACAATGCAAGGGACAAGATAATGAGAACACGCTGCACTCTCCCAATCATTTCATGTATCAGCTGCCGACTGACCCCCCCCCCCCCCCCCCCCCCCCCCCCACTGACAACCAGCAATCACAGGTCATATTTGTGAAATCCAAAATGAATTAATTTGATGACAGCAGTGGGGGTTGTGATCCGTTTCTGTATATGCACGTGTTTGTCTGTGTGCACGGTTCTGTCAAATGTCAAATGATATTTACTTGTACTTTTCTCTATGAAATAAGCACATGAGCATGACATTATCATTGTAGGCTGATGATGAGAAGGGCCATGAGCACAGCACCGTAAGCAGCTTGTTGCATAGTTGACACAAGGCATGCCAATTTCTGATCTCAATAAGATTCAAATTTGGGCTTTTAAAACCTGATAATAATTTCAATTAAAGCTTTAAATCAACACATACTATATTAGCCTCCGTTAGCAATGTACGTCACTTTCAGAACACATTCCTTGCTGGTGGTTAACTACCTGATTAGTATTGTAATTCACAATAAAAATCTAGTAAAAAAAGTGAAAAGCTCATTACTTTTCAACATTTACATTTTGGTGTGTTTTGCTTTTCAACCATTATTATAAACATTTAGTTGCCTAGTTAAGTATCAAAACAAACACCTCAAAATCTAAAATCACTTTCACAAAAAAACATAATTCAGGTTAAAATAAAAATTTTCAACTTAAGTGTCTTTATCACAACACTGATTAACAATTCTATCTTCTGCATCCCTATTACATGTTATGCATTACTGCTCAAACCTGGCTCCTGTGCTGTGTATTTTTTCACTGTGCTCAGAGCAGTGCATGTTGTCCCACTGCTCCTCTTAAGTATAATCAGCTGAGAACATTAATCATTGGATAGTCTAAATTAAATTTACCATAAAGCGTAAAGAGACTTAATGAAAATGAAGTTGTTTATGATGTGCAGGATTATAAGGGTATCTCCCTTTTACTGGAAGTACTTGAGACGAGCAATGGGATTTGTGCCATTTGGAAAGGAACAACTCTGGTCACGGAGTGGACACGCTAAAAGAACTCAAGCAAAGTATATAGGCACAATCAATCATGCCACTGTTATTAGGGAAGTTGAGCTATATGCAACTGATTTGTATTTTTATTTGAATGTGCTGGCTCCATATCAAGTGATAACCTCTGAGTTTTTTTTTTATGTGTTGTTTTGTATATGTTTGTTCTATTAAGCTTTTGAATTACTGCCTGGGTTAACTCCATTTTAAGATGAAATAATTAATAACCATATCACATCTTTTTGGCCAATATAAGCACACTACACAGTATAATATTTATATTAGCACCTGTCTAACAACAGAGAGTGTTAGCCACAATATTCCTAATGCTGGTGTAAATAATGCTTTGCACTTTGTCTAAGAACACCAGAGGATCATGCTTGACAATTTGCAGCATGCAAAGGAACAACAGCACAGAAAACAGCTACTCTGAAAACTAAAAGTCTTTGAGAGCATTAATTGTGTTTGCTTGCACAATGTCAGTCAACTGATCCTTAAAACCAAAGCTGTTCACACAAATACATGAGGAGAGGATGTTGGAGATTACAAATTATATGCATCCATGGTCTGTTTAAACAAGTGTCAAAGATAAGGTTGCTTTTCCTCCTTGGCATCAAACAAATGACAAAGTTGCAAAGCCATTTCATGCTTAGCAAAAATGAGCATACTTTAAAGGACTCAGGGGTAGATTACCTTGTTGACCTCATATTCAAGGTTCAATTCTTGCACAAGACATTTGTTGTACTGCTTCAAGGTAAACAAACCAAAAATCAATCATATAATATCCTTACAAAGTAAAAGACAGCCCAAAATGTTTATGGTTCAAGTATATGCAGTTCAAAACAGTCAGAGACCATATGAAACAACATTCAAAGAGAACAAATAATTATAAAACTGAGTAAGATCAAAACAAAATTCTCACAAATACATTACCCACATACTCTTTGTGTACACATGCAATTCTGCAGTGTATGTACAGACAAAAAGAAGGAAGGTTGAAGAGAAAGAGACCACACAGTTAAAGCTGCTTGAGGGAGAAGGCAGAGCTAATCCATAGTTATCAACACTTTTAAGCCTGCAGACTTCAGAGCCATTTGCAAACACTCCCCCCCCCCCCCCCCCTTTCTACTGCGCCTTCCCTTTTCACTGGCACACGAAGATGCTTGTGTTTCCACCTGAATCCGTGACAGACCACATGCAAGCGGCAGCGCAGTAATGGTTTCCAGGGAGACGGCAAAAGCAAGGCTCCTAGATGTACAGGGATACAATGCGTTACGCCCCATTTCTGCTCTCAGGCACAAGCCAGTGAGTCCTCTATCCAGCAAGCTTCCACTTGAACCCATGTTTGCCACATCATCTTGGGCAGTGAGAACTGAAGATGCTGTTGCCACCCACAGATGTGTGTGTGAGAGCATTTCCACCGTATATGGCAATTTTAACCATCAATGAAAAAGCCAATTATTTAAAACTTTAACATTGGCAATTCAGACAATTACTGTGAAGGTGTTCTAAAATAATTCAAATGAGGAAAACGATAGTTTTATAAATACAAGTTTAACATCCATTTAATGTTTTTCATTTCAGACTCAATGTCCTTCAAACATAAGCGAGGCCCACAACTAACCATAAATGTCAATCCTTTTATTACCATCTATTATCTGGTGCAAACAAGCCAGGTCACATTTCTTTCTGAAGCATTTATGGAATAATTTCTTTATGAAGAAAATCATCCTGATTTTCAAAAGTATTTCAGTTGAAACTCACATAAAACTAGATGTTAAAAACATTTATTACACAAACCTACATTTCAAAGTATAAACAAAGGTAGTGGACCCATCTATTGCTGATATCAAAGGAGTTGTTACAACAGGATAAGGCATCTTTAAATGACACCTTCATTTTACTTTCATTCAGCTGCTGACATATTTATGGAAGCCTAAGTGAACCAATCGAAGTAAAAGTCAGTCTCACAGCCTACCTCAACAACACAAAATCCTGAATTTAAACAAACACTTTTTCATTCAAAGGCATGACAGCTGACATAATTTTCGTATGAATATTTACAGTGTAATGTTAACTTGGTGGGGCTTAGCGATCAAAGCAAAAAAAAGGATGTGAACAGTTTTCTAAATTAGTTTTCAAAACCGATCTGCTGGGGTCAAACCACTAACATACAATCAGCGTGGCCTCAGTGAAAAGTAGGAAGATTAGGGAAGACACAAAGAAAAAACTGTTTTCTCAGCTAAAGAAAGGATTAAAATTTTTCAAATTGCAATTAAAAACATGCAAAAGTCACAGGGAGGAAAAGTTAACAGCAAGCACTTATTAAAGAAAGACACATTTCAAGTTCAGTGTTGTCGTGCTCTTATGCTGTACATTTTTCCATCATTCTAATCCTTGTAATAGCTTTTGACATATTATAGAGTCTAAGCTTCCTTCTTGCATGATATTGATTTGTTGCAGGTGAGGAAAGGCGATAGCGGTTTGTTGCAGGTGTAGAGAAACAAACAGCATGTCTGGAGAAGGCAACAAAAACAAACACAGACAAACAGAGCAGCATCATGGCATCATAGGAAACCATCTTGGTAGAATTTCACATACAGCAGAGGAGAAAATATAAGGAAATATAGCATACGAGTTATAGAGAGAAGAAGACAGAACTGAGAGAGAGGGGAGGGCATACAGCAAGTGGAGTACAACACAAAGATTTTCATATTATGCTGCAAAACATGAGGTCCCGAAGCCTTCAACCATCAAAGCCATACCACCTCTGTCACTATAACCTATCTTAAGCCATTCAATGAAACATAAAATTGGCATTATGTCACCAATCTCCACGTGTGTCCTGCTGCTGTGGCACACCACCTCCACTCTACCACTGCCAACAAAACAAAAAAACAAAAAACGTGCTGCTATCTTTTTTTTTTTTTTTATTTCCCCGAGGACAGCTTTTCCTTCTCAGCCTTGTTCAACCATTTCTCTGCACCATGCAGTCATTACAGTGATTTTGTTTCATGCAGGCAACTGGAAGAGGCTCGAAAGTGGAAGTGGAGGAAACTGGCAAGTGGGCTTTGCCAAACACCCTCAGGGCAGAGTGGAACAAAAGCACAATGCTTTAATGCCCCCTAGTGATCAATTATTATAATGCTAGCAGAGACATCCCATGTGTCAAATATTTAACCTCAACAATCTTTTTTGATATTGGAGCTGCATTAGGAAAAACATTTGCATTTTCATCTTTAAAAAAGCAGCACAATATGACAACATTTCAAAAACTTACAACAGTAAGTTTTGTTACATCCAGTTTCAAAGTATTGTGAACCAAAATATCTGGATATCACAGAAACATTCTTTAGCAAGTTAACTGTATTGAATTAACAAAACCAAACTTGCAAAAGAGACACTGGTAAAAAGGAAAAAAAGAAAAAAGAAAAAAGTAGCAATTGCCACCTGCACCCTGCAGCTTCTTCTCTGTGTCCTCTCTTAAGCCACCCTCTCTCAAGTCTGAAAATTTGGCAAATCCCTGGAACAGACTACACCCTGCTGCTATACTTCTTCATCCTGCTCATATTTAGGATTCCACCGACCTCACAGGGTCCTATTTTTTAAATCTTCCGAAGCAATCAGATTTCACACTTTCTTCTGCCCCAAGTAAGAGGGCCTCTACCCATAATCCTGTTCCTACTGCTTGTCAGGATGACAACAAGAACAGAAGCCCACGGGCTGTGTGCATGCATCTGTGTTTGTGTACGCCACACGTACACAACTGGGCACAGGGTGGTTTGCTAAAGAAGAAATACAGACAAGATAGGAAATTCTGAAAAAAACTGCTCAGGAAGAAACTATGTGGGAAAGGGAAAAGAACACATAAATTACACCGTTAACTGAATTACAACAAATATTAATTTTTTTAAATTTAAAAGTTTGAAAGGATTTAAATCTCATAATACTGTTCATGTTCAATATGAACTTCTATTAAGAACAAGCAATGCCAAATAAATATAACAGAAACTAAAATGGCTGATATAAAAATTAATCACTCTCAACTCTAGCCACGATGTCAATCCTCCTTCTTATCTAGGACACAGTGAAACCCTTTCCCTCACAGCAGGGGATCAAGTCAGCAATAAAATCATAAACTTGCAGCTTAAAGCTGAAAATTAATTATATTTCCAAATGTTGTTGCCCCCTACAGCAGCAAACCAGAGAAACTAAGGAGAAGAAATATTGCAGCATCAAACAAATTTTATCCACACAGTAGGCAACAAACTTCACATCTGACACAGGAGAACAAATGCCACTGCATTAGCACTGGGTCAACATAAATTGCAATCTTTTAACAATTTTACACCACTGTCTAATTTTACTCAAGCTGCATCTATCATCACGAAAAGCTAGTTCAAGTACCTGCAGACATAGTTCCTCTGATGGCCACTAGATGCAGCCTCCAAGAAAAGTACAAGTGTGTCTACAGCACACTAGTTTTGGAGGCAGCGCAATTCTATAGAAAGTCAACATGAAGTGCTCTTGACGATTTTATTATTTTGTTCACCCCATTTATATCAATAGGGTAGGCAACATAACAGAAACACTACCGTGTACAAGGCAATACAGTTCAGCAGTGCTACCACAAGCTAAATCCAGCAAAATTACCCTACAGTTGAATCAACACCTCTAAAAGTGCTTCAAAGACTGCTTTAATTAGGTAAAATGGTTTTCATTTACCAACATCTTTCATTTAATGTAATTTTAAATATGTCTATTTGAACTATTTCAATAACGGAAGTGTTAGCAAGAGCTAGCTAGTAGCTTGTAGTTCTTAGTTTGCTAGCAGTTCTGTTTTCAACGAAATTGAATTGTACTTAGTACAACCACTTTTTAGTGGTAAAAATAAAAATAAAAAACTGAAAGTTGACTCACCACTGGACATGGTAGTGCTGATTTCAGACATCGTTTGGTCAGTGTCTTCCATTTCCTTGGTCCAAATTGGTTGAGCAATCATTTTAGGCCCAAAGAGCTCGTCGAACTCGGAGTATTTCATTTCATTACACATTTCGTGGACTCACATGCAGGAGAAAAAGTTAATTATACTACTCTAATTTTTGTTACGATAATTTCTATTAACAGCCACATTCAACAGACTGTTTTTTTGTTATTATATTGGTACTGTTTGAATCTTGGTGGTCTTGCACTCAGCAGGTGTTTCTAATCAGCAGGCCGGTGGCGACTCTCAGGTGCTTTTCCAGTGCTGCGTTCATTGACTCCTCGTAAATTTCCCACACATTTGATGTAGTAAACAAACGCACATACACAAATTCTGTCACATTAGGAAAATAAAATTTGCCAAAAAATAGTTTCACAGCTATTGGAAATTCAGCAGGAACCTATACAGCAACTTAATCCTGACTCTGATGGCCATTGCACCTTTCAGGTATTTGAAGTTCCTTATCGTACAAACAGTGAAAATCAAACCCAAAGAAGGGAGAACTTGTCAGCGGCAGTTCAAAATAATTAACCCAATGGCTGCAGGTGGATTCTCTTAAACCTACTTCAACCCATTTAAAATCTAAGATAAGCCATAGTGATTCACTGGAGACACTGGCACATCTTGCAGCCATCACTCTTTTGATTCAACACTCCAAACCACATTGTTAGTTGGTTTATGTGGGATAAAATCACATGTAATATTTTTCTGCATTTAAAGGTACACAAATGTCTACAAACAGACATGGCAAGAAGCAATACAATTACTCCTTTGTTTTAATATTTTATCAATACTGCATTTAGATTAAATGTACCTAAAAGAACAGTATGAACTGGGCAAGAACATCGACCGTGTAAGTATATTCTGAAACACAAGATAGATAGAAGAAAAATCCTGGAAAGAAGATGGGAACTTGACTAAAAAGGAGTATGAGGAGGGGAGATGGTGCAGATCGAGGGCAGGGGAAAATTTAGCAAGAAGGGAAAGACTGAAGTGAGTTGACAGGGTGAAAAATCATATGAGGATGAAGGATGTGAGCGAGCTTGAGGGACAGTTTGCAAGAGAGAGAGAGAGATTGCAAAGGGAGGAGAAACGAGAAAACAGAAGTTTGACTCTGACAGTAGAGCACTGAGCGCAGCTGATGGCCCCTAATGAAGTACGGCAGCTGCAGAGGAGGAGCCCACACTGACAAGCCGAGTCCCACTCTGACGGATGGTGGAGAAGACACACACACACACACACACACACACACACACACACACACACCAGAAGACAGCTAAGATTTAAACATACCAAAACTGAATACTAGTACTGAATGGCAGCTCATTGTCAGGATTCTCTGAATACAGTGAATGGTATGCATTTTCCCTTTTCGTCTTCCAATTAAGAAATCTTTTCTGGTGTGGGGCTGGCATTAAAAAATATCATTATCCCCTTCTTAATTGTATGTGTGAGTTGTCTTCCTACAAGTGGCAACAAATGGTTTATTTGATGCAGATGAGTGAGGGTGAAAAATTAATTATTTTCCTGTCTTTCTAAGTCAATTATGTTGTTGCAATTTTGGTACAAGCATAAAAGTCAATTTTGTTTGATCATATTTCCATGAACAAACAAAATTATGCATATTTGAAGAACCTATTGTAGATATTTCCAGCACTGTTGATGACTCAGTAAAGTCCTGAAATACCTGTGGTGAATCATCTTCATTGTGTCTTGTGAAAGACAGACGTGTTGAGCTCAATGTGCTAGAAAATGAAATAAGTTGTACAAAAATTAAACAATGCTAAAAATATTTTAGCTCTTAACAATGAGAGCACTAGGACTACTTTTGTGCACTGAAATTGTACAATGAAGACCTACCTAAATACTGAACGATGCATTAAATCATTGGATGTAGAGAAAGTTGGAGTAAGGTCTTCATAATGAAATGAAGTGAATGAATTATAGTCCACATCTATACGGTGTCTTTTATTTTGTTTGCAGTCCTCTACTTCCCTCTTGAGGATGAAGAAAGGATGTTCATTTTGTTTTCTATTGTGATTCATCAAGATAATAGAGGGAATGATACACGTGACAGGGGAGCCTTAAATCATCAAAAAGAAGAACCAAACAATGACTATTTCATTTATTTTGGAATACCAGCGTAGTATAGTAAGTCAAAATATCAATTTTATTGAACCGGATGGTCACACAACAGGTCAGTATGGTGGAATCATATAATAACCTCCCACTATGACCGGGTGTATATATTAGTTCGACATTATTTGAGTGCCCGGGAATGTAATGAAAGTATGTTGAATATACTTTGTTAAATTATACAATGTTCATAGCGGTAAGTGTGACGTTTATTGTAATGATTTGAAAAAGTTTACTTGGATTTATCAAATCTTGACTTTTCAAACACATTCCAACATTGATCCAATGTCTGTTTCATCTATTTCCTTTTTTGCCCAAAAATAACACAGTCACATGTGATCATTTTACCACATTTTTAATCAGGTAAGTGTTCCCATGTTGTTGGATTTTAGATGTGTGCTGGACACTACCTAATATTTAAGTCAGAAATATACTATAGTATTGCTTACTGATGTCTTTCAGCTGTAATAAATATCCATCTTCATAAAGGTTACCATTGTTAAAGCAAGGTCTATTTTATGTAACATTTATTAAGAAAAAAGAAGACTCACTTAAGGGAATCAAGTAAAAGTACAAAGGTCAAGTGATATGAAAGTATTCAAAATATCACAACAGGTCAAAAGGCAGATAACAGCTAATTAAGCTATTAAGGTTTTAAGACTTCACTTCATTGTAGTCACAGGTGGTACAAGTCTCTTGTGTTCTGACTTTTTTTTCCAAATATGTATCTATACCAAAAGAACTGCATAATTAACAGCCTTTTAGTTGGGTAGTCAGTACTTAACATTTGACAATATAGTCAGGATATGACAGCAGATGGCAGCAAAACACCATTTTTCCTAGTATATATTGAAAACAATGAGCTTGTGTATCAGTAGGAACTATTTATTTAGTAAAGATGTTGCTTATCATGAGGACTCATTGGGGTAATAATTTCAAAATGAACATACTGATCACAGACCAGGTTTACTCATTCTAAATCCTAAATAATAAAGATTCAAGGTCAGCATTGCTACACTCTAACACTTTGTGCTCTTGAATATAACATGGCTCAACACACAGATATGGTTAAATAAAATATTTTATTTAACAATCGTTAATCAATAAAAATAAAATAAAATGTTACAAAAATTCTTTAAAATCAAAGAATTGTACAAATCATGGCTCCAATTTAACCTTGTATTGACATAGAAAAATACAAAAGGCACTGTGCATTAGTCTGCTGCATATATAAAACATTTTAAACCAAAAATAGTCCACTACTCAGGTTTACAACATGTTAATAAAAAAAAAAAAGAAAGCCCTGTCTATTACTAAATGAAGCTTTTAAATCCTGACATATCCATGTCCTACCAGTGCAGACTTGCTGCTAATAGGAACTACTTTAAGAAGTGAAACAGAAAACTCAAAAATTTGTTGATTTTGCTAAAGACAAAAAATGGAAGGATATAACTGTAAGGAGTGTGAAAAGAACTCATCAACCCGAAATACAGTGCAAAAACATAAAACGCAGTAAATATGTGCGGATAACGGGATGTGTGCAGGTGTGCATTTGAGGAGATAGGGACATGCCTCGTGCCATAATTTTCTACCCAATAAGCAATCAATTTAACATATTTACTCATCACCTTCTAGCCCCTGGACACCCTCACTGGTGGTCAGAGTTATTTGGGTACATTACATCTCCTCCAATAAAACATTTTACAGATGGTGACAAAGAATAAAAACCTTTGATGGTTATTTGGAGAGGTAATTAAACACCACGTACCAACAAGAGTCCAAGTTGACATGCTAGAGAAGAGGTCTTATTGGCTAAAAAACCAACATGGGTGTCCTCGAGCTTCATATTCACACGGATCCTTGGGATCCATTTTTAAGTCAAAGCCAAAAGAGTGTCCAGTATGTATAATTACTTTATAAAATCTACAAAAAAAAAAAGCACTGAATATTACTGGAATCTTGTGTTCTTCAAAATCCAATGAAAGGTAATGTCAAAAACAGACAGAATTGGGGCAGACACCTCATAACACTGAAATGGGAGTAGTTGAACACACAAATAAAGCATTCCATAGAGTGTGAGAAAGTAGAACTGCAAAACATTGGTTATTTCGCCACGTAAAATAAATCTTTTAATCTCTTGTGTGGTAAAGTGACGTTTTATGACACATTCTTTACAAACCTAACCTTTACTTTTGAGCTCTAAAAGGACAAGCATGATGTTTTAGGCGTGTTTCTTTTTCTGTACCTTTCTGGTGCTATCTATTGTGCAAATTCACTTTTCATTCAAAGCTTTTAGTAGTTCATACCAAAACAGCCTGACGGCTATTAAGGACACCTGTCGTTCTTTTACAATCTCTTTGGCATCCAGTTCATGTCAAACTTTCTGTTATGACAAACAAATACACATCCCAGTTAGAAGGAGTCAAACCATGTAGCAGTCATAGTGCATAACAATTCCATCGGGCATCCAGTCAAGGTCTATTAATGCTGTTGTTTAAATCATAGGAAACCATGCTCATCAAGTCCTTTTGGAGTAACTGGATTCCACTTTGCAGTAGTCTTAGTGGTAGAAAAGCCTGCAAGACATAAGCCAAAGACTGAATCAATGTAAACATTCACATAAGGACCAGAAAGTCACACAAACAGTATTATAATATAAAATTAGTATACAGCACTGTTGGATACCTGATTCTGATCGGCTTTTGGAAGGCTCTGGTGGCTGAACATCTTGCAAAGGGAGCCCTCTCCCTTCAGCATCACTCTCCCCTGATGACGCATGGTCCTCTGCTTTCATGTACAAGGCAGGCCTCTTATGGTATTTGGCCCGGTAAGTGTCTGTCATACAGTTGTCCACAGAAAAGTAGGTGGTGGGAAGAACCATATCTGACAGAGTAGGGGAGTCGGTACCATCATCGTGTCCAGGCTTTGGACTGGGTAACCTCTCGTCGCTCTCACTGGCCGACAGATCGTTCCTGTCTTGGTCCGATGACCCCGACTTGGAGCTGGCGCCGGATGAAAGCCTGTGCTCGGCAGGTGTCTCAATCCACCGACGGAGGGTGGTGTGCGAGAGAGGGGATGAGCCATTTTTGAGTTCATTGCGGGGGCTCGACCGTGTTGGCACCTCCCGGGGTTGGGAGTGGACGCCAGATGGGTCAGTGTGACTGCTGCCAAAGGTCTTGGGGGGTAAAGGGGGGGGGTGGTTGTGCATGAAAGAGTCTATGTGGGCAACAGTGCCAGTCTCTTCTTGTTCTGAGAAAGGTCCAGTAAGGTCATCTGAGCTGTTCCACTCAGAACTGCTGGTCTTTGCTAAGTAAGGAGGCACAGGGCTCACAGGGCTACCATCCATATTTTCCTCTTGTTCACTGTCCAGACCATTGTTCTTTTCTAAGATCCCAGGAGTGTATCGGAAGGCTCTTCTTCTGTTACAGAGAAGAAACACAAACATCAGTATTTTACTTGCCCTTGTGCCACATCAACTGAAAACTTGTAGTTTTACAATTTGAGCTCAGTTTTACCTTTGTATGGGCTGACCAGAGAGGATGTTTGCATCTTGTAGATCTGGAGATTTTCTTCCTTGTTCACCTAGACATTAATGAAGCCTCATGAGCATTTTACATCACCACACACTAATTTGTAAACTCATGGTCATTGCTACCAGATGGTCATAAAATAGAGCTAAGTAACATCTGTTAATTTTTTTATTTAAACACAGCTACAATATTTTTTTTTCTGTGCCTCTCCAGCAAAGACATGTTATCTAACAGGGGTCATGCTGAGGCCCTTTGCCTGGTGCTGGGAGAGGAAGTATCAAAGCAGCTAGTCTGGCAGAGCGCCCTCAGGCCCCCGGTGTACCACTCTGACTGTCTGATCCAACCGAAGGACATGGCCCCTCAAAGGGAATTTGGGTTCATATCCAGGCCCTGTTAGCTTTCAGCTAACAGCTCTAATATAACAATAGGACCCTGAATGAACTCTGGCTGATTTAAAAAGTTGGAACATGACCGCAAACTAATGAAAATGGAGTCAAATTCTATTAACCTATTAAGTTCAGTCACGTTATGATGTGATTTCAATTAATTATGCTGCAAAAAATTAGGAGATAATAGCTGATTTGACCCATTAGATCAACACATGTTTAAAAACAGGTCCCTGGGCGGGGGCTGGTGTGGAGCTTAGCCCAAGTTAGCAGGGTGGGTGTGATTTACAAGGCCTGAGACAGACAACAGCTGACTAACAGGACAAGGAAGAGAGTGAGTGGCTGAAGACCATCTGTGATGTGTCAGCATACCCTCCTTTTTCCTGTGCTCTCTCAAAGCATTAGTGGCTAAATCCTTTGTGCTGGCATGCAATTACGCCGGGGTCAGACTCCAGACTCCAGATCCCCTCCACAACACTATTGCATTTTTAAGCCACTAAGTCCATGTGGCAATTCACAATTTGATGCCGCTGATCTTCAATGTTGGCAAGCAACTGTAACAATATCATTCTCAAAAACAAAAAGGGATGCAGTATACAATGCTTTCTCCTTAGAAAACCCCATCGTCTTCATGGTCATGTATATCTTTGCCAAGGAAAAGCTTGCAGGAGAAAGTGGCTGAATATCAAAAAGAAAAGACGACTGTGTGTTGTGGGGTTGTAAGACTGTCTGTTACTGTTGAAATCAAAATGTTTTTCAGGCAACAGCTATCAAATCATCACTATGACTAATCTAATCTAAATTCAATGTGAATCAGTTCTTCAGGTTCAGGGTTCGGCTGATATCCAGAAAACATTCATTTCAGTGGAATTTTGCGATCGCTGCTGCAGCTGCGAACGCCAGAAAAACAGATGTATTCAAGGTGTCCTGCTGTTTACATGGCCTTCTGCGCTTGCCTGGGAAACCGTCCATGTACTGTGATTGCATGGATTAAACTGTGGTTCAGCTGCATTCAATGTAATATCGAAACTGCACCAAGTGCTGTACAACAAAATTTCCTTCTCATTCCCATGTTAACTGGAAAGCATCAAGTTGTTAACTAGGATTAAAGAACATGAAGCTGTTTTATATGCATACATGCTTTTCTGCACTTACAAAATGTGTGAGCAATCAGTGGCTGATTTATAAAGACCTATATATTCAGCTTTTAAACACTGATACTCTCCTCATGTAAATCACTCACAGACATCTCTCTGACCACTTCCCAGCATAGAGGATTACTCTAATAAAGTTCAAGAGAGACACCTGTTTGTGAGCTGTTATCAACTAAAAAGTTATTCAGGACTTTTAATTGCAGGGAACAGAGAAGTGATTTGACATCATTTCAATTATTCCAGCTGTCAGATAGAGAAACTCCCATAGGAAATAGAAAATGTGCCTCTATACAGACCCTGAAAGCAAACCCCTAACTAGGTTTTGAGAAACTGTACATGCAAAATTTCTCCAACAGCCCTTTGAAGTTTTATTGATGTGACAAAAAAAAAAAAAGTACACATTTCAGTTCTAAGGCTCTCACATTGAGATTTGTAGTTCTCTCCGTTCTGATGTCTGGGGTACTTAAAATTCTTGAACATCAATCACACTCACATGCATATTTACAGTTCAGCCTATCATGAGGACCTTAACTCCTGAATGTAAGGAGGAAAAATGGACCCTGGAAGAATGCCAGGTTTTCAACAATTTCATCAGTCAGCAGCCAGAACTACAAAAAGTCATCTCCAATTCTTAAAAATCATTTGGAACAGCCTTTGTTTCTGTGTGTGTTGAAATGGCACAAGCATGGGAACGGTAAGTCATATGCCACAATATAAATGTGCCCTCATCCCATGGCATTAACACTTTGGTTATCACATCAGTCACTGGCTTGTTACGTGGCGTCAATAGGCCAACTAAGCTGAGCAGCATTACAGCTCTCAACACACTAACTCATGGACACACATGTGCTGCAGAAGATGTATGCAAACAAACACAATGGATAGTAAATCCATTTAATCGGATAAAGGATAAAAGTCGTCATGACTCCTTTTTCTTTTTTCAACCTACACATACACGAGGGTAGCGTTAAGTACACAAGTCTTCTGTTTATGTAATAATAACTTTGTAGATGATATGGATAGTGCAAACAGAGCCATAATAGCTTTACAAGTGTGTTTCTATGGACTCTTGATGAGGTCTGCAGGAGCCACCAGAGCCAATCAGGGTAAATTGAGAAAAAGGTGTGATTTACTGGCTAAATAGCACTTTAAAGTGTCTGGAATTCCCAGCCCATCTCCTGACAACTCTGACCTTTCACACTACTACATGCAGGATGTACTGCTACCATTTCGGTATCATGTAGCCTAATGAGATTTATCAAAAACAAAATCCAAAGGTTGTCATTAAGGTGAGCAAAAGGAGCCCTGACCTAGATTTTAGATGATCGTTTGTTTGACGCAACAAACGATCATTAGGATGAATGCCTGTGGTCAAAATGTCAACTGTGCTCCCAGCAACCGTCCTCCCACATAAATGTGTTTTTAGAAAGGATTTTGGACTTTAATGGACTACTGGAATCTGCTCAGGCTTCTCTGACACTGCAGCTCACGCCAGACTACCACAGCTGAACACAGGCCAAATTGACTTTGGACACATTTACTGCAGCTTGTCGATACAATTTGCAGACAGCAGGGCATAAATATCCCATACTGATTTTAAAATAGCTACTGAAGAATAGACTTCAAAGGCCCAATGAGACAATTTTAGAACACTAACACAAAAAACAGCTGTAGAAATACAAAAATAGGTTTTACAAAAATTTACAATTTAAAGAGGAAGCAAGTGAATGAACCTGGTTAAATGTGTCACTTCTTTTTTCATGTGTGATCCGTAGACACTGTCATATCTCCTTAAAGACACTAGGGGGCAAACAGCCCCCAAACCTTTGTACAAAATGTAGGTTTGTAGAATCAATTATGAACACATAGTTTATAACATAAAGACTGTGGATGTGGGTTATTACATCATTGTTGTTGTTATTATATATATATGTGTGTGTGTGTGTGTGTGTGTGTGTGTGTTAAAAGAAGGGATACTGCAGCTGCCAGCTGAAGTGTTTTTCCCTTTGCCAGAGATTGTTCCACATGAATCACTCTGCATGTGCAGATGCTCACAGGCCAATAACAAGACCAGCATTCAACACTATGCATTTCTGCTTCTGTTTCTCAACTCACCACACTTGTGTTAAAGCTATTTTTAACTCTGAATAAAAATAAAGACAGATAAATTTGGAGCTGCTGTTTGCATCTTATGTTTCTATGCCTTAATCTGAACCTTGAAATAACTGCAGTGCCACAAAATGACATTTTATTTGCCTCATGTTTGAATACCACCTTCTGACAGTCCCAGTCATGGCATTTTCTGCCCGGCTGGGCACAGCTGGGTGGCCCCTACAAGCTCACTCATCTCCCCCTCTTATTCAGGATTAACTCAGTGTATTCCTGTTGAGGGAATTAGTAGGACATTTTTAAGATATTTATTAATTAAAAATATTTTCCTTCTTTTGACTCTGTTCTTATAATATAGATCACAACCAAGCATATCCGAGATGAAGTATGTGAAGAGTGTCCAGGCGACAAACCCCCTAGTGCTATTATTGTCATCTAATCTCCCTCCATCCTGTCTGGAAGATAAAAATAACCATTATTGCAATTTATTTGTGGCTCATTATTTTTTACTTCTTATTTTCAAACTGATTTTGTATCCCCTTGGATCTAAAAGTTGTTGTACTGCCTGCTGCAAGGACATTTTTCACTGCAGTTAATAGCTAACAATGTCCTTGAGGTTCTGTATCTGTGTCTGTTCAGTTTTTCTTTCATTTAATGTGTAAGGAAGGACAAACAACCTAATACAAATAAGACTAAAAACATATGTTAGAAGTATTTCACTTAGCCTTGAATGAGACCAATTAATTTAATTTAGTTATTAAGACCGTCAAAAACAAGTGAGCTTCACTGGACTTTTTTCCCTATAAAAATACACTTTTGGGAGACAAAGCCTGTTCTCAACTTGGGTTGCTGTTTCCTTTAAGCCCATGTACATTTTTTCTGTGTGCTGCATAACATAAACTTTACTCAGGAAAAAAGGTCAAGGCCAGTCAGTGAGGAACTGGAGCACACTTATTTCCATACAGTATCCCTTCAATCAGGCTGTGACCTTAACACAACTGATGGAACAATAAATCAAGGAAATTGCTGAGTACTATCTTAATGTTTCAGATCCTAACAACACACGGAAGTCTATCGGGTAGAGGAAATTTCTTTAATGTCAGGGCCAAGCCTTTGTGGGAGAATGATACTTTAATTTGTGACTTGTTTCCACTATGCAACACAAAGGATGCATATTTCTTCTGGACTTATATGCGTGAAGCTGGAAATAATGGCTGAATACCTAAAATGTTCACAGTTCTGTCTAAATGAAACCACCAAAAGTCTTAATATAACAAATCTTCACGCATGTTTTATATGCTTGCTTTCTCTGCTAGGGAACACACATTTCTCCAGTAATACACAGAATAAGCAGACACTGCAACAACAAAGTTATTTGTGGGCAGAAATAAGATACAGGTTTAAGTGAGAATGATTTACCTACCAGTAGAAAATGTAGAGCGCAGTATGTCAGCCTTCAAATCATCACTGCTTTTCTGAGGGAAGTGATCCCTAAAATACAAAATAAATTGAATTATTCATGCAATGTGGATTTCCACAAGATATTCCAACCACTTAAGAGGACTAAGATGGACCCCTGCTATGAGCAAAAAAGGGAAAATAAACCCTCATGACCTCAGCCTAAATATATATTTTTATGATGAATGATTTACAAAGGTGTGACCTTAAACCAATTCCTGCAACATTCTTTTCTGTGTGAAGACTGCAAATGTACAACAATGTTATTGTCAAAACAACAGGTCCTTCTGATTTTTTTTCTTCTTTCCTTTGTTATGGATGATTACAATCCGGCACCTATTATATGCTATGCTTTGTAAATCCTGTGAAATGTATAAAGATGTTGTAGTGAACTGTGAAGTGTAAAAGTGCAAAGCCATACACTATGCACACCAAAATAAAATTCTTTTTTTTTCATATTTTCAGTCACTTCAGGCCTGAACCTAGAACATCGTAACTGTGTTTTAAAGAATTAATAATTGAAGAGCATTTTACTAATATACTGTCAGGAGACTGGCTTGAATAATGCAATAGCAGTTAAGGAAGTCAGCTATCTGCTGGCTCTTCCCTCTGCATACAGGAGTTGTCAGCTAGTTGGGATCATTATCTCCAAACAAGACCTGTACTACAAAGCCGACAAATGACAGCCCAGCATAATAAGGTTGCCGTATCTGCCTTGTGTGCATTTATGTTAAATGGGTCTTGCTATTCTTAGAACAGTTTGTTTGTAGTGCTTAATTATTTAGAAATGGCAGCACATTTTAGAGTCAAATCCTGACATGAGTAGGCCATGAGATGACAAAGCAACATTCTGCTGCTGGCATCACACAGCAAAAATTGTGTCATAGCTATTTCTGCGTCATACTTTGCGGTGTAAGATTTTGTGTACTTGGCTTTAAAAAAACACTTTGATCCAACAGTCCATTTTACCTTGTCAGGTGCAGTTCAGGTATGGGCCGCAGGTCCTTGGAAGAAATGTTCTCTACCACAGGTGAGTCAAGATTTGCTGAGCCATTGCTTAGTCTGTCACTACTTTCATATCCAGATTCAGTTCGTTGGATCTTCCAGTTGTCATTCCGCACTTTCAGAGTTCCTGTGCCCTTTGACCTGTCCTTGTCACTGTAGCCGCCCCGGCCATCTGAGTCCAGCGAGCTTCGGCTGCCACCAGTTTCATGCCTCTGCTCGTCCTCATAGATGGTCATCAAGCTCTTGGGTTTACGTTCTTCCCGCCCTCCCCACGTAAAATCTCTGTCTCGCTCTCGGTCACGGGAGGGTGACTGACTGCTTGGTCTTCTCCGCGGGCTGTGCTGCCTTCGCTCCTGACTTACCGAATTACCATCACCAATGGCACTTAAAACGCTGTCCACATTTAGCGCCTCCCGCATGGGCTTCCACGGGCGGCTAGACCTGCTGTTGCGACTGTTCCCTCCACTTCCAGGACGCTCTCTGGAGTCTTGGCTGCTGTCGGTATCATAGCCGTTGGACAGCTGGTCTAGTCTCCGGCTATGATGGCCACTGCTGGCACTGGGCACAGTGGGTAGCACTTGGACTCTGGAGTGAGAGCGAGAGGGTTCATGGGAGGACCGACCGCCAAAATGGGGTGTTCGCTCAGCCCGAGTGGGACCTTTTCCTTGGCTACTGTACAGTCGAGTCTCCAGGTGTTGTTTGAAGCCATTCTCTGGAGGGGAGGCAGAGCGGGAGTAGGTCCTGTCCTGACCTGGATCTGAGTTTAAGTAAAAGAACTTTCATGAGGGGTTAAACCAAGAGAACCTGAAAAGCAAAGTATATTCTGAAAAGATTCAGAAGTCACTGATTCAAGAATGTAGTAATTTAATAATGTAAATATTTTTAATTGAAACATGTTTTTTTTTTAATTTTCTGACCAACAAATACAACAAGAAAGCAAATAACCAATACTACTCAAATGTTTCCACCTCCAAAAAGTCAAGGTTCCTATGAATTCCACAAAGATTGTTACATCAAATTTGTCAACTTTTAATCAAATAATTTGGCAATACAAAACCAATTCAAATAGCCTTTGAAAAAAAAATTTCTCTACAAACTGTTTTATCTTTCCTGCTGTACCTGATGCCAAAAGACAGTGAATAACATCAACACAACATATCGCCAAGGCCAAAAATGCTGGGCTAAAGAACACACAGGTTGGGCAGAAAGTGAGGGAAGGGCATGACGACTACAGGGTTACTGACATTTATGTCTGCAGATGACAGGAAGGTGTAAATTACAACCGACAGGAGTTGATTTTCTTCTGTGGTGTGTACTTGGAGGGTAGCAACCTCATGTAGAGGCATCCATGGCAAAAAGGTTTCACTTTTGTGTTGTATGTATCTGTGTGTATATACATGCATACATGAGTGTGTTTCCCAAATGGACAAACTGAACATGATAGTGTAGTACGGATGTGTGTCTGCTATTCCAAGGACACCTTGAGCACTAACAGCCACTCTCAAAAATACATGGCCAGACATCCTTCCTGCAAAACTGGATCACTCATGCCGCTATAGGTGCCCTCACAATCCTTTATTTCACTCTCCATCACAGAGATTTCTGAACAGCACCTAATGGTCTTTCTAAGGTAATTAAAATTAATTTTGAAAATATGGGGCATAAAAGAATGAATGGAGAAATGAATAGTATCAAAGTGGAAAAAGGTCAAAAAGTTATTTTTCCTACATGGAAGCAAAACTTGTATTGTGCAAGTCCTCATTTAACAATGTATTGTTATAATGTATAGCTGACAGTGCTTAAGTCAGAGGCTGGGTCCTCTGTATTAGAGTCTAAATCACTAAGAAAAGCAATCTGTGGTAACAAGTTTTCACGTGAAAACAAAAAAGTGAATTTAGTACTAAACTAAACTGTGAACCCTTGGAAATAAGCCCATGAAATGGAGTCACTTTTGCTTTGGATTTTGCTGACTGTTTGCCACAGTTAAATCACTTCAAACATTGTTGTCTATGTTTTTGCTTGTTTATATGATAACAGTGTGTTTTAAAGAGTTTCTGCTACCAGCTTAGTGTTGTCAACTGTACTAAAGGCTGTGGCTCAGACAGTGGTAACATGTCTGAATCAATACAGTCAGAGATCACTTAGAAATCCCCTAGGGTTATCCCACAAACCAATATCAGCAGCAAAGTTAAGCTTTTCTTGAGTGTTTTTTTTTTTAGCAAAGTGGTGGCCTGGGTATGATCCCTATTGTGGTAGTTTACACTGACTCTAGAGTCACCTCCCACCTTAATATTTCACGGCAACAACACTCGCCTCCTTTAGTCTACTGCACTCAGTCAAAACGGGATGTGAGCTTGCTGTTAACAAAGACTACTGCGGTTGACATGGTGGATTCGGGAGTGTGTTACAATTGTGTTTCATAATCCCCTCACTGATACTTAATTGAAAGTACTGATGTACTAAAGGAGTATTAAAGGAGCAGACCAATCAGCCGCCTGATTAGAACTGACACACAAACTCCACTTGTGCAGAAGTCAAAAGGAGAAGTAATGGCAAAAATATGAGTTTTTGAAGTTAAATTCATCTTCTAATTAAATTATACAGTATTTATCACTATTTGGTTTGATATGCGTGCGTTTATTGTCCATGTCCATGCAGACCACAGAGAGGGGAACCAATGTCTTTTGAATATGAGAGAGTGGGATCAAGGCAGGCTCCAACAGACGTCAGCACTTAATCCCCTTTCTGACACATTGCTCCTGAACCAAGGGTTACATAAGGGCTTGGGAAGTGGAGGGCTAGCCTTTTGTATCATAAAGCCTGGCAATTCTCATGTGTATGTGTTGCACTGCATGTGCAGTTTACTTCTATAGATCCACATACTATACAGTATATCTGCAACTAACCTCTGTAACGAGAATCCAGCCTCCGTTGACCACTCCTATCTGGTTCTCTTCTGGATTGATGCATCCCCCTCACCTCTCCTGCTCTCTGGGCAACTTCTCGAGAAATCTCCCTGAGGCGACTCTTGGGATCACTGGTGGCAATTTTCACTACGACAAAAAAGAAACAAAAAATTAATTTGGCATAATTTCCTCAATGAGGGACATTGGGTATGTAGTCAGTATACAATTAATGCAACTTGTGCCGAATCACGTGGGCATTTCCACCACTACAGACACCATTAGAAGTATTTTTATCTCACTGTACATATAGATGGCTATTGTCAGTACATCCTTTTTCTTGTCACTGTTTTCCACCTCTTAGTCCCCAGTACCCTCAAAGCACTGAGCAGTTTCTGAGTGTGTAGACAGAGGCAATTTTACAACACATTGTTGTGCTGACGTATACAGTACATTTTGTGCTACATGAGGGCAAAGGCAAAAGGGTGGAAACATGGCCATGCAGAGACTTCTCTCCTCTGTCTCTGGCAGATATTCACTTTGAAACGCAATGATTAGTCATGGCACTGGAAAACATGATCATATCGTGGTTCTGTTAGCTGTCTGAGATTTCAACATGAATCACTGTGAGGAGAACATGACTACCAGGTGTTTTTAGAGACTATGCTTTTGGAACTCCATATTCTCTTCAGCATCAAAAAAACAGAATGTGTAACAGTTCACAACATGATTAACCAGGACTTCATAATTTAACATCAGTGCTTTGGTTTTATTGTACTGACTGCAACGTTCCCTCCCTCCACCGCAGCTTAACCAACAAGTTTTTAAGTGAAGGGAAACAATGACGCACAGATCTCAAGGACCTTCGCAGCTTTACACAGCCACATAACAGAGCGTACAATAATATCAAAGGAGGTGCTATTTCACTGGTTTTCTTTCATTGGCTTGTCATTAAGGCCATTCACTTAACAAATCGCTTCTTCTCAATTTACACTCTTCTTCACTCGTGCTTAAGTATGTTGAGAATTGGCAGTTTTTGGTGACCTCTCTCTTCAACAAGGGTCTCTAATCTCCCCTCCTCCTCTGTATTACTAACCTAACCAGATTTAGTTTTATAGTGAAGACATTTAATTATCTGTTCCTCTTGTTGCTATGCCAGATCTTTGCTTGTCACCACTCTGTGGACATATATATTTATAAATTAAGCCATCTTTCAACGCTAAAAACGACAACCACCACACACTGTGACTCATCCCTCTAGCATGTTAGAATGTTTTTTCCTTCTCTGCAAGACACTCCATTTCAACAAGTACATACTGAGTGTTTAAAACTTAGTTTGTTTGGACTGGTACTTGTTTGTAATGTTGGAACAATTTTCTTTAAAAAAACTAAACAAAACAAAAACACTGTTTAATCTGCAGTGCAAACAAGTAAGAATATCTTTAGCACAAGTCATCAGCACAAGAGATTTTTTCCAGTCCTGATCACTTGACTAAATAACATGTTAAAATGGGAACTTTTGAGGTGTGTTCCTCCACATTTTGGGTTATGAATCTCTCTCCCACTTATTGCTTCCATATTTTCTCCCTTACCTGGTCCCCGTCCTCCGCTGGTCTGAGCGCTGCCCCTGCTGAAGCTTGAAGGGGTCTTCTGTTTGAAAGAGTCTTGGCTCAACAGAGCATTCAGATTCTCCCTGGTGAGGTCCAGTTTCTTAGGGGCTGGCACTGGAGATTCAAGGCCTGCAAAGGAGAAAAAAGGAAACGTTAATGCATTTTTAACAAAGAAAGAGCAGACTATATTATTTAAGTTCACTGATAAAAACAAAAATTATATATCAACAAATACACAGACTGCACCTGAAACTAAGACACAGAATTTAAATAACAAAATCCACACAATGTTCTTCTTGGTTTTTGGAGGATCATCCAGTTTGGTCCAGCGCCCTGTCAGCTCTGATGGGCAGTATGCGGCTGCCACAGCTTGGACCTGGGGCACGGCCAGCATGGAGAGTTGGAGGAGGATCTTTAAAAGGGATAAAAACCTCCCCAACCAAACAAATCCAGGGATATATAATCCAACCAGTGGAGATGTTCAGCTGTTGTCATCAACAAATTTCTATTACTGCACGCAAAGGCAACCAATATGATGTGGGATTTTACACGTCCTGTAACATGTTGTGTTTTGTTGTGTTTCTTCGAATTTGAATTCCATTTAAAATGACTTGTAAATGAAGCAAATTTTTATTTATACTTAATTGTACGTATAGTAAGGGAGTAAAAGCTCTGCTTAAATAAACCACCAGCATTGCAAGAATTTTACTTTAAATAAAAACATCATGTCTTTATTAAAATTTCCATCTACACATTTAAGATTACATGTGTTCTTAGTCAAACTCTTAACTCCAGCTGGGTATATAGAGGAAAATCACACTAACTCACCAGCCAAACATTCAACTCAATCTTCAAACTCTAAATTTGTAATACAAGGCATGCCACTCTGAGATTAAACACCAAAAACATTTGGCTAAACTTTGATGTTGCATTTAACCAGCTTGTAGTGCCAAAACTTTCTTCACAGTTTTTCTTTTATTCCCTCCACATCCTGCAACTTTGTTACAATTATATCTGCACACCTCAGCCTCATATTAATGGGTGTTTTACGATAAGGCATTATTATCAAATAGGTCACTTGGGATGGGATTATGGTTTGTGAATGCAAAGAAGAACACATAAAGCTCAGCAGAACTAATTGCCAAGATTAATGCATCGCAAAGGAATTGATGTCACCATTCAGTGAAAGGGACACTAACTCAACACCCCATCATACTTGATACAGTATAGATATTTAGTATAGCTCTTTTGCCAACAGAGCTTCTACAGCAGCATAGTAGATATTGAGGATTTTTAAATGTCACCATGATGACCTCTGAGCTACTCCTTTTTAGGGTCCTCATTCCAGTAAAAGTTGGCACAGTCAGAGTGAACAAATACAGACCGATTCTGAAACAACCCTGATGGGATATGTCATACCTTGCACTTGGGACTGGCTGCTGTTTTGTCTTGAGGCATCAGCCGCGGTGATAGCACTCCCGTCAGGGTTGGAGTAAAAGAGGAGGAGAGGTTGGAAATGACCTTTGATACATTTGCTGACCACATCTTTCCACCTGGAGCCGATCTAAAGACAAAAAGACAAGACATTTGAGTGAAATAATCTGCCATCTACATGCTTTGTTTGAGAGCAGTTGATTTGGAGATATTAAAGAGTGTGTACAACATTGGGTTTTTTGCTAATGGGTCCTATGTTTCAGCAGATCAAGGATGTGTGCATTGTGCAAAACAAGCGGCCACGGTCCAATTTAATTTCAGAAAGCAGATGGATTGTACACATGATGGGAGAATTGTTGTGAGTCCATCTGTTTTCATTTTAAAAAGAGGTATCAAAAAAGTTCTGTTGTGTAACTGTGATCTGATATAAAGCATTTAACTTATTGCAAACTGAACAATTTCCACTAATACCCAGGTCTACTGACATCACCAGAGGGTCACAGCCTGAGTCAATCTTAATCAAACAGAAAATGGTCTGAAAGCTTTTATAAAATTCAACAACTTTATAACAAAAATAACAATAATAAATTACAAAACCTCCCCTTTATTGTGCATAGTCTAATTTGTGAGTGAATATAACTGAGGTTAAATCACACATTCACATTAGTAAAGCTGTATAAGATGCGTGTCTCGCCACAAAGGCACCACAAAGACAGGCTGCTGGCTAACAGATGCTTGTGTGCTCCTTAATTAAGCAAATGACGGGGGAAGAGGGGGCAGGAGACGGTAGGGGGAGGAGAGATAGAAAGATGAGGTAAAGAGGAGCCAAGAGCAAAGCTAAACAAAGGAAAGATAAAGGGAAGAGTGCTGCAGAGGTGAATAAAGAAATAGCAAATGGATTCCAGATGAAGGGATGTACGCTAGCACAACCTCCATTGTATGCTAAATGTTTTCCCTATGTAAATCACTACAAAAAAACTCAGTTCTTAGTCACCTCCTACTCCTGGCTTGGACCGAAAGGTGTGAACTTGAGGCTATAAATCAACAGCTGTGCTAAGGGCACATGAGGATGTAATGTTATTTGCACCTGAATGGTTTATTGACACAGACTAAATGTATAGCTATGACACAACCTCATAGCCACTTAACTAAACTACTGGCCTTTATGTTGCTGTTATTATCCATCATTTAACACTGATGCAAAGGTGTACAGTTATTCTGTCAGCTAAAAGAAAAAATAAACACCTGCCAGCCATCCAATCAAGAATTCTCGATGGCCATGGTATAGGTGCAATTACTATTTTCAAGTAACTGTATTTTGTCGTTCTTATTACAGAATTTTTATGCACTGGTAAAGCAGTGATTGGGTTACACTACAGTAGTCATTTAGCGGCTGGGACTTGGGGAGTCACAGAAATGCTAGCAAGTTTCGATCCAGGTATGGACTTGGCAAGCGCTGAGTACTGTAGCTCCTCCATCTCAGTCGGGGGTGGGCGGCTGCACACACAGCACAAGCTGCTGATGGATTGACACAGAGCCAGGCAGCCAGCCGCTGCACCACAGTCCCCAAGAAAATTGTCAGAGTGTGAGACAAAAGATATGCTCACATGTGCACACCAGCCAAATGAATAACGTTTTAAGGAAGGGGGGAGAATGGATGAAAGGATTCACAAACTATATACTGCACACACACATACACAAAACCATGTGCCTGCAAAACACAGACACACAAATAAACCTCTTTCTCACACATAGACAGCACAAACAAACACAGTGACCCTTAACTTCAAACCTTCAAATTTAACCAGTGAAGGAATCTGTAAAAACGTCTTTACTGGTAAAGCTACGTGTAACTACTGCTTTGTAATGACAGAATTGCAGTACAAATAGAGGTGGGGGGTTGGGGGGTTAGCTGACTGTTCACTGCAATAAAGCTTCATCAACCCAGAGGCTCACAAGGGGCAATCGATGTGGCCCTTATTGGGCGAAAAAGAGACTTGGTGATGGAGATAAGAGACTGAACATCACTACTCTTTGCTGCTGCTTGTAAAACAAACCATGTTTTATTATAATAAAAATAATAGCACATTTTTATAAAAATTTGCAACATAACAAATTAGACAAAGACTAATGGCCTACTGTCTTTCATTAACTGGATCCTTGTATAAAAAATTTAAGGTAATGCTTTTAGGTGTGTGTTGGAATAGCTCTATGTTATCATAATAATTGTGTTGTTGTCTACGCTTATCAATTTTTTATATGATTAACTGATTATTTTTCAAATCTATAAAAAGTCAACAAAATTTCCCAAGTGACATTTTCAGATTGACTGTATTGTCTGATCCCCAGTTCAAAATCCAAATAAATTAAATTCAAAATGATATAAAACAAAGAAAAGCAGCAAATCTCCACCTTTAAAGAAGCTGGAACTAGTACATGTTTTACATTTTTCCTTGGCTTAAACAATTTATTGATCACATTTTCTGTGTATAAACTGATTTAAGTGACCAGTGATTTCCACACTAGTGTACATTTTGTCACCTCTTTCACTGTTGCATCGTCAAAGAAGACCCATTTGGAAGATTTGGTGTGGAAGGCAAAGGCACAATAGTGGCGGCTGGAATAGCAGATCATCCCAACGAGCAGCAGCTCTCCCTTTTTGGCATGTTCATCTGTTACCCTGTAGAAGAGCTGTACACACACACACACACACACACACACACACACACACACACACACACACACACACACACACACACACAAATATTTACACCAGTTACTTATCGGCATCATCGTAAGTGGGCAGGCAAATGAATGATGTTGATAGCTAGGGGAATCAGTTACTCCATCTGTTAACAGATTAAGGTCTGAGGGAATGAACTGACAATCAGTATGAATAAGGGCTGGTTTAAATCAGCACTGTCATAGCGGCACTTCATATCTATAGTAACAGTAACATGCTCCACAGTATTCTTACTGATGGTCTAAATACTAATCATGGAGAGAGAGTGGAGAAAGCTTTGGTGAAACAGTCACTTGTTCCCCCTTCCCATGTATCGTGCACAACCAGTTCTCTGTCTCTCCCTTTTGACAGTCTCAACAATAGATTTCAAAGCAAATGTTCGGGGTGGAGGGCTCCCTTTAACACCCAATAAAGTCATATGAAACACTCTCTAATGAATCAAGGCCTTTGTGGCACAGTAGTGGGAGGGGTGGGTGGG
>NW_019525216.1:560408-675325 GCF_002814215.2 Seriola lalandi dorsalis | reverse complement strand
GGGGGGGGGGGGGGGGGGGGGGGGGGGGGTTGTCCTGACAAATTCTTCTGATGGTATGCTTTGGAAATGCACAAGAGGGAGCTGTCAAATGAATGGTTTGGATACTTCAATAAAAGAAGTTATGTAATGGTTGTAGCATATGAGCATGCCCTGATGTGAACTATACTGATTGATTTTGTTTTTGCTTGTGAAGCCCATCCACCAAACACAGTGGACTGATGTGAGCAGGCTACTGAGGAATATTTAGTAAGTTGTGTGCCACTGTGAACACCGGAGACAATCCTCCCATATGCATGTATAGGGAGATGGGATTTTACGGACAAAAAAGGAGCCCACGTTTTTGCCTACTTATGATCAAGAATGTGTGAATGTAAACAGTACAACAACAGCAGTCTCAAACATATTTTTGTACCCCCTATCTCAGTGCTGTCTGTCAGCCCACATGTTCCCTCAGACAGGCATGCACACACACACTCAAAACACACAAAACACAGACATGAGGGGAGGGGCTTTTTGACAAGCTGACCAAGGCCAGCAGGGGCTTTTTGATCAGTGGCGCAGGCCAACTGGGTATTGGGCGTTGACTGCTTATGCAACGGCCCAGACTTACAGAGAAATAAATCCCCACTTTATTTCCCACATATGTTCGATTGCACCAAAATAAACTGACCCTAAATGGCAGCTGTGAATGGACTCATTCCAAGAAGATACTGAAAATTGAACCATGTCTGGAGCGTTATTTGATATTGTGTTAAATAATTAATTACTTAATCTGAAAGGTTCAATGAAATGTTATGACTGTATGTAATTTTTGCCTTTTTTGTCTCTCTCTTAATTTTCAATCTGACCACTTGAAAAATTATACAAAAAAATATCCTTGACATTTTATTTTTGTGAAAACATCCCATCACTTTCAACAATCTTCATATTGTAATTCCACACCACAGGTCACAAAATATAAAGGGAGTAATAAAAATAAATATAAAATGGAAACACACATAAATTGTTGAAGAAATGACACTCACTGCAGAGAGACTGAGATGAGGTCCAAGCGAGCGGATAACATCCTCAGTGAGGTCAGACTGGTCAGAGTCCCAGACGAATCCTATGGTAACTATCTCTGGGGAGTTCATGAGGACCCGTCTGATATTAATCCTCTGGCCACAGTTGCTCTGGAAAAGAAAAACAAAGACACAGAAAAAGATAATAATAATAATAAAATAATACCCAAAAGCAACCAGTTCACCCAGTTACGATGTAGACTACAGAACTGGCTAGTCAGTAAAAATGAATATTAAAAATAAAACGCCTGAGATTCAGGGGAGTCCCTGAAAACTGCCCTATGGTTGTCCATCAAATATAACAAACATTTAAAGGAGACAATGGTAGCCATATTTCCGATGAAAGGCTTTTGCAGCAAACTGGTGCACTTTGAAAACTTACTGGACAGTTACGAAGGTCCCCTATCGTACTTGCTGCTTGTAACAGATCCCCGAAAGACTCGTCTCTGCGCTGCAGCGTCTGTTGACTGAGAAAGAAGAGACGAGGAGTGAGAGACAGAGATTAAGGTATGTGGAAAAAAAAACTTGTGTGTGTGAAATATCAGCTAAAAAGTTAAACTACTCCCATGAGACAAATATATGCAGAAAGACATGTGAAAAGCAAAAACAGCTGGACAGATGACAAAGGGGAAGCAAAAAAAGTTTCATATTGCCTGTGCCTTACCAGAGTGCGGTGGTAGAGACATAATGCACCAGCTCAGTAAACGGCAGTGGGTCGGAAGTTGCCCCACAGCTATGGCACACAGACTGCACAGGGGAGAGAGATGGAGACCAAGAGGGTGACAAACACAAGAAAAAGTAACAAAAAAGATAAACCGGTGTGAATTCTGCATGCGTAGCCACTGCCAAGGACCAACTGTCAAGCCAACATGTCATTTTCCAAAAGAAGGAGACCAGAAACGTTCAACCTCCTAAATAAACTATCTTTTATTTGTATAAATTATGGCAAGAGATTAAGACATGCCAGTCTTGCTGCTTCCTTTGCCTTATAAACTATGGGTTCTACCGAATCTTTTTAAGTCCCCAACTCAAATGATTGACATTATTGGGCATCCAATTTAATTTCAGAAGTTATCAATCTCCCTCTGACACAGGCAATCCTCATTTAGGCCGACATAATATTTGCTGGATTTGGGTGCCCTGAAGTCGAGGTGGAACAAAATCCACTGACTGTGCCCCTAAGGGATTTAGTCCAAAGGCGTATTATCTGTTTGATTCAGAGATAGAACTGGTTTGGGATAGGGACAGAGTTAGTGATGGGCTTCACAGCCACAGCGCAGGGTGGTGTCTGTGTTGTGCTCGAATTTATGTGTACACCATCCGTGATTTATCTGGTACTTCTGCTGCAGCACTGTAGAATCTGACCAGAAACACCCTCCTTATTCCACTGGGGCGACCCAGTATTCAAACATGACGGATTGGATTTCTACTGTCTCAGACAGTGATTCATGTACCTGTCTATGTGTGTGTGTGTGTGTGTGTGTGTGTGTGTATGTGGGCGCGCATGCGTGTGTCACTTAATCCTAAAACTGGCTGGTGTGTGTTCAGCTATCCCATTACTGTAGAGGTGCAAAAACAAACACTGTATGAACTAAAACATCTACAGCAAAAAAAAAGAAAATCATAATTAATGCTTCTTGTAATGAATTATCACATTTAAACAAAACCTTTTTCACAGATTGGTGCAGTAGAAAAAAAAAAACAATAACATCTTAAGTAAAATAATATAATTCATGCTTGATGATTCATGCTGTTTGACCCTTTACTGACCTGCTCATAAAGTGACATAGCAAACTTCTGATGCGTGATGCAAGACTTTGAAGTGCAGGCATCTGTCTCCTCAGGCACAATGTGCAGGTGGATCCTCTCTAGTATGTTCTCCTACGACAGAACAGGAGATCCATCAGGTATGGGACAAACATTTCCAACTGGCTTGTTGTAAAGCAACTTCTTTACAAGTACCACAGGCTATCTATTTTATTTACTCCAAGAGAGGTATTTCGAAGAGCAAAACTGCAGTGCAATGGGACACTGCAATTTAAGAGTCATGTTGTAAACCTGACATCAGAAGGAACACTTTTAAAGAGCAAGCTATACTCCATTTTAGCTCCCTCCTGTTTCTATGGAGTGCTTCTGAGTTTATAAAATATTAAGGCCGCGGCGTAGGCCTGCAAAGGTTACAGGCACAACTTCACAGCCTGTTAATCTGACACTGGCTAACTCCTCACATAAATTCTACTCCAGCATGTTGCTGCCAGTGCATTACATGGTGAATGCTCAAGGGCAAAGATCTGTGTGGGATTAAGAATTAAGATCGTCTATAAAAGATAGTAACTTTGGCATGTAAGCTTTGGTCTTAGAAGTAAAAAGTTGCTGTTGAGTTTTTATATGAGGGGATTTTGCAAAGAAAGAAGGAAACAAAGCACAAACATTGCATTCTTTGCATTTAACTTCATTATGTAGTAGGTTTGTGAGTAATTTCTTATTTTAGAATCAAAAGGGACTTAATGCTCACACTTGTGACCCAGTGTTCACATATATTACAGTCCTTTCCACTTTTGCTCCAGAGACATTAGATTCTCTCTTATGTTTTTCCATTTCTGCATAATTGGACTTCCTAATAGGGTAAACAATGATTGTGGGATAAAATCGGAATACATCTGTGCTGTCTGTGTATACTGTCAGTAGGCATAGGTTATCAAAATCGTGAGAAAAAATTAATTAATTAATGCTGATGGACAAATGAAAACATGGTTGAAAAACGAAGGATAAAAAATGCTGCAGGATCTGTTTTATATTTGTTGGTTGGAGTCGAAATAAAACTGGAACAAAAAAATTAAAATTACACTGCAGTTATGGAAAAACAAGTTCTAGCTGAACAATGCTTTACTGTGCCAAAATAAGCAGAAAAACTAGAACTGATATGTAAAAGTGATGAAGGATGCATGAAATCGACTTTTAAAAAGCACAGAAATGATGTGACATAATATGGTAGCACAAAACGGAGAGGTTCAAACACAACTCTGGCGCTTATATAACCTGTCATGATAATATTTAGCGGCAATGTGGCAGTGGTTGATGGGAGGGGAAGGGAGGGACAGAAGCTCTTTCAGTGACCTCGCCAAACAGTTTGTTACAGTGCATTACTCGAACTGTGTGGCAGGGGAACACACAAACATACACACATCCCTCTCCATACGCTAGTCTCCGTCCCTCAGGACAGCCGGGTTGCTACAGGAACTTACAAAGCACTCTGCGGCATCATCCATGAAGCCCAGCTGGAAGCGCTGCTCGTCCTTAAAGGTCTCTGCCAAGGCGTGACGCAGGTTGTCAGAGGGCAGGGCTCGCTCCCGACTGTGCTGGAACTGGGAGAAAATGCCCTAAAGAAGAGAACAAAAACTTATTTGCACATGGACTATGGGACATTTTGTTTATTAAAAGCATTCGTGTCACCCTCACTGCTCAATACACAGTCTGAATATGTGACCCAGCGATTCACCGCATCCATAAAACAAACAGGAACTACACGGTTACTTCTCAGTGTTAGCTCCTGTTAAATATACTGACTACACCAACCTTTAACGCACAAAAGATGCACGATTCTCCTAAACAGAAGTGTCCAGGTAGCTGCCGCAAGCTGCGTCTGAAGATGTCCAGCTGCCATAGTACCTAAACAAGGGAAAGTGGAGGAGGTTTTTACACTAAAAGTGCAACCCTCACCTTTGTGTTGGAGCATTTCCAGACTCAAACAAGAAACCAAAAAAATAGGCACAGGCATGAAAATCAAATAGACATAAGAAGCTCCAAGATTCATCTTTTTAAACCAGTTGCCTTTCAAAAATAATGTTAAGAATAAGCACAGGGCTGTTTCAAGTGGGAGGTATTTATCTATGTGAGAAAACTTATGGCATTTGGGTATCAGGGCAACATTTACAAGGTCATGAGGATAAGGAGTGGGTGAGAGGAACAATTCTCTCACAGAAACAAAGCCAAAGGTAACAATAATCTTCAACCAGCTCATCGGTTGTCTCACTCTCTGAGTCACAGTCTTCAAGAGTGACCTCACTGTGTGGCTGACTGCAGTAATGAACTAACTCACCAGCCAGCATCCCACTAGTCAAAAGCAACCTTAATATTCAGTATATTGCTGGGAAGCTCTGACAAATTTAGGCAGTGACTAAGCTTTGAAAATTCTAAATAAAAGATGGTCATATTTTAGGGGGTGGAACATGTACAGCTGCTGCAGGAAGGGAGCAACAAGTGAATGAATAAAGTTATACAAGCAGCAAAAAAGAGGTTAGGAGCACCTTAGGATTCAATACTATTTAATATAATATTTTTTACAATGATTACTATTGTTGTGCAGCTTTAAATAATTAATTTTTTCAGAGAAATATTGTTTTTGTCAAAGATTTGATTTGACTTAAACACAAACTGATATCATCAACAAACAGTCAACAGGACAGCCCTACCTGCACAGCACTGTTGAGGAAGCAGCTGTTCTGGCCTGGCTCATTCAGCAATCCTTTGGTGGGGGCAAGAGACAGCATGCTCCCCGGCTGGTACGATTTCCCCAAATTCCCCCCCGGCTTCCTGAAGAACTTGACCCATGCCATTGGACAGCGGGGTCTGCCTTCAGACAGGTGGGATGGTCAGATGACAGGGCAGGTTGGGGCTGTGATCAGATCCCTTGGCCCCTGAAGGAGTGAGTCCCCAACAGTCTGGGGCTACGTAATTCCACGAGCTGAAGCAGCTGTCTTGCTACACATGGGTTTCTAGTGCATTTCTGCAGCTCATATAGAAGTCTCTTTTACTTTATCTGCAATTTAAAAGTCTTTGCAATGCAAAAAATAAAAAGTTAAATGAGAGCACAAAAAAATTACAATCCAAGTCTTCGTTTTGGGAAGCTTATGATGATCCGCTGTATGATGCTTCTGATGAGATCCACTTTGACCACAGGGGAACACGCCTCAGTCATCCTGTAGTCCTGATGGTTCGGCACAAAGCTTCACAACAACTTCAGAAAAGAAGGTTGACTCCTGTAAGCAAACTTTGCCACATGGTCCTGATGCTAGTGAAGATATTCAGCTGCAGTCAATTGTCCCTTTAAGAGGTTCATCCATAGTAAAGTTTTATCCAGGCTGGACAGCAAACAGAGCTGGGCTGTGTTAGAGAAAGAGAGAATTGAGATTAAATGAGATTTTTAGATTGCATTATGGAGCTCATTATAAATTACTGCTTTTTCTAGTATCTTTAATTTCTCTTTTCAACTTCACAGATAATGACAAAGTGAATTTTTAATAACAGAGAAATATACTGTACATCTGAGGCTAAAGCTGCCTTTCTATTCAATATTCCAGGTTAGAGTGGACTTTTTAGACATGTCAACAAAGCTTATACATTAACTTTTACAAACACCCTTTGCACTGGAGGCGTGTCAAACTGGTAAGCCCTAACTTAAGTTGCACATTAACATTCAGACAAATGTATTTCAATTTCCTGAACAACATAGACAATAATAGCCAACAGATACTTTAAAGGAAAAACAAGATCATGTTGAATTAGAGCAGAATTTGCATAAATGTGTTGACTGGTGTACAACTGTCCATTAGGAATACAAAGAGTAGAAAAATACAACAGGGCAGTACCACTCAAACCGTGAAAACCTATTAAGTGCAGCTTGACTTCATTCAGTTACAATCACTGGTGCTCAGGAGAAATAAACCACCAACATTACTCGCTGTAAAGATCTACTGTCACTCCTGACAACAGTCTTCCCCAGCTCTCAGTGCTGATAACTGCAGACCACTAAATATTGATTACTCTACCTACAGTGGTATAATCCCTAATTCTTTGTGTCATTGATTAATTACATTTTCCAGTTCATAATTGAATCTTTAATACATGAGACAAAATTTCAAATTTCTGCCACAAGTCATCAGGGCCCCGAATCCTTAAATTTGCTTATTTTGCCTCATTAGCAGCTAAAAAATAAAAATGCATCAGTTTGTCTATAATAACAGACAAAAACAGAAAATTATCATACTTGAGAAATTGTAACCAGAAAATATCAGATTTTTTAATGTTTGTTTTTATATCTACACTGCAGTGTTTTCATGTGTTGAATTGATTTTACATAGTTTTAGTGTGGAGTTGTAGCTCAGGTTTAAATGCCAAACTGATGTTGATCAGCAATTCATAGCCTGTGAGTTCAAAATTTCTGTGGAAAAATACTGCTTCAAGTTTCTTTCATGTCCAATTTTGTCAGTTTGCCTGGCATTGTCATTCTTTAATTAATAACTACTAGGCTGTCCTGTTTTTTAACATTAGATGAGCAGTGGAGGACATTATAACAAACCAGGGAAGATGCAGCTTTAACAACATGGTGAGAAAGTCCAACAAAATTTGCAGTGAATGTGCACTGTGTGCCTTTGAAAGCAGTGCTGAACACAGACTACTTGGAGAGGTTTGATAGATGAATATGCTTGTGCTGAGTGAGGCAGTGAAAGCTGTGTCTTTGTTATTATATTAGTAAATGCCCCAAGAGGTATATATAGTCATAGCCTGTAAGTTTTGATGTTTACTCTGATTTTCAGAGGATATTCTTTTATGTCATTCTAAATGATAACAAAGCTTGTTGTGTGACTTTACGGAAAACTGAAGTTGTGGCAAAGCAGATGTACTTCAAGCACCTAAAAAGTATAAAGAAGCAACAATGAGCCATAGTTCCTTGTGTGATACGTGATGATTCAGCCTCCTTTAGTCCCTCACACCTAAAAAATAACCTCAAAGACTAAACCTCAAACATTTTGTTATTCAGAGCAAGGACAAAAAAAATACTGCCCTACTTTTTTAAAAGGATGAAAATTCCCTCTTGTAAGTCTCCAGAACCACACAAAGTTTCAGCCAAAACCAGTTGGACCACATTGCCTTCCTGGTATTTCAGGAATCCTCAATGGATGATGTTGCAACAATGCAACTTTACAGCAGGTTAATGGTGCAACCTGGTGAAGTTTAATATTTACAGTCATCTTCACATGATTTTACTTCACATGCTAATGTCTCTGCCCCTGTACTGTGCAAATGGCCTCCATAAGAACAGCATTCCAAGGCAATCACTTAAGCTCAGAGTTGCTCAAGAGCTGCTGTTTTCAGATTAGTTTCAGGGGTGGAGGGGCAAGTGGAAGAGTCTGTGCTCCACCTTTAAAGCCCACCTTTACCAATGACATCGCACGCCCTGACATGTTTCATTATAAGCTGTCTTCAAGCATGGAAATAAGTTGAAGTGAGAAGTATATATACATTTCTTTAATCAATCATTCTTATTCTTATGAAGACCTTATTATTTTCTTTTATTCTTAATATTGCAGGGTGTCAATCACTGTGGCACCCCTGTCACTCCAGGTCAAATAAAACTGATCCATTATTACTATTTTTAAAAGATAACACAATAACACCCAGCATGTCTGGGTCACATCTCAGCAAGCATAAACAATACTACACATCCTGACATCCACATTATTCAACATCATTTTGATGGCATGGAGAGTGAAGCCAACGCATGTTTTGCCATGTGACATTGCTGACAACAGCAAGAGTAAATACTTAAAAAGATTTAAAAAAATTAAAATCCTGGTGCTAGGTATTTTATTGCATTATGGTGGTCCACTTAAAAAACTGCCAACCGCACTTATGCAGAACTATCTTTTATCCTGAGTGAAACTGGCACTCACTGACCAAAATTCAGGGACATAATTTTAAAAGATTGTGCTCTTTTGCTTAAGCGCAAAGAGCATCATTTCTCCAAACAAGGAAAAAAATACCAGGTTTCCTTTAAACATGTTTACCCCTATTTAATAATAACATTACTTTCACTGTCACTTCATTTTCTTCTGTGATACAATGAGCAATTGCTGAAGAGAGCTCAGCAACTATTTCAGCCTCCCCATGTAGTGTTTGCACTGCAGAACACTGAGCACATTTTTAGACACGGACTTGCTGAGTTACAATCCAGAGAGGTTAAAGTGGCACATATTCTACCTAACCTGTTAGCAGAGTTACAGATGAAAGAGTGATCAGTAGAAAAGAATAACTGTAACATTCTTACTGTATTTCGTATGTCTGATGTCTTGAATTATTGTAATAAAAAGACTTTTTCTCAAAAACTGAAAACAGATCCCTCATAATCAATTTCAACTGAATGCAGCCATATGAAATATCTGCTTCTTTGTTTATAAACCTAGGTGGAGAAAATGACTCAACTGGCTGGTCACATTATTGTCCCGAAGCCAAGCTTATGTCATTGCCTAATGTAAGCCAAGACGGTTGTTGACACCCTTCCGCTTTAAGTCTTAGTGGTGAATTACACCATTTTCTTCAAGCTTATTTTTATTTTCTTCATGTTGATCTTTACAAGTTTGTCCATATTTAAGTTGTTTTTTTTCATAAAACTCTCTGGCTTCATCTCAATACGTAACTAAAATGAGCTAATTTTGATTCTTTGTTCAACAATGGCCTCACAAAGCAATTAATTTACTGAAGCTCCTTTTAAGTTATCTGGGTTTAATAAACCTAACACTGGTAATCTTGGAAAGCAATTTTCTCAGTTGACCCTGGGTTTTTCCCAACTCAGCTATGTTTTCTTGCACATGAAAGAAGCTGGGTTCAATCACATGCAACTCTGACAGGTCAAGAGCAGTGCATATGGTATGAGTTGAGATTAAATCACTGATCACTGTGGGGAAATTAAATTGACACTGCAGAAAAAAGTAATATTCGGTGAGGTGAAAGATACATAATCTAAGTACACCAAAAAAAAAAAAAGCACCACTAGAAATAGCAGAAAAAAGGACAAACTTCAAACACCAAAAGGAACACTATGCAAAGTTTGGAAAAATATTATTTATGCCTTAATTCATGAATTTCCCCTGGGGGAAAAATAAAGTATCTCTCTCTATCTATCTATCTATCTATCTATCTATCTATCTATCTATCTATCTATCTATCTATCTATCTATCTATCTATCTATCTATCTTAATTTGCAGTTGCTGTTTTACATGTTAAATCACCCTAAATGGAACACTAATGTAACTATAATAAAGAATATATTTAAAACATTTAACTGTTAGCAGCCAAATTATTTATCCTTTTGGTTCACAAAAGAAACAAGACTCGAAAAATATGTGTGACTAAAATGTATAAATTATTAGGAACTCATTTTCACTGTGTAGAAAGAACAACAACAAAAAAAAAATCACTTCTCATCAAGGCACAGTGGGAATACATTGTATATTTACATAATCTCATATCATTAAGGCAATAAAGTCTATTTTCTTTTCGCAAAGTCACCTCATGTTCTCTGTGGCGGCAGAGAAAGAACTGTTGTGCAACAGGCTGCACTGAACCAACAGGAATAACACGAACGAGTGTAATTAATATTCAAATGTATTTCTTATTAATGACTGACTACCTACACTTTGCAAAAAGCCCAGTTTCATAACCAGAGTGGGACATGTGCTGTACTGCAAATGTTGAATATATTTCTGATTTCCAAGTCCTTTCAGGTTTGTCAAGATGTGAATCTGTGCTCTTTAGCACTTAGCATTACTTAAATGTGAATGCTATATTTTTGTGCAAAGTGTGTCCCTATTTTTAATTTTATTTTTTTTTAAGATTTGTGAGGAAGTGGGATTTAATTCAAGCTATCCAGGGTTAATTTCGTAAATTTAGCTGGCCAACCACACACTAATTCTACTTCATGAGACAGACCCTGTGTCTTTACCATTTAATAGCAAAGAACTTCAAACAGACAAAACTACCAACACAACATACATTCAGTAAACTGAAACTATTACTTCTACGAGCATAAGTTAATAATACCTTAACTACCAACTTCATATTTGTAACCTACTGACTTAATAACTGTAATTATCAACTTAATAACCGTTGATGATGCTGAAATCCTTTTATGTCATTGTCAAACCCCATCTGCCTGTGTAACCTCATAAAACTAAGAGAGGAGACAAATGAACTGTTACATTGCTGTTTGCTATTGTACTGTATTTAACTGCATGTACAAAACAAAACCAACATCATTCTCACTACGTTATGGAAGTCTGTAGCATAGATCTGAGTGGAAGTCCAACAAAAGAAGTAATTTCACTTTTTCTCTCAGGAGCACCAGTACAGGAAGTCAAGCTTTCCTTGGTAAACAAAGGCTTTGTCAGCCTTGTCAAGCAAAGCCCAAGATTGACTTTTTTTCCCCTTGTCATAGGGAAAATGCTAAGGCTAGCATCTCAGAGCAATCAGCCAAAGAGTGTGTTGTGCATCAGCAGCTTTGACAAGCTTAGGGAGTCAGTAAGATGTGGACATGTTCGGTGTGAAGGCATGGGGAGTCTGATGCTATAATGTATATATTAGTGATCTGTTGATGGATAGCCTCATTCTGAATAATTAAATTGATCTCCTTCATATGGTAATGCCAAGAGCAGCTGATGAATCAATCTGTGGGAAATTGAGTCACACTAATTCAATGTATATAAGATGTGAATATAGAAATACATTGTGAGAACAGCACAAAGAGATAAAGAGTGTATGATACATATAAAAACCCAACATTGAAGTTGACAGTTCTCTCTACATCATAGGTCTTTAAAATAACCTAAATACATACAGTGGTCACACACAGCCTTTAAATCAATTTTAATCCATCCTCTCCTTGATAAAACACAATGTGCCCCACAGCACAGTACAACTTCCCACCTCTCTACAACTTCTGACATTCTGTGAGTTAAGTCAGGGTGCAGTCTACCTTTTTCTCAATGCAGATCAATATATCTTTCCGTCAAGCTGGTGCATTATCTACCTGGTTAGAGTGTCCCCTCCTGTTCCTCCTCAACTCTGGCTCACTGTTGATGAATGGCTTTCCTTAGTGGGGATTAGGTTCTGCAGAAACTCCAAACCCGATGAGTAGGAAAGTATTGTGTACGTTTTTTCTATTTTTAGTAAAATGTGATTTCTTTCCCCCGTGACTTACTCATCGTCTTACATACAACAAGAATTTTTTTAACAATTCAATTTTATCTTTCGAGAAAGAACTTCAGTTATATTGATGTTGAAAAATCAATGTTTACCCCTTTAAAACCCCTACACTTGAGTAGCCCACACAGTTTTTATGTAAAACATGAACTTGAACTACAGCCTAGCAACATAATTAAAATTTACTTAAAATTAAAGTACACTGTTGCTAGAGTAACAAAGAAACACCAATATTTTGATATCTTTTATGTAAAAACAAATTCAATGAGGAACTGTTTCTTTATTGGAGGATTTGTGATCCATTGGCTACTTCTGAAAGTTGCCTGGGTGATGTTACGCTAAAGTTTGGGAAAAGGACAAAAAGTATCCTAATGAATGAATGGAATAAAACTTGCTGAAGGTAACAGATTGTGTTTGTTGTTCGAGATTGCAGTTTCAAAGGCTGCACTATTTCTCTTAAAGGTGCATCTGTCTGAATTCTACTTAAGAGCCAAGTTGCCCACCAGTGAACTCAAAACATTCACTGGGACACAGTCACATTTAACAAGTGGACAATTACAGATTTTTTTCATGTCTCGGCTTAGCCTTGGGTAAAAAAAAAGAAAAAAAAAGCTCTCTATTTCTGGTGAAGTCACGCAAACTTCTTAGGAGTCTGACTCATTTGTTAAATGTAGGTACGAAGTCTCACAGCTGACAGTGTCCCACTCATATTTGTAATTCCCCTTTTTATGTGTGTTTTTTTAAATAAAGTGATGAACAAAGTGTCTGACATCAGGACAAACATTTCTTCTCTGCTGTCGACACCATGTTTTAATTTTCTGTAATTTAGTGCAGTGGCTTTCCCAAATTCTTCTGTCAGACTGTTTATCATAATTAAGTGTTCGGACTGCGCAAACACACAAAAGTCGGGGAAATATACAAGAGCCTCATAATATGTAGCCACTGCATGTCGGAAAAGAAGCAACAAAACGTAACCCCGCACTCTAAAGTCTTAAAATAACAGTGAAACTTGACTATAAAATTCCCTATGGACTGCAGACAAGGTTTAAGCCTTCAGGCATCAATGCACCGGTCATTTCCTGTGTGGGCTTCCTGCTCAAAGGCTTGCCGCTTTCCAGCACACGGCCACCGCATTCAACTCTGTGAAACTGAACAGGTCACCTACACCACACTGAGTCACCTATTATTCCTTAGTGTGTACAACAGAGGAAGAGGGAGAACAAAAGTACATGTTCCGGGATCCCATACTGAATAGAATCTGACTGAAATATGACATCCTCCTCTCCGCTCTCAAGATTGCTTCCTTAATGTCCTCCCACTTGTCAGGAGCTTGCCAATAAATATCAAGTACAATGATAGCGGCCACAAACTTTTGTTTCCTTTTTTAACTTAATATTTAAGATAATTCATTCAACTTAAAGCAAAATGTTAAGCTGTAAACCTAGGTCTAGCAGGTCTTTTAAACTAGCAAACACTTGATCAAGAGCAGATTATGAAATGGCGCAATAGGCAAACATTACTTAATAAAACTACACTTATTCCAAGTGCTCTTCTCCACATGCTCACAAACAAAGAGGTGACAGAAGGCCTTTCTGTCATAACTGGTTCTTCAGCATGCTTCCATATTTACATCACGGTCTTGGTCCTTGAGGAAATGTTCCACAGCCGTGAACATAAAGGATGAGTGTGCATGATGTTTATAGGGCCGATGATCTCACTGCTTCATCATCACTGTGCTTATGTGACTGAGGTCTGCTGCTCTGCACTGGTCTTATCACTGGAATGAATTAAAGTGGGAGAAACCAGTTCACAGGGTGCACTGGATGGGGATCTGCCAATGAGTTTTGAATGAGCTCCTATAAACTTCAGACTGTTTTGTTCAAATATAAAAAAGATGGTGTGCAGAAATTACTCAGTAACAAACCATTCAGTCCACACCAACACATAACAGGAAACTTGGCAGTTAGCTTGAACTGTGGTTGTTTATCCTGAGGTGACACAACACTTTGAGAGATATAGGAAAGCTGTTATTTTCACATAATAAAAGTACCTTACAGGCATATTTAAAGGCCAGTAAATATATACTCAAACAGACTAAGGAGATGTCGTGTGAAAATAAAAGATGAATACGTGAGAAGTGGTCACTTAAGCCTCATTTTCGTCAACCTAGCATCATATTTCATTATTTGGTGATAAACTAGCTAGACACAGAGCTAGCTGTCAACAACAAAGCGACTACGGACGACCTTCTAAAAAGGAAATACCAACCAAAACCTAGACAAAATAAACTGTCAAGATGACAAAACAAGTGTCCTTGTGTTTTAAACATCTTCCACACAACAGTTTGTAACTTAACAAGTGTGCCAACTAACGCTACACGACCGACTAGAGGCAGCTAACGCTAGGCCTACCTGGTTTCCGATTTACCTGTGCTCCAGGTGAAGTTTCCGCCCCACGTAACATAACACACACACACACACACACTAGGGAAGTTTAAGGAGCTACTAGTGAAAACAAAAAGCCACTCACCTCAGAGAGAACAATAAAAGAAAGCGTGGTAATATCCTCCAATGTGGATAGACCAAGAGTTTAGAAGAAGTATTTTGGTGGAGTTTCGGGGGAGGAACTGAGAAGCCGTAGGAGTCGCTGGTTGAAATGTACTTCACTGGAGAGACGCTGGAAACTAAAACACGTACCACAAAACAAAGTGTTATCTTTTCGCCGTTGAAACTTCACTCTCTCTGGCTTTTGTGGGGTTTATTTTCTCTCAGAAATTCCACTTCGAAAACAGCAGCAGTCTCCGTCCACTTGCCAATATATTCCGGTTTTCAGAGGCGTGTGCGGCTCTGCTGCAGTCCACTGATGCGCGGCGGTAGTGAGCAATGGTCGCTCGGTCGACTTCGGCACCTGAAATACTGGATTAGAGATGTTTTCAGAGCTGAGATGTCAAACCCCGCCTCTTCAACACTGTATTTACTGCAGTCTGCCATGCTACTGTACACCGCTGCCACAGCCACAGCGCATACACACACACACACACACACACACACACACACACACACACACACACACACACACACACACACTGGCGCGGGCGGACACACACTCCAATATTTGCAGAGCGCCAACTCTGCTGGCAGGCTCGTTAATGTTGCTTTATGGTGCAGGGGTTTGCAGTTTACAGCGCACTACAGTGCACAGTGTTAGTTTACAATTATCCTACTGCAAAACTGCATGCTTACTTCAAAATTTGTTCAAAAGTACCCTGTCTTTCTAAAAGTGGGAGAATCACTCAAAATGCATTAAAATTTTGGTTTTAATTTTTTTTTTCTGCAGCTTGGGATGCAATAAATGTCAATAAGCAAACAAGGGCAACAGCATCTCTACTATGGGAAATGATGAAGCATGCTTTCAGAGGTGTTAAACATTTACCTATATGCTTATACCCCAACAATGTGGTGGCAATTTTAAGACTATGATGATTATGAATGACTGAGAGTGGGGGAAAGTGATGTAAGGCTCTTGTTACCCAAACACCATCTGCCTGATCCTGTTATATAAAGAAAGCAAATGAAAAGGGGTGTAGGCTACAATTAAAGCTTTTCTCCCCTTTTTAGAAGCAGGTGAGTAGTGAGTGTAATAGCCCTATCATGTTTCATGGCTCAAGCTGACCACGTTTTTATTTGGAATAATTATATGAATTAGAATAAGTAGTTTGGATTGCCTCCACAAGAGGGCATATTATAGAAGTTATATAATTATTTGGCCATAAGCTATATTTTTGATGATCTATCAGTTTATTTTAATTAATGACATTTTAATTTATGCCCTGACTTGATATAGCCAACATGACACATGCATGTTTTTGTTTCACTGCTATGGGGGAGGCATGTGTAGTATTTGTAATCAGCACTCTTTCTGATTTACAAAGGTCAGTTGACTTTCTTGGCCGATTTGAGTGACATCTTTGCAAATTCTATACGTTTCGAAAAACATTTCACCAATTAATTTGCTAAATACTGCATGTGGTAATTCAGTTTGGTAGAGATTCTATCAGTTGTAAAATCAAGTGCACCAATGATTGTAACCAGGCCATATATCCAACAAGCTTTGTGTTTAAGAAAAACCCTCCTTTCAAAATAATCAGCACAATCACTCACTAAGGCTGAGGAAACTGTATGCAGTGAACAAGTGTGTGGTGAGGGGTCACAATGTATCAGCGTGGTCCAGCCTTTCCCCAGGAAGTACTTGAAAGGGCCCAGTGAAGAGACAATGCCATTTCCCTCCACACACATTTCCTCAAGGGACATATAATGCTTCCTCTTAAAATATAAAAAAGTCTGAGTGCTGTAATGTGTAATAGGTAATAATTTTGAGTGATATCAGCTTTCGGGATCTTGATGTACTTATATCTTGATAAGTATTTAACTCACCTTGTAACTCTATAAAGAGCAAACTTACACTGTGGGAGGTAAAAAAACACAACAAACCTGTTGACATTCTGTAGGGGTTAACGCAATTTTTTCAAATTACTCATTCTTTTTTCTGTAATTTTCTAGACAGGATAAAAAAATTCTGTATTTTGTTATCAGAATGGTGCTCACATAGAGAAGTTACACATTCCCACACTGGCTGTAGGCCTCCTTGCTTTGAAGAGCACCCAGCGAATAGTTATAACTCGTTATAAATTATAGATAAGACAGTTCAAACAGATCAAGTCTTCAACAAGTTCCACAAATGTTAAGTTTTCTTTTCTGACCTTGGTGGACAGTTTGCACTCCAGCCGCTGGATCTGACAATTTGTGCCCTGTCAGCATTGCTGCCCGACTCTGAGCCAAAAGTCTAAAAATGACTGTATCATTGCACTGACACATCTCTGCCTGGCTGGCATGCACTTTGAATGGCTGCTGCAGAACAGCGGCTCATTGGTTTTTGGACATGGTGTATTCATTTTTAACCCTTGATATGTGTATTTGTCCTAAGTGTTCTCTACTTTGCAAATGTATGAAATATTTCAATTAGATTCTCTTTGATATCCTGCTGAATGTGAGGTTAAATTATTCTTGCTCTTAAATCTAGCAGCCCAGCAAACACAACTGGTACGCAAGTTTGATTCTGTTGTGAAGGACATTTTAATTTCAGATTAATCAGCGAGACTTTGCCAGCTCCGCAAGGAGACAGTGCACATAGTAAATGTCCCACTGAGAGCTGGTGCCATTGCCCTGACATCTCACCTTCAGAAAGCCCCAATGAACAGCAAGGGATTTGCTGAACACAGTGGATAAACACAGCCTCAAATGACAAACCTGTGTCCTCTCTTTGCCTTTTTGCAGTTTCACCAACAACAATAACACTAGTACATATCAGTTTTGAGGAATCAAGTTTACTTCTAATGTGGCACATCAGATATGATTTATTTTGCCTTTTCTCTCACTACACAGCCACAAAGTTGCCATTGACTTTTGTTGGTCTGATAGATAGATTCAGTGATGATTTTGATTGGGTCACTGGGCAACTAAATTCCATTTCAACCCAAATGTGCTGTGCCATTTGAAGTGGGATATTTTTAGTAATGGGCTCTGGCTTTTCAATCCATATTTACTGTACTCTATAGCACTGAGACACAAAGGAAAAGTGGGGCAACAATTCCAAAACCATACAACTAAAGTCTGTGCTTCCAGTTTGGTCCCTTTTAAACCAAAACAAATGGAAAATGAAACGGAAAAAGGTTGAAATTAAAAAAAAAATGTATCTGATTAATCACAAATAATCTTTCCTTATACATTTTCTGATTCAACAGTGAGAATAAAGTCTAAGTAGATATATCTTTTAAGAAATAAAGCTACAACTTCTACTACTGGTTTCATCTGCCATACTAATAGCAACTGCAAAACTGAAGTGTATAATTAAAATATAGACCTGGGTACAGCCTGGGTAATAATAAATGCCCTAGTTTGTGTGCATATTAGTGTGCGCATACGCAAACTTGGATGTGCGTGGTATCATGGGAAATGCAAATAATTCAAATGGAACAGCTTGTTCTTATGAAGTAATGGAGGCACATGAGGACACAAGTTGTCCTGACCATGCATGTAAACACAAACAAATATGGGATATTTGTTAAGAATACATGTTGTGCATGAGTTCAAGCTGTGAGACTGTCAATCAGACTTACTGCCCTTTAAATGAAAATGCCCTTTTGTCACTTTCTACGAAGTGGAATGACTGAACAAAGAAAAGCTTGTAATGTTTTCTGTGAAAACCATTTGTTGTGTTGATATTGAATTACTACTAATGAGGAAACACACAGAAGTGAATGCCCTGTTGTTACGTAAGAGATTAGACATGCTCAAATACCACAATGGGGGCCACGGGAGGCGACGCCTCTGAAGCAACTCGTGCTATGTTTAACTGGGGATTAAAATCCGGTAATGATGAGTTTTTTTTGGAACGAAACCGCTCCACAGGTTTCAGTACAACAATTAAGTCAATGGTTCTTAGTGAGGACTTGTTGTGCAAACATTTTTCAGCGTACCTTTTAGTTGGGATATCTGGAAATGCATGTCAGTCCGGGCAATTTTCAAGATAAAGGCCTGCAGAAAAAAAAAAGAATCCCTGATACAACAAAGTTTCCTTTCGTGCATCTTGTCTACATTGTACATTATTCACTGAAATGGTATTTGTGTGCTATCATTGTGACTTAGCATTACTACAAACACAACATGATGTTCCAGCATGTGGCTGTATTTCATAATACACCATGGGAGCAGGTGAGAGATTTTGCCCAGACAAAAGGAAAGGCCTTTCTGTGCGCATTTATCTTACTTTTTATTCATTTGTATTAATTTACATTTGCTTTCTAACCACCGAGTAGGGCTGTGCTCATTGTTTTACTGCAGAAAAGTGGATGACATAAGCATCATTTTTTGGCAACTGACCATGTTACATTAATTCTGGAGTGCAGCCAAAGGGGTGACTGTGATATATTTCACTGCTGTGTTTGCCGTATCCGCGGTAGCTGCAGCTCACAGGGAAAGCATGCTATCGCCTCAGTGCTGCTGTCGGTTAGGGAAAGTAATACCCTTCATTGACTAAGATAAGGCACACTAATTATTCTTTCCACGGCAACATCATCAAAAATGGGCTATTTCCTCCCTAACTCCACATTAAGGATATTTAAAGCTTTTTCTGCTCTTTCCCAGTTATATTAGATGAGAAAAGAGAATTTTACTGGTCACCTGAAGGTCTCAATGCTACAGTTTGTTTATTTAATGGTTGTGTTAGAAGTTGTGAGTTAATAATTCTTCACTGACTATTAACTGAAGAGAGGAGGTTAACATATATTGACCAGTCAGGAATATAGATGAGTCTCCTGAGGAAAAAGTCAAAGGCTGGATTGCTGTGAGAACAAAGCTCTAATTGGTCTCAAGGGGTTTTCCAAGTAAATAGGAACACGGCCTTGAATGTTCATTTGTCCAAATAGGCTAATTACTTGCCTTGCTGTGTGCATCCCTCCATAAAGTGGTTTCTACTGTAGTGAATTATTGTGTATTTAACCTCTCTGCACTTGATGAAAATGAGTGCACATTGCCCAGAAATCATTTTCCCTTCAAAAGTTCAGTGATTCATTCTGGCATTCACCTCGTGATCCCATCCAATTAAATGATGGCCACAAACTTAAACACACTCACATACTCACACACACACACACAGCCAGACAGTATGTTCGTCACTGAACATGCACGTATGCAGGCGTCCACCCTGGCACACCCTGCTGACACTTGACGGATTCAAAATTTTCTCAGAGCGAAACATAGTTCAACCCATTGCGTAATTTCACCTCATTTCAGGAGTGGAATGTGCACCCTGTCACCTTTCACCTCACCTCACTGGCAACCCAACACCACCCTACTGACCCCCCGGGATGTTTTATTTTCACTCATATTTTTAGATATCCCATTGGGCTTTGCACTTTCCTGTGAAAATGACCACCTGCTGCGCACATCCATCAGCCTAGGCAAGTATATCATGTCATCAGATGAGAAAGACTTGAACTAAAACATTTACACACTGTATTTTAGCTGTGCTTTGCAGTTACTTGTGGATTTTTATGTCAGCAGGTCGTCTAACACCATACTGCAAGGTTAATCCCAGATTTCCGACATGTCTGGTGGAAAATTTGAGTATAAACTCCACCTACAATCTGTGTCTGTGTATGCTAAAACCTCTGAGGGAGCCATATGTCTCCCTCAAGGTACAGTTCAGCGCCCTTGCAGTTTTTATTTCACAACACATTTGTTTTCTCACTCGACCCACGCATACTTAAAGAAATCCTTCTGGGATATTGGCTGGTCATGTGGCTCAACCTTTTAGCAGCTGTCCGTGTCAGCAACATACTGCACACTCAGTGTTCGGTGCTGTGTGTGCAGATGAAGACCCGAGGGACTTTAGCTTTAAAACATGACAGTGAATGCAACAGCAGCAGAGTCCATTGTTAACTGCTGACAAAGACACTGAAGACCAGCTGCTCAGTTATAACCTCGGCTCGGTCACAGCGTATACAATAAAACGTGAATGGTGAAATTTAGTTGAATTTGATGTCCGTTTCATCCCATGCACCTGTTGAACACACGCACACACACACACGCACACACACACACACACACACACACACATACACACACACACACACACACAAAAATGGCATGTTCCCATCTTATCAGGGTTCTTGTTACGTAATAAGTGGTCACTCCAGTCTTACATTCCTATCAGATGTTTGTTTGCAGTGTTCTCTTCAACAAAAGCACTTTCTAAGAGGACTGCACTATATGAGCTCCAACATGCTATCCCCTCCCTCTCCCTGGTGCTCTTATCCAGAGCGATTTAGAAGGAGTGAGCACCGGCGGACACTACAAGCATCGATTACTGCAAATAACTTCAACCCTTCAGTTTAGGGACATTCTCTCTGATCAACAGGCCATCCTATTGTCCAGACCTCACAGTCTAGTGTCCACCGCCTGCTGTGCCGTCTCATGCCAAGGCAAACACGCCTGAGGGGAAACTAGTTGCAGTTAGAGACTAATAATCGAATCGTCTGGCTCCCCGACCCTCAGCCTACGCTACAGTCCCTGCCAATAATATTTCCGTTGCTGCATTTTGATAATGGCTACAATCAAAGTTCAAAGAGAGTTCATGACTGCCCTTGATAAACAGTGCTCAGTATTTACAATGGAACTTGGCAGAACTACTGGCCCTGTTGGATGCTGGGTGGTGTGCTGTATACACCGTACCCCCGATGAGGCTGGCAAGAGGAATTCAATAGGACCCAAAAAGGGAGTGGCACCGGGGGCTGCACATTCCAAAGGGTCTCCAACAGAGGCGAGGAATGCTGATGCTGGACTTGCTTGATGGCTGTAGGAAATCTGAGTCATTACCTAATTCATTTTTGGAGACAGAGAAGACATCAGTAATTTCTCCAAAATTGAACACATCCATTCTCCGGACAAAGATTGCACCTGCCTTCCAGACAATCAGGGATTTCATGAGAATGTCAGGCAAATGATCTTATTTCACTGAATTTTTTTTTTTTGTCTGCAGGATCAGGTGTCATCTTTGGTGCTTAACAATCATTGCTGTCCATCTTCAAGTTCATGTAATCGTAAGTATGTATTTTACTATGAACTTTTTTTCACTAGATTTTCTCCTGATGAAGTCTGACTTCCTGAAGATGGCGAACTTTTGTGTTTTCAGCCACGGCTGCCATTACTGTTTATGCTAAACCTAATTCTTATTATTTCCAATTAAACCACTAATGTTGCATAAGACCTGGAAAAGATTTGCTGATTAAAAAGCATAAACGAAGAGGGTGTAGACACTGCCCTGGTATCACAAACACAAAAACAAAGGAGAAATGTATTTCTATGAAATTACTGAAACATATTCAGAGTATGCAGACGCTGGCTCAGACACCACACTGACACCAGAAACACAGTATTCATTAACAGGCTCGTAAACCAGATCTATAACTTACTTAGCTGATGTCAAAGCTCAGTGATATGTTACAAATACCATGTAATCTAGCATATGACACCTTGTCACAGTGATTGACAGCTTCACCAACAGTGAGATCTGACCTCCTAATTGAGACTGTTAGTCCTCCTGACTGTCCATCATTTGCATCTTATGCATCTTTTTTTGATCAGTCAGACTTCTGCTGTAAAATGTACAATCACAACAACCAAACACCAAACCTACGGTCACCTGTGTAAACTAACACTCTGGATGTCAAAGCTTAACATGTGATCACAGGTGAAATAAGCTGATATGCTCTTTTATGGATATAACCTTGTGGACAGTCATTACACAGTACACAATACATACAAACATAGCACATATTCTTAATGTTCCTCATTAAAAGCAATTTGCACTGAAAGCAACAAGCTAGCGTGTTAGCTTGATGGTACTAGCTGTTTTGCATTTAATGAAGCGATAATATGAGATAATACATTTTATCTTCACTATTACAAATTACTGATTAGCCAATGTGAAACACTCAGTGTAGTTCTCTTGTAAAGCCTGCTGGCAACTTTCAATCAGCCAAGTCTGTTCGCTTAAGCCTGCTGTATCTGAGATAGGTTCCTGAGTGCTGTAGTAATAAACAGTAATAAGAGACAGATAAGAAGTGGGCACAGCTCTACCATCAATCCCCGCTCCTTCAGCTGGGCATAGCCAAAAGGTGAGAGACACATCAGTCAAGCTGCTCATGTCAGTGAAGCAGATTTGATTTGTCAGGCAGTGTAACCTTGAGGCGCGTTACAGTGGGTCACGCGTATCTTTGGCCTCTCACACGATGCGATAAGTGATGGGTTTGCATACGATTATAGCACACAGGCGCAGCATCATTCACTCAAGTGAGCCTTACGTGTAGCTCAGACCATGTCACTGTGAAATTATCACCAGGGGGACTGTTGTGGAATATGTTACAGATTTGCATCCATTTCCAAAAAGAGAAATATCCCGAAAGTGTGTGTTAATTCTAACAGCAGTTTTAGCAGCAGAACATGAACCTCAAGCATGAAAAACAAAACACTGAAAAAACAATGTAGGACTTGTTGCTTTCCTCACCATTTTATTGAGCAAAACTTGTGTCTGCAAGATAAAATACTCTTATGCACATTAATATACAACAAATTCTATTTATTACAGTAGTGTCTCTGCCTACTGTACATTAACTCCTGATTAATTCATTTTTGAGTACAGTGCAACAGCTAACATCCCTGGGAAACCAAGGGCTGCTGCACACATGGTAACTTCAACCAGCAACGCCCAACAGGACGCTTTCTCTCACCCTGACTCTGATCTGACCCAAACATTTCCCCGCCCACCATAACCTTGGGTGCATCAACTACAGCATCTCTGTGTGACTTCATTTTGGGTTCAAAGGTCTTCTGACTCAGGGATGAGCACAGGCTCAAGTGGAACAGTAGGGAGGATGACTGGACCGCCTGCCGACACCCAGCCCAGAGCGGATCTGTTGAAGGAGGGTCGATTTACTGCCGTCTCCCCCTGTAGCTCAGGGAAGTCGGGGAGGGGTTCTACCTGGAGAGGCTTGATGGGAGCAGGTCTGGGTGTCTTGTTGAAGCCACCAAACGGGGTTGCCACCCTGGAGGTGACAGAGTGACAGTGTTAACAGTAGCTGCGATGTGCTAATAAAAGAGACTGCAGTGACATTTAAAGTGGTGCAACTAATTAAATCCAACCAAAGGATTTGACCTGGGGACATATTCTAAGAGATAGCTGCTTAGAGTGAGAGGCATACTTGCTCTGTCCATTGTGACTTAGATGAAGGACAATACTTGTTTTGCTCATTCAGTGCATAGATGGTAACTTAAAACTTTTAAAGACAAATTTTAAAGAAAAAAAACAAACAATATTTCTTTTACAAATGAAACAATTCATTTAAAAGCAATAAAACATGGCCTTCCTACAGCTTTATTTGGTCTAGTATGGCTAGTAGCTTCAGATGCCCAATGCAGGCAAACTTAAGATTTATATAATTGTCATTACTGAGTCAGTGACTGTGACTGTAACTCTCCTCTACCTGAGCTGCTGTTAAACTGTTCCTGTATTTAAATTTGGTATTTTACAGCCAGTGGTATTCTATGATACCATCCTCCCATAAGAAATGACCCCATAAGTCGTTTGTGCAAGCAATCCGTTGCAACCCATTGTTGTGTTTTATTGACAACTTTTCTGTTTTAACGTCATCATTATGACGTAAATGTTGACTGCATGATGCAATGACTATAAATTAATAATGACGCCATCGCTATTTAGATTGGTTCCCTATAAGCCTCGCTTTCACTATGTAAATCATTTCATCATCACTATTTCAGGAAACACTACCATGGGTTATATCTGGACAAACGACCTATATGGTCTTTCAGGTTAGAAGACTTGTGATTTTATTGATGACTGCCTCTTCAACTGTGTGGTTGTTACCTGTTGAAACTTTTGTACCCTGGTATTTCTGGTCGGGCCTCTGGCTCAGGCATGCGGGAGATGAGAGTGTCAGCTAATGCCGGGTCACTGATGATGGCCTGCTCCCAGGGTGAGTGGTAGGACTTTGGCACGGCTGTACAGTTGAACTTCTCTGTAGGGATGTCTTTCAAAGGACCTCCGTACCCTGGGTGGGTTATACAACACAGACAGTGATTGAACATAGGGCTTCTGCATGTCAAATAAAGTGCAGGCATTAATGTTTCCATTTTAAATTTTTACATTTTTTTTAATCTACCAATCCTGTTGTCATGTTTGGTAATTTCTCCACACATGGTAAATAATGAAGTGAAACTTAAGAGCCGAAATCAAAACTACTTCTTAAACCATGACAAGCAAACATGCTGTCCCCAGAAAGCCAATTGACCACTTTGATTTCATCTCGTATCTAAAGATCACAGACGTGTCAACTGGTCATGACTAAACTTGCGTGGAAGCGCATGCAGTTTGCTGATGTCTCTTCATGTGATTTTTGGGTACTGAAGTTAAAACCGTTCACATCATTTTCTTTAGCCCTCGTTAAAGTTCACAGCAAAACAAATCAAGGGGCAGCTTCCCTGTGTCTCAGTGTGTGTATATGTGCACGCCTGCATGTATGTCTCCCTGCATAGTCTATGTGTGTTGATGGGAGAGGCCTATCCAAAGCACTATCCTTCAAACCCAGTGCTTCACTCAGGGGGGCTTGCAAGCTGAGGCATTACATAACATGAGGCATCGTGTCACGTCCTAAGCTCTCACAATGAACAATCCCCCTTCCTGAGTTTATGTTTTGCCCTGAGGAGGAAGCAGGAGAGACCAAACAGACCTGTGGGGAAGTTTACATATTTTTGGGGGAATCTATTACAAAACATCATGTAAAGGACTTTCTGAGGCCCTGGAATATTATTGTTATTGTCGGACATTTTGCTGATTTAATATTTTTGTGGACTCACACACCCTGCTCTAATGTAGTATGTGTCGAGTTGAAAGAGGGATCCCAAAAATCCCTGAAAGGACAGAGAGAAAGACAGCGGGAAGGCTCTTTGTACATAAATGATTGTCTAGTTCTCTAAAACAATGAAATGTGGCAATATTTAGAAACATGGTCCTATAGCTAAAGACAAATATTGCTATATTGAAAATGGCACAAAACTATTTAAATGCCCTATAACATCAATGCTAGTATGCATCCTAATCCTAATCCAAATTATCATATTAATATAAACTCTTTACATCTTCAGAATATTTCCTGCCACTAATCAACTCATTTAAGCTCTATTAAAATGTAGGTTTTCACTGTATAGCAATAGATTTTGCTACATGTACAGGGACATGGAACACGCACCCCTGGTTGGAGGAGTGTGCTATTTCAAGAGTCCTTACCATTTGATATCTAATGCACTTTGGCCTGATTTCTGCTACAGCTGGAGTGACTTCATTCAGACACTGAAGGGTGGCGTCTGGTCCTGAGCTCCAGAAATAACACCCCACCCCTGTGTAGACGTACTCATCCCTAAATCAGTGCTGCTTTTGTGTCAACTGGGCACAAATTGAGACACGAGGGAGGATGTGAGTGCAAAGCTGATGGTATCAGTGGCACGGGAGGCAAACAGGAAACACTTCCCGTTGGTAAAACTCAACAATTTAAAAAACAAAAAAAACAAAAAGGATGGTCAAAGCTGATTGTAACAGGAGCAAGAGAAATAGGGGAATGTGGAGGAGTAGACATGAAGCAAAGGATTAGGATGAAGATAGAATGAGAGAAAGAAAGGAGACAGGCAGAGAGAGGGTGAATAAAAACGTGGAATCATATTCTGCCTGAGGCCAGCAGATTCCAGGCAAGAGGAGAATGTTTTCCTCCATGATCAAAGTGAACGGTGTGAGTACAAACAATGAAAAACAGTTGAATCCTTATCAAAACATGTGCAGTTGTGTGGAGAGCACATCCACACAGTAGCAATACCATCTATCCTGCAGCTGTAGTGCATCGTTCTGTTCAAACATGCACTAAGTAAGGTCAAACTGGTTTGTCAACTCAGCTTTAACTGCAGTTTATCACTGCTGCAGTGGTCGTGTCCGTGGGTCTTTGAAATGTCACCAGTGTTACCTACCTGGGGCGATAATTTCTGGATTTGGAACCATTCCTGTATCCTGTGTGTCTGACTGCACGTTAGGTGGTTGGTCGACACCCAAGTTGTTCTGGCCACTGTGGCTGTCCGCGGCATTCTCATTCTCCGTTTGGGAAATCACTGCGTTCTAAAAGAAGGATGGAAGAGGCGAGTTCGACACAATAACATATCTGTTAAGATTGAAAATTCATTCTTGACAAATCAGTCTCACCACCAGGACCACTTAGTAGCTTTCCCGGAGCTTTTGACCATCTCCACAGCAGATGGAGTTGCCCAGCTATAGAGATATTCAAAATTCCATTTTTCTGAGGGCTTTATAAGCTGCATTAACTGATTTCTTTGGCCACCTGGGGGCAGAGGAAACAAGCTGGGAAACATAACACTGACATACAGTATTATCACTTATTAAGTTGATGTGTATATAAACATAGAGCAGATAGGTCCTTAAGGTGCTCAGAAAAATCTACAATTGCATGACAATTAAGCAAACTCGTCATCTGTCAAACTTTTGACAGATGACAAAAATAATTAACAATATCTATCTATTTCATACATATTTATACTTATGGAAAAAAATGTGATTTGCATTCACAGTAAATCAGTGGTATAGCAGATTCATATTCAAGCCAAGTGTTACACTTTTTAATACTGCTTTTTTTTTTTTTCCTCAAGTGAACTCAAAGCAGTAAGCAAACCGTGATTTTTCATGTTTTCCAACAACCACAAGCAGACAAATTGTCCGCTTGTCCATTTTCTCTCAACATTAGAAACATTGTTTCGTGGGCCAGGGCGACATGTACCACAGCCCAAGCATCCAGCTTTCATCCCTCTGAAAGATATTTATGATGATTTACTCTAGGACTTCCTCAGGAAATGTTGACAACTTGAAACAAAATCCCTCCATTGCCCTGAGCAATAAACAAACCAGAGATATGCGAATCCCACTCACTTCAAAGATGAAGGGGGAAAAACTTCCTGGAGCATAATACTTATTTTATCTATGGACTTGAAGAGAGCAATGGAAAGTACAGAAGGCCACCGCAAAACTAAATATAAGAGAATATAACTAGTGCTGCGAATTAATTAGATATAACAAAGAGAAATTCAGTTAACTTATCTTGATTGAGTTTCACTGACAGCCTCAGTACATAAATTGCTTTATGTCTGACCAGGTCAGGCTAAGTTAAGTAGTGCTGGGAAAAGAAAAAGCTGACTTGGCACACTGCCCATCCATACACAAAGGAACATTAATAAACCTATTTATGAGCGGCCGGAGGACTTTCACTGCTACTATTCTGTGCCATTCCGTGTACGTAGCACGAGTCAAATAAACACTTCAAGTGCTTAATCTTCCTCACATACACTTTGTCAGGATGTCAGGTATTGTGTGAATGTTTTTCATGTGATGGAGAGAAAAGATGTGGGGAAAATGGATGAATGTGCTTGAGGAAAACACGCTATCGCAGTGTGAAATACTTACAATAACTCCTTTATCAAAGTGTGTTTTAATAGTGGTATAGTAGATTCATATAGTGTATCCATACGAATCTACTACAGATGTATGTGTGTTTAAAAAAATAGTTTGACAACTTGCGGACAATTATTCACTTTCTTGCTGAGGGTTAGACGAGAAGAGTGGAGATGAAATGTGGAGATAGAACCATTAGAGGGTTAGTTTAGCTTGGCATAAAGACGGGAAGTGGAGAAACAGCTAGCCTCATTCTGTCCAAATGCAAATTGCCCCCCCCACCCCCCCCCCACCCTGATTCCAGTCTTTATGCTAAGCTAAACTAACCATGTCTTCCTGATTCTAGCTCTGTAGTTAACATATAGACCTGTGGATGGCATTGATATTCTCATCTAACTTTTAGCATAGTATTATCAACTCAGTGTATTTCTCAAAAAACACTCCTGAAGTAACAATCTGGACAGAAATGACTTGATAAAGTGGAGTTTTTCTGCAGTGCATGGGTGTTTTTGTTCCACGCACATGTGATCACTGCTTCACAGTTTCTTGCTTACATTGAGCTGCTTGTTGTTTTCATTCCTGACGCTCTCAAAAGTGTATTTTTCTGAGCGTCTCTGGCGCATTTTGAAGAGACGGGAGCCCCGGTTTGAGGCGAGAGACAGCTCCTCCAGCATGATTTCCTTAGGCACGCTCATTTTCTTCCCAAGATCCATCTCTATATCTGGACACAAGGAAACAAAAGACTGAGGAGCTTGTGTGTATTCACTACATACTTGTACACTCATCACACTTCTGATGAAACAAATTTCTTTGCCTTTTTCTTATACACCCACCTATCAAACATCATCGGGGGAAAAAAAACCCTTCTGCAAAAAAAAGCCCTGTGCATGAATTGCTGACTCTGTATTCCTGCCAATATGATGAATAAGGAATCATCTTCCCTCTTAATCCACTCATGTCCGTTGCTTGTTTTGTGGTGTGCGCTGGGTGCTAGCTACTGGATGCTGATCATGGATATGTCACAGGCCTGTATCCAAGTGTGAGACACATAATTTGCCAGAATATCTTTCAGCTGTCAGTAGCCTTCAGACCCTCCCTATCCCAGTGAGCCACACAGTTGTCCTCGCCCTGAAATAGCGTGTTCAAAGGACAACGACAAAGGGATTAGTTACTTTGGCCCATAAAAGTATTCATTTGCTTATTTATAGTCAGGGTCATAGAAGGGAGGGTTGGCAACTGCTGCACTGGCAAATGGTGGGCTCGTACTTTCTACACAGTGAGTGCGGCAGGGTGAAGTAGTATTTACAGTTAAGTTAATATGTGTGGGATTTCAATGTGTACTGTAAGTTATGGTGTTAACTCCCTCTCAATGTTGATATATGAGATCAAAAGAGAAGGTAGAGGGGTGAAAGGAGCAGGATGTGATGAGGAGGAGATAACGTGAGATGGAAAGAGAAGCAAAGAAAGTGTGCAACAAGAGAAAGAGAGAGAAACTGAGAGGTCAAAGGGATGAGGAAACAAGGAAGTGGAGAGGAAATGATAGGGCTATACCTTCCTGGGCTTGAACCTCTTTGCAGATTGCTGCCGCCTGTATTTTCCTCTCCTGGGTCGTCATGGTAGAGAACTGTGACATGGCTGCCCCTGGGGGGACGGGGGTGAGGCAGAAAGTCTCAGGAGGCAGCGCACATCAGTACAACCTGTTCAAACGTACAACGAGACACAAAAGCAAGGCAACACCATCGATTGGGCAACATCAAGCATCCACACCACGCACAAAGACCCACCGAAGCAGATAGAATTTATTGGGGCAGTGAAAAGGGCAAAGTTAGCACATCCCTTTAAATAACCTTGGGCTGTTAAACGCCAAGCACATGCTCTTCAGACATGGCAACCAGCTGTGTCAGGGGTCTGGGAATCAATATGTTTGAAATTACCCAAGTGGGCTGAAAGGACACTGATAGAGAACATGGTGCTGTCACAGCAAACACGTGAGACAGTGGATGAAATAGCCCAGCGGAAAGTTTACACCAAGGTGTCAAGTGAACACAACACAAATGTTTCCTTCCAGTCGAAAATACCCCCCCCCCCCCAAAGTTTCACATCTTTCACATTTGGAAGTCATTTGTTTCAAGGCAAGTTTGCAAAATTTACTTTTACCTTCCACAAATCAATGTTAGAATAGAAGAAAAATATTCTGTTATTAAAATCAGGATATTCTCACATAAAAACTTCAAGCAATAAGACAAAAAGCAGATGCATTCATCTAAAGCATATTCATGAAAAATTATTTTAAAATTCAGAAGTGAATTTTAACTGCAACATAAGGCAAGCTGTGTGACTGACAGGAAAATGTGGAGGGAACAACTGTAGGTGGTAGTGAGAATCATGCTTGATTCAAAGTGCAAGTGTCACATTAGAACTGGACAGCACACCTGTGGAGAAGCCCGAAGTGATGGCTTACCTGTCCTGAAGGACCCTCAGGGGGGGAGTCTCAATTTTTGCCTCAGGGTAGGAAGTCAGAAAGGTGAGAGGCGAGAGGGTCAGACTGGGTAGTGCGACCCTCGTGGGTGCTCGTGCTCCGGGCACTGGGGCTTGTCGTGGGGAGGGTGGGGAGAGGGGGCTGCAGCCTGACCCGACTGACTGAGTGACCGAATGAGTGGGTGGGTGGATGTCAGTTTGTCTGTTGTCATTGGTATTTAGTTCACAAGCAGAGGGGTGACTAAATTTAGAGCGCTGCCACTGCTGCTCCCTTGCCCACCATCTATCTCTCTCTGTAGTGTTATTACAGTAGCCTATAGGCTATGAGTAATTCCCAACCAGGGGCACTTATACTTAGGGGTGAGTTACTTCTATAAATAGATAGCTATAATTAATTACAGTTGAAACAGTTGGCTGAAAGTAGGTTAATGGATAAATGCTAAATGATATCAGCTCAAGGTGAAACAAGTAAAAATATCAGATTAATTATTGCAATAGTTCAAAGTAGTAGATAAAAAGCACAATGGTAGCACAAATGCAAATTTAATCAAACTGAAATAAACATGAGTTTAAATGTCCAAATTTATCTAGTTTTAAATCAATTCAAATGAACCATTATGGAACATGAGGGGTGGTGTTGTTGAGGGGCACTTGAGTTCAACTGACAGGGCTGTGGGGGTATGTCTGACAAACCCGCTGGTCTATATGAATCCAGCTTGGCCCACTATGTTCTGTATTCACCATGACCGCCTGAGCTTTATCTGTGGCAAAACAGAGGTTGATATAACTTTGACGGTGGCGGTGACTCACAGTACAAAGGGCGATAATCTGTTGCAATCTTGCAATTTTGCAAACGCACATAGATTGAAAAGCAGGAAAGGGATGAAAACACTCTCGGAAAACACTGACAAAGCTTTAACATCCAAAAATATAGTTGTCTCAGCTGCATTTGTCCACTATCAGCGCTCCAGACTTGCAGTGCACAGCCAATAGTAAATATATTCACTGACATCCAGCATTGGAACATGGCCCCCCCTCAGGGCCTGCAGACCAATCAGATACAATTTGTTTTAAATGCTATCATGTGATATAGGAAAGACCAAAACGTAATAGGGTGCACTCACCTTATAATTCAGTCACTATGTTTTAATTGACCTTTAATTTAATTTACCTCCTATATATTTCTTAACTTTACAAAAGAGACAAATAAAAGGAGGCAGGAGGAGTGTCTGCGCCCTGTCTGTTGGATGTTAAAGGCAGCATGTTCACTGGCGTGTTGTAATGCCTGGCATATAGAAAACTATGCCAGGGGCCCCATACACAAGATGGAATATTTTAAAGCTATATATGTTGCATTGTTTATATCCCAATTCAGGCTCCACCATTTTAATGGCGTTTGAATCCTGCAAAGTGTTTTCCAAATCTAAAATTACTGGGGAAATAATTTCTGTTTATCATCTCCCTCTGTGTCCTTATCTCTCATTCTCTAATGGTTCAGCCACAGTAGGGACCCACTGTTATTATGTAACTGGTGGTCACCATGGGAACATTTACCCCCCACCCTACCCCCAACCGCTTCCAACCCCCTCCGCTGGATACTGAGGGAGTGACTATTGAAGACAACACATCATACAAGAAGCTTCATGGGATGGTACAGCAAGCAACAAATGGCCCAGAGCAAAGTATTTCATGCTTGGAATAAAGAGCAAAGAGCACAGACACACAGTGCAAGTTGTGAAATAGTGCTATTCTGCTGCATTTATTTTTGAAAAATGCTTCATGTGAATCTATATCTGAATTAGGTTTGAACAGATATTGATAACTGGTATTGTACTATAACCATAATAAGCGCTGTTTGAATGGAAGCAATACAGTGAAAGGATCACAAATACACTACAGCATGTCAGGATGCTCAGTGCGTCAGTTGAGAAACAACACAATGCTGTGTGATAAATCTTATTTATGTTCATGAGATTGCTTGGCGAGAATCACATTAGGACATTATGTACACACTGTGGAAACACCAACCTAGTTTTAATTTATAGAGATGATTGCAAGTCTATTGCAAAAGGCCAAACCAAACATAAGCCACAAACCCATTACATACTAAGCAGTTCTCATAAACTAAAACAAAATCTTCTAATTAGGATTCATCAATGTTCCTTTATTCTACTTTCACTCCCAACTAAAATGCAACTGTCCTTCTACTTACCACATCTCATTTTTCTTATATACAGTGGGCTGCAATGGAACAATTCACTTGTCTTTCCAGGTGGCCAACTAATAAAGTGTTGGAAACAGAAACAGCCATTTTGGGCTTCTCATCTTCCCCCTCTCTCCCTTTCTCCAAGTAGTTAGTGGCCACATGCTAATGCACTAATTAAAATGCACCAGGTAAATAAGTGAATTAATCTCACTTATTAGAGCTTACATAACAACATGTCCGCCCACAACATGCTGAGTTATAGCACTAACCTTTCCCCAAGTTTTAAGCCTCACTCCTAATGCGTCACTAATTGCGTTCTGACTGTGAAATTATTTCTTGCTCTGAAAACACCACACATGAGCCCATCGTCAAGTTTCATGGACTGAAAATCAAACAAACATAGCAAAACAAAAAAGAAAAAAGGTGCATATTCACTGCAAGAATCAGCATGCTAAATACATACATCCACAGCAAAAAATGAAACCATGATTGACAGCAAATCCACAAGCTCAAAACAATTAAAGAAACAATCTTTGCTTGCAATTTACTATATGATGGGTGGGTCACCGTTTTTCTTTCACTCTTAGCATCCTCTCATATCTGCTTTCTGAGGACACCATAATTACTTACAGTATTTTGTATATTTTGAAAGGTTAACTGAACGGTCAGCTGTCACCATCATATCCAGATATACTGTTTCTATATCATCACTTAAAACCTTCCACTTTTTCAGCACAACATGTTCATTTACACTCAGTATATTCATTCCTAACAACATACTCAGGCCCACTTCAGTGTATTCACCAAGCTAGATAGCTGTCACTTAAATGTTACTGAAAATAATTTTTGAAGTCTCCATACATTGTAAGAGTAATCATCTCTCTTCACATTTGATTATCTCATGCAAATATTTCATCTAAACGATTTTATACTAAAGATTTAAAGAAATTAAAGTAGAAAACTTTTTTTTTTTTTTAAATGTAGTAGCTGTAGCTATACTCAAATGTGTTATGCTGACAAAGGTTTAGTTGTATCCTATCGTCTCCAACTCCAAGTGTTGCTGGTGTACACAGACTTGTAAGTTTGCTTTCCCAAGGGCCTCTTATACTCAGAGGGAGACACAGAGTACCCCAGGTTTGCATCCGTCACAAATCTCTGAGGCTGCCACTGCCTGGGCAGGGACCTGTAACCAGCATGACCAGTGGGAGGGGAGACAGCACTCTTTGTTGGTGACACAAATGATGGCAGGGGAGCTCGGCTCTGGCTGCGGCTTTGGCTCTGGCTCCAAGTCTGGCTGCCTGCTTTCTGTGGTGCTTGGTAAGACACCCTGGCCTTCCACTCTACTGGTGGCTCAGGCAGCATTTTGCGCTGGGCTGCCAAGCGGATGTTTGAGGCAAGGGTTTGGTGGAGATTCTGGAAAGCAAAGGCTTCATCCACCAGGCCCAGGGGATGCCGGGAGGCAGCCTCCCAGGGCGAAGGGGGTTTGTGGCCCTTCTCCAACCGGGACGTCTGCCTCGCTGGGGGAGTTGTGGAGGCCCGAGTCGGAGGCTTGGAGGAGGAAGAAGTTGAAGCTGACTTCTGGCCTGTGGATGGCACTCTGGCTGGTGGGGAAAGCGAGTAGCTCCTGCCAAGTGCCTGTAAAGAAAGATCCAGACATGTTTATTTTAGTAAGGGTTCATTTTAGTTTGGCTGACTGGCCCTCCAGCCAAATCAAATCAGCTTGGAAAGTGATGGAAAGTATGATAGCTCTTTATCAACACATTCCTTTTAAGTGCTACAATTATTCTAATATCGTATTTCATGTTTGAAAATGTACTCTGATTTACTCTTTGTGTAAAAATATATAAACGCTAAAAGCTCTATGACACTTATTATTATTAAACCTATTCTGGACATCTATTCTAGAGTAAGCCTCCTCAACCCAGTGCTTGAGCGTTTGTCCAAACAGAGTGGATCGTTTCTCAGAACAACTGGTTTATGAGAGTGCATGGGCTTACCAAATTAAGCCACATTCAGCTCGTCTTCATTGGATCTGATCCGCTAGACAGCAACACTTTCAAAGTCTAATAGTAAGATGGTGAAACTGATGAATGCATAATAGTAAAATCTCCACCAGGATGCTTAGAAAGCCAAGGGTTATGTCGGTTGAAAAGGCACCTCTGTGCCACTCATTGCCTATGACAATACAGTCTGTTTGATATGGTCGACACGCAGAAAAGGCAGTGCTGCCATCATCTGGTGAAAGATGTGTAAGATCAGCAGATGGCAAGTGATGACAAAAATGAAGGAACAGAATAGAAGAGAGTGCAGTCATAAAAAGAAGAGAGAACTGTAGCTGAAGGGGGAATAAATTCTCTGCAGACTCAGGTATCTGGGTAGGCCTAAAATGCCTGTGGCAGTGTTATCCTGGATTAAGGCAGACACAAGAATGGATGAGTAGATTAGTAGACAATCTGAGGTCATGTTTTCATTCTACTAAAGGAGTTTGACCATATATTTGAGAATGGAAGGTTGAATTCAACTATGATCTGATCTATAATTTGAACATCTGCACTGGTTAAGGTAAGGTTGCGACTAAATATTTATGTGTGGTCTTGAGGAAATGTCTTGGTTGTTGTCTCCATTTCATTTTACGTTCATGGTTTTAGTCTTTTCATAAATAACACAAATATTTCAATGTAATTTTGTCTTCAGAGTTCATTAATAAACAAATATGGTTGAGATAAAGATGCATGGATGTGTGTCATAAACAACTCTAGCCATGTGAGTAGGAATCTAATTCCTCCTGATATAGCTGCAGAAATTTGCCAACTTAACACATGATTTGACATTAAAAGTCCCACTTAAACAACTGCCCTCTCTGAAAATGCATGACACATCATGGATATACGTTTCAGCAGGGGCCCACTCGCTTGAGCTCCAGAATTAACCAGTGAGGTCTTCAGTATTCAGTGAAATCACCAGTCTAATAATACCTACATACATACATGCATCATCAGGTAGTCATTTTGCAGGAATGTGCTTCTCAAGCATTCACCTCAATTGCTGAAGAAGTAGGTGATTCTGGTAATGAGGTGTCTCTGGCTGATCTTAACAAGCTCTTAAGAAACTGTATTTTGTTTTATTGTTGAAAACAGATTCATTTTGAATTACTGCTGCAAAAATATAGAGAGTATAAGTGTTAGTCATATGTAATGGTAGCAAATACAGAATAATTGTGTCACTATTTATAGCACAGGTGGAAAAGTTGTGAAATTCAGCAAGATGAAATGAAAAGAGTCTAGAAATAGAAGAAACCCAAAAAGCATGCTCAAAGGATAAAAGAAAAGAAAGCCAAACAAGGATAAAAGACATTTTAATGGCACTGCAGTGAATCATACAGAAAGTGCACTATGAAGAGAAACACACAAAGGAAAAGGAAAAAGAAAAGAACACAAAGAACAAAAGCAGCCCTGTACCAAAAATATATTTGTGAACATTATTGGGCTGGTTAGCCTTTCAACAATTCTCCTTTTGTATAGTATTTATCAGCTATTCATATAAAACAAAAGCAGGAGACAATGCATGGAAGAGTGAGGCAAGGAGAGTGAGCAATACTACATTACACTACACTTTTCTGTTATCAGAAAAACATACTATGGGGGTCTGAGAGATAGTAGCTTTCACTTGAGGCTTAAGTTGAAATTTAAGCCTACTATCTCTGGAGCTCAGTGCTCCCTCTCATGAGGCAGTTTAAATATAGTATCAAACATGATGCAACAGCTGGTAAAAAGCTTAAAATAAAACTAACCCACTTAAGTAGGTGCTACAGAGAAGACACTGGAGAAAAGCACTGAAGAAAAATGTTTACTAATCAAGCATTGGCGATTTAGCCGTTACTGTTAGCTGTTACTTGAAACTCCACAGAGTTGTTACATAATCTCTGTACTTTGTACTGACATCACTGACATTGCAAATTTAGCCTGCTGCTTGGTATCATTACAGCCTACAGCCCCCACCCTTCTCCCTCACTACTTTATTTTCTTTTTACACTTCATCTATTTATTGTATTTTAGTTGTTTTTTTTTGTTTGTTTGTTTATCAAATAATAATCTGCATATTTTGCATTTTCTTCTTTTCAAAAATCAACTTCCTGTTGTCACTGTCAAGTACCATTCACTTCTGATTTCTTTTTTCTCTTTCTTTTTTCTTCCATTTCACACTGAGAATCATGCTCCCCTACATTCTTATATTGCCACCACTTTAAATTCTTTTACATAAATTACATTAATTTATATTGATTTTCCATAGTGAATTTATAATATATATATCCATTTATAGAGAAACATCAATACGCATTATTTTAATCAATTATTTTGGCTCCCATTGTGTCTGATAAGATATACTTACATCCCGTTTGTTTTCATATGTTCTTAATTTGTTTGTGATGCCATTTGTATTAGCTCTTGAAAACATCAAGCTCTGTCCTATGACAATAACAAGAGCAGGTGGAGGTGAAGATAGTCATTACAGAAGCTATTGTATGTGCTCAAAATATTCCACTTGCCAGTGGACTGCAAGAGCACCAACCCTGTGATTCGCACCAAAACCAAGCATGTCATGATTACTACTACTAGAATCACTCTTTATCAACTGCTGTAGGCTTCCAAACCTGAGCTGAGCTCTTTTTAGCTGTAAATTTAGGCTTAGGGGCAGCTACAACATTGCCACCTGATGCAGATTCCGGCCTTGCAGCCACAGGGAAACTAGGAGCAACATAGCTACTGGGAGGCTGTGGCTGGTAAGGTACAGATGGAGCTGCCAGGTAGGGAGGGCTGCTGGCTGGTTGGTAAGGAACCTGTGGTGCTTGTTGGTAGGGAGGGTTTGCAGACTGAGTAGCTTGGGGGTGATAAGCAGGTGGGGCAGGTTGTTGATACTGTTGGTTATATGCTTGTTGGTATGGACCAGCAGGAGGTTGCTGATAAGTACTGGGGGGAACATAAACATTAGCTGGGGTTTGCTGGTAGTGGCCATCGTGCATCATTGGTTGCATGGGCATCCCATAGGTCTGCTGGGGGTATGGAGCATTAAATGGTCCAGCTGGCTGCATGGGAGCCATTTGCTCATATCTAATTGGTTGGTTTTCAACTGGTGGGTTAGGAGGTGGACACTCAGGCTTAGGTGCAGCGGGCTTGGGAGCCTCTGCTGCTGGGCCAAAGGTAAAGAGGGAAGAATTAAGTTGATAGGGTTGATGCTTCATCACATCTATAACATTGAGGGGTTTAGGGGCAGGCATTTGTTTCTCTTTGCCTTTTTTCTTGGCTTTGGATGAAGGACTATTTGGGGAGGCCTGCTTTGTTGCTGCTGGGGGATAAGAAGGGGACTGAATAGGATTATATGCCCGTGAAGGTGGAGCACGTACATTGGGAGTATATTTCCACTCAGTTGGTAAAGAAGCAGCTGGCGATGTTGACCGGCTTGCCTTGTTTGCTTGCACAGTCTCAGAGTCCACAACAAACTTCTCCATACGAGACTGCCTCTTGGCGAACATATCAGCTCCTTTCCCTTTGACAGCTGGCATTTCAAAAGATGAACCTACAGATGATGGGTTTAAGACAGTGGCCATTGGGTTGATGGGTGGTGAAGCTCTTTGACCAATGTTAAAAGAGTGCATTCGCTGTGGTGGAGATGGTGGAGTGCGGATTTGTGGGATATTTTGTGATGGATGCCAAGGTTTTGGAGAAGGACGATTGTTAACCATTGATGTGGAAACATTTACAGGTGTTTGCTGTGACTCTGGTGTCCAAACATTCACAGGTGTCTGAGGCTGTGTCTGAGCTGGAGCCCAGGCAGTACTCATTGGTGGCTGTGGTGGAGTCTTTGAAGTGGATGGTTGCCAGTTTGGTTGCGGTGTGGACTGGGGTGGAACTGGTTGAGCCCAAGGTGGTTGATGTTGGGCCTGATTTTGCTCTTGCGCCCAAGAATTCATGGCATGCTGACCATGTTCTGGAGGTTGCTGGGCCCATGATGGTGGGGACTGTGTCTGGGTAGGTACTGGTGCCCATGGATTCAAATTGGCTTGAGGTTGCGCTTCAGGTTGTGGTTGGGCTGTTTGCATCCAAGGTGGCTGAGCTTGGGCTTGAGCTTGTGATGGAGCCCATGCATTAATTGAAGGTTGCTGCTGCTGTTGAGGCTGACCTGATACCCAAGGTGGTTGAGGCTGACTTGATGCTTGGGCCTGTGGCCATGCTTGTTGTGGAGCCTGTTGCTGTGGCTGGTGAACCCATGGCGGCTGTGGCTGGGATTCTGGCTGAACCTGCTGAGCCCAGGGAGGTTGTGCTTGGGGTTTTTGTTGGGGTTGTTGCACCCATGGTGGTTGAGGCTGACTGTCTGTTTGTGATGGCTGTGCCCATGGAGCCTGGGGCTGCTGCTGCATTGGTTCTTGAGATTGACCCCAAGTTGGTTGCATTTGCTGCGGGTGTGGCTGCTCATGAGAGTGTGTCCAGGGTGGCTGAGCCTGTGGCTGCTCTAGAGGCTGGGCCCAGGGAGGCTGAGCATGTGTCTGGGTTTGTCCTTGCTCTTGAGGCTGACTCCAGGATGGCTGAATTTGAGGGGTCCAAGTATTTGTGGGGGGTTGAGGCTGTGCTTGGGTCTGAGTAGTTTGACATGTCACCCAAGGTGGCTGTGGTGGGGACTGACTTGGAGGTGGTTCCTGGGGTTGCACTTGAGCTGGATGCCAGGAATTGGAAGATTGCTGTTGTGATTGTGATTGGGCTGGAGCCCAGGTAGTCACGGGCACAGGAGCAGGCTCAGGCTGCAGGGTAGAATTCATAGGACCATTTTCTTCCTGAGCCGTCATTTGTTGAGGCTGTTGTTGAGATTCAGGCTGTTGGAGAGTCCATGTGTGCTGCTCCTCTGTGGTAGTGCTGGCAGGAGCCTCCTGGGGGGCAGGAGGGGGAGAGGGCTCAGGAGCAGGTGCAGAGGTTGGCTCCAGTTCTGGAGCAGGGGTAGTTTCTTCGGTGGGGGCTACAGCAGGTGTGGACACACTATTTTCAGCATGCTGAGCCATGTCCTGGTTGGTCATTTCTATCTGTGGGGACCAAGGAGGAGAGCTGGGGTTGATCACAGGCTTTGGAGCCACTGGTGGAGGAGTCTTATGTTTAACTCTTGGAGACTGGAGGAAATTACAAGCCTCAGCCCCAAGGCTAAGGTAGTCTTCCTCAGGTCCTGACTCAAAACCCAACTTCTTATCACTCCTGTTGAGGAGGTTCAGTAATGCTGGGTTAGGTGATACTTTGGGTGCTTCCTTAAACGTAAACATGGGCTTGCCTACATTTCTTCTCCTTGCATCAGTCAAAAGGCCAGACTTAATTGCAGGGGTAGAGATGCGCTCATCACGAGAAGCTATTTGCTCTCCTTGGCCTGCAGAATCTTGATTGGTCCCACTCATTGCAGGAGAATAATGGGTTGCCGCCATGCTTTCAACTGAGAAAGGCTTTGCTGTGCGATTGCTGAAAGAACTCTGCATTTCATTGGTTTCATGTTGGACTGTGCCATTAATGTTTGTAGAATATTGCTGTATTTGCTGTTGCTCTTGATTATATTCATGCTGCTGCTGCTGATACATTTGCTGTTGTTGATAATGCTGCTGTTCATACTGCTGTTGCTGATACTGCTGTTGGTATTGCTGCTGCTGCTGCTGCTGCTGTTGGTAGGTTTGTTCTTGCTGTTGGTAGGTCTGCTGTTGCTGTTGTTGGTAGCTCTGTTGTTGCTGTTGATAACTCTGTTGTTGCTCATAGTACTGCTGTTCTTGGTATTGCTGGTATTGCTGTTGGCTTTGCTGGTGTATATTTACATCCATGTAAGCCTGGCCCTCTGTTGTGGACTGCAAGTAGGAGTGCTTCTTTTCATTCTCCTGCACTGCCTCCACAGGAATCCCCTGGCGCCTAAGCTCCTCATGTTCAGCAGCAATCTCATCCATCCTCTGACGCCGTTGGGCAAACATTAGGGCACCCTTGCCCTTAGTTTCAGGCAAACACTCCATCTCAGCTTGGTTGTTCAGGTTCCTCTCAATCTCAAGGAGACCCTTGTCCCAGTTGATAGTCAGCACACCTTTGCTACTATGGGCATTAGTGAAGAAATGCTTATCTATTTCAGAATCGCTAGGAGCCACAAGGGTAAATTCAACAGTGTGGGTTTCTTGTTTGTCGTCGTCGTTTTCCTCGTCCTCTTCGTCGCTGTACTCTGGTTCGTCTTCTCCTGTGCCGTAGCTCACAAGTGTGTATTTCTTGGCCCTCTGCCGATGTTTCTTAAACATCAACACCCCCTTGTTGTTGGGGTTGGGCGGAGCAGCCGTGAGGAGGAGAGCAATACGTTTACATTTGGACTTGGCCTCCTTCACCTGCTTCTCGGACAGACTCTCGCTACGCCTGAGTCCTGTGTAGAGAAGGAAAAGAGAGAATTCTGTGTTTACAAACAAGGGCCCTACACAGGGGAATCACAACAAATGCTTTACTTGGAAGGATATCTTTCCGAAACTATAGGTATTAATAATTTACAGGGGAGTTAAGACCACCACAAAACACTGTTAAACATTTAATCTGTTCGGAGTAAGTTTTTGAAAAAACCCCAGCTTGAAACAGCTTGCTTTTCTGCTTCAATCAATAACAACTTGTGCTTTTCAGATCTTTGATCACTGACTTAAGGACAACAAGGCAGCCCTTGCACACTGTATCTACATTGATTATGTAATTGGAGTTGACTAAATTATTTTAAATTTTATTTTTTATCAGTTTAAAACTAAAATGATGTTTTATCATATAAATCCCATTTGGTTCAGGACTCATTTGAAGAGTAAAAGTAGATCTTGCACAGACAACATGGTGAAAAAAGTTAATTTCAAAAACATTAAGCAAATCATTTCAGTGTGTAACATTATACTGATATCAACTTTCTAAAAAATAAGTCTTAAAAATATATCCAACATGTACAGTAAAAACATTTGAATTGTAAACAGACTAATAAGTGATTAATGCTGTATGTTCTGTAGTTGATCTGATCTGAACACAACAAATAGAAAACCGTTAACTGATTCCTTCACATGAGAAATAATGCATTCCATATATTCTTAGTCCACTCATATTATATCCTATGTACTTTTTCTCATTTGTGATTGTATTACTCCAAATGCTCATTTGTTTGAACATAAATCATCAAACCGTAAAGCAGTTATGAAAATCTCTGACCCATGTCTAATATCCTCATTTGCTCACAGACAATGCACTACATTAAATCAGTTGTTAGTTCCCATAAAGTAGCCTGGAATAGCAACTGAGGAAGATTAAAGATAGCCTGCATGCAATAAATTCACCAGGACCAGAGCGTCTTTACCAGTCCTTATCTGTATGTTCACCAACTGTCCACTTAAAACCTTCTGTTCTTCTGAAATCTATCCCATTTGTTGATACTTAAACCCATTCAATAACAGACATCATGCTACAAACACTCTCTCAAACCATCCAGCAATTCAACGCTGTAATAAAATAACAAGTAGCCTTACTCTTTTGTATTCCTGCAAGACTAACCTGAAGGTGGAGGAGGCAGCGGGAGTGAGCAACGGACTCACTTTTTTAGCTCAGTTAAAGCACTCAGTTTGAAAGGATCAGGTAACGGGCTAGGGGAGCACATGCTGGTGTCTGTCAAAGGGCCACTTCTGCAGGCATCATCAGCGTGCTGGTGTTATATTTATGTCTTCTACACAGCTCAGAGGAATGCCTCAGTCTCCATATTCATCATCAAGCCTTTTTGAAATGGGTAGTTAAAGATGTTTTATAAAGTGTAGCATCTTCTTACATATGATCAATTCAAACTCCAATTTATCTCTTTCCCTTTTGATTCTTTATATTTAGCTTTTGTTGATTGTCACCATCCTATCTGCGCTCTGCGTCCCTACCACCACTTTGATACTGTTGTAATTCTGGTTAGACCCGGATGTATCTGCTTCCATTCAGAGGAATGAGCACCCTCCTCCAAATGCAGTGAGAGAGACAACCTATTTTGAGACGTACACACACTGGACTGTCAGGATTTGGAATGCACACATGTTGTTGACAAATGCAATTTAGTTACGTATTAGCTTGCAGATCCTTAAATAATAGATCCTTATTACCCACACACTCAAAAGCACAGGGAAAAAGAACTCTAAAACTGAAGATGTAAGTGGTCCATAGATACTTACTGGCGTGCTTTGCCCGATGCTTGTTAGGTTTGTCTTGATCCCCCTCTGAATCAGATTCCTGATCTTCTCCTGGTGTCGCCTCCTCTGAGGGAATTCCAAATGAGACTGTAAAAGACCCAGGAACTCCCTCGCAGTGCCCTCCTCCTTCTTCTCCTTCACTTTGGGATCCAACACTTCCACTGACCCTAGGGCCACCCACACTCAAGATGCCCCTCCCTGCTCCTGAAGCTGATGGCTGCTGCAAAATTACCTCCACCTGCCCCAGCATTGAAGGGGAGCTGAGCACCACCCCATGCTGGCTGAGCGGCTCTCTGACAGAGCATGGTACACAGTGAGATATGGTGGTGGTATGGACAGTCTCAACAGACTCTCTGTTTAAGAGTTCCCCCTCAACCCCACGAGCACTCCCAAGAGATGTGCAGCCCACCTCGTCCAACGTTTGCTCAGACAGGGACACCTGGAGCTCGACCATGTCCCCAGGGGGGAAGCACCGCCGTACTTCTTTTTCCTTAAAAACAGACTCCCGGGCTCTGTGATCATCAGATGAGGGAGCATGTAGCTGGGTCGAAAGCAGTTGGGGTCTCTTGGGAAACTGTCTGTCACTGTCCAACTCCGCATAGTAGGCCTCATTCTGGGAGTCGGATATGTAGAGTTCCCTGGGGCTTAGGGACCTGTGCTTTGGGGAGAATATGTGGAGGGTGGTGCTCTCTAAAGCATCGCCAGAGGAATACCTCTCACCACAGTATGCCTCTTCTGATTCATAGTCTTCAGGGGGAATGGAGCAGTGTCTGTCAGAGAAGAGGAGAACAGCAAAAGGTGATTCTTAGTTAGAGCTATTATGTAATATCGATCATTAAAATTAATAGGAGATAATGTCCTTTCTTACATCATGTATTCCTTAAAAAGAGTACTGGTGAAATAGTTTGGACTTATGCATTTAAAAGAATCTGATTTTATATAAATAAAATATATTTCTTTCTATTTTTCCTTCGCTATAAGAAATCAGTAATTATTGTTTGTAATTAAATTATCAGCACAATTTAAATAAGCAATACATCATCACTGAGGATTGGAGGCATAAAGATGTTGACAAAGTAAAGCCTGTCTTCCACTGCTGAAGTTGTCAGTGTAATAAAGTAGATTAATCTTCAAGCAGCAAGTTAAATGAAAGGGTCAGGTCTCTGAAGTGGAAAGTAATCACATTTCAACATCGCTCTACCTAATTTCTACTTTCAAGGTCAGGAGAGAATAGCATGGATGCCAGAATGTCATTATCTGTGACTGCTATGATTGAATTGAAGTCAATTACAGTAGATCTCAGTGACTAATCCTTTTGTCCAACTGTGAACACATCATAATACATTTTGACAGCTCAACAAGTTGAGGTCATCTCCTCTCCATGTCTGAGGAGACAGGATCTATGCTGTCATAGAAACAGTGTTAATAAAACTCCTGTACTGTGCTTACATTCCTGTGATAGCCACAAAGAATACTACGTTAAATCAGAAAAATTACAAATTAATATATTTTATTTTTTCTATTTTATTTTTATGGTATGGGGTCCTATATCAGGCCATGCATTGTTCTGTAAAATAATGAAACAATTAAATAAAAAAGTTCCAAAGAAAAAAAAAATCAGAAAAGAACTAGATTCAAGAACTAGGTTCCACTTTAATATGCCTACTGAAACTGTTTATCCCTATGCAGGTTAAACATGGGCACGTGCAGCAATATTTGAGGACATGTCACCCTGATAAACACACTGGCAGTGCCCACTGAGTAATGGCTGGGCAGCTGCATGTCAAGTCAGACACACAAATCTGTAACACTGGCAATGCCAGTTGGAAGGTCAGCACAACTCTGCAAAAGGTTGCAGGTCATAAAACAGGCTTTTCTAAATGCTAATACAGTCATGCTATAATGATTTTGCATTGATGTTGTGAACACAAAGGATCTATAGCATGGCTCAGTTGTCATGATTCATAGATATTGTAGTCTTGTACAGATATTTTCCAATGTGATCTGCTTGTGTTATGTTTTCTGCAATTCATAGATTTTCCTTCGGTACCACTTTGCTCTCATGAATTTAATGGCTGGGATGTGGCTCTACCTTTTGAGGAGCAGCTGCAGGCAGTCGATCGATGTGTCGATGAGGGCAAAGGCTCGTAAAAGGGTGAGATCAGCACATGGCTCTCCATTGAGTGACACCACCTCATCGCCTTCCTGCACTCCAGCCAGGAAGGCACGGCCACCTTGTTCTACCTGTGGATGACAGCGTCATAGTAAGAAAAGACTAATCACACGCTGGTTCAGTGGCTATTACCACCATTCATCCACAGCAGATGAGAAGCATCAGTTAATAGTATCGATAGCTGGTGATGACCCCAAAATGCAAATGTGCTCCTTCAGATTAAGATGTTGAACAGTTGCAAAGTGTAAAATTGTAATCTAACCTTCACATACAGCCCACCTATGTGTGCTGCTGTTTAGAGAAAGTGAAAATAAATGTTCTTTAAAACATTGTCAGTTCTGAGGTCAGAAGACAGAAACCTCTACCCAAGGTCAGCAAAATAAATCCATTTGGATCTGGGAAAGCAAAAGGACAGTAGTATTTTAACAGTATTTTTGGATTATCTAAAGGAGTGAAGATGCATTATGTATTCTCATGAGAACAAAATGAGAAAACATAAACAGTGATTCATGTTTAGCACTAAGCTCAGTGCAATGTGGACAGATAAAACAAGGCTTCCTAAGAATGCTAAATGGGCAACATGTGACCTGTATTAAACTCAAGCCAGACATGCATGATAATGTGTGTAGAGGCAATAATTCCCTGTGACAGCCTACATGACGTACATCCTTAGTGAATCATATGAAAACATGTTTTTAGCTTGGATCATTATTTTAGACAGATATTGACTCTAAAATATGAGAACGTGGGGGATGAGGTTGTAGCCTTTTATCCAAATTAATTCAAAAAATTTGGAAATTAACTCTAAAATCACACGATCAACAAGTCACTGTAGAGTCAAGCAACACCACTCCAATGTGCAATTAGTGTCACTGACAGGGAAGACAAAGGCTAGATGTACAATCATAAAAGTGACAATTCTACCTTATATTTTAACCATGCAGCTGCATATCATAGCTGTCGGCCAGCTCTGTTCAGATCCATTTAAAGGGCATCTCTTTACACAGTTAAACTAATGACTGATGGTTTTGTTCTCCTGTAATTGGTTCCCGAGGCCTATAAAATGGTTCATTAATAAGAGGATTTAATAAGGAGAAATACCCCATAAATTTTGCACAAAAGGCCACTTATACTGGCAAGGGGATAAATGATTACTTCAGCTCCATGCAATTAAAGGATATGCTCTCTGGAAATATGTCATGATATTTTGCAAGTGCTACAAACAAATAGCTTTAGGTGGGTTTGGAACATCTGCAATGCTTTGCTGATGTCTTGAGATTGGTTGTCACTTCAAAATGAACAAATAATAGTGGGTGTTTTAACATGCGTTCCGTGACATCTCCAGTGTAATTCCTGTTGCATGTAATCCATCCCCCCCCACCCCCCATGATTCTTGTCTGTCAACAGTGAAATAAAGACAAAATGCTATAAAAATGATAATCCACAACCACACCACTCATTCTCCATAATGAAGTCATGTATCTTAATCTAGGTCCTGGTTAATTCCTCTAAAGGATTAATTTGCACATTTACACGGTAATGTTTATGATACTTCAGAGTCAATACAGGTTAACCTTTGGTGACACTGAGCTGAGTAAATGATCGCGCCGCTCTGCATCGATCATACTAATGTCCCCTCGCTACCGTGGCAGCTCTCTCTGCAGGATGAACTACACCATCACGAAACCAAAACAGTCTCCCTGGGTTCTTATATTAAAGTTACCCAGAAGGGCCTCCTGGCAAGAAGCAGCCACATAAATTGTGGAGCAGCTCACAGCTCACAGCTCACAGCTCAGGCACTTTAAATATGAAAACAACCAAGGTTATCCCTCTCGCTATTTTCTAACAAGAAAGTGTAAGTGATATCTTTGTCCTATACTTGTTTACTATTTACTAGTTTTACCCAAACGGAAAAGCTATATTTTAAAGATCAAAAACCAAGTTGTTAGTAATCCAACCCAGGTTTGTTGTAGTAATGTCAGGATAAATAATGCTATAATTCTACAAAAAAATCTAGACTTTATTATAAATATGCTTTACATTTTGGAAATACTGATTGCTGTCCTTTTGCAACAGCCACCTCCATGAACATGCATCCAACTCTAGAAAACTTGCAGTGAAACAACTTTGTCACTAGATGGCAATGTACACACACATATACACACACACACACACACACACACACACACACACACACACACACACACACACACACACACCCTTTACTGCTGACGAGAATCCACGCATGGTTACACTGCAGTTTATGTCCAAAAATATATGATTGCGTGAATGTATTCCAAATGCAGAGCATGGATTCAGAAATGTACTTACTTTTGGTGCATCTTTTGTTTCATCATTTGTAATTCAGGGGAAGGTTTAGACCACACCTCTTTGGATTCAACAAAAAGCCAGAGTCTACCGTAAGCAAGAACCAGGGCAATAAAATGAGACAATATATACAAGTATTTTATGAGTTACTTTATAGAGCTGGTATGTTTCAGGTAAAACCCTATCTGACTCCATCACTGAGTTTCTAAGAGTTAACAGTGCACAAACAGGCCCTATAAGGCAGCCAGTTAGCCTGACTATGGGGACTTACACCTCACTACAGGGATGACGGGTTGTCTGGAAAGCCACAGCAACCACTCATGCTCCAAAAAAGGAAGGGAAATATTTGTGGTCTTCTCTCCTCGCAATACAAAGATACACAGGGAGTCATTGCAATGTTCAAAGGAGGTGAATACCACCTAGTATCTCAATCTTGTTGGTCATAAACTGCTTGTAAAGAGAGACACGGTTTGCATTAATTGGGCTGGAAAGAGCAGCTAATAAATGCTACTGTAGGTGTCAGACGGGAAAGCATAAAAAGTGTTGGACAGTTTTCTTCAAATAAAGTGCTTTCTAAAAATACCTGATTGCCATGAATATCAGAATTTACATCATATGGGGCCACAATTAGACAACATTATATGGCTGTGTTATCCTGAGTTGCCCATTTTCAAATTATCTGTTTAATAGGTTTAAACACAACGGAAAATCACAGGAAATACGGGGCTGCATAATGTGATCACGTAGCTCCCGGCAGTTCCTGTCTTTCACAGCTTTAAGCAATTATGTTTTAACAATATTTTCCAGCTGCTTTACAGGTAGCACTTACACCATGTGGGGAGGATAGTTACATTTAATCTCTTCATTCACCCATCTATTCTATTTCTGTCTTATAAGCAGAATATTTTCCATCGGAGGGCCAGAAATTGAAAACATATTGCATTCTATTTTACTGAATTGTATTGTAATTATTGGAGTGTTTATTCAAGGGCTCCTGATCGCTTTAGCTTTGCCCAAATGTTTCTTAATTTTGGTTTTCTAACGTGGATTTATTTTGGAAAGCAGCCTACATGGACAATATGTTGATAGTATTGATAATATGAGTTATTTTGATAAGAAATGACTGACAGCACAGATGTTTACTTTGACAATCTTAACAGAAGAAATAATCTTCATGTGAATACAGTTATGGATAAGTTGCTGTCCAAAGAAAACCATGTATCTCCAAGTTTGGCAATGTAGAATTTTTAAGATAAATTGAAGGATAAAGTGTTCCTTTAAAAGTTTGTGAGAAGTCTTCTACTTCTTAAGTTAAATAAACAGTTTTAAAACCCATTGGGTTAGTTGAAATATATGGTCACTAAGCTCATCTAGACTTATCAAATGAGAAGATGATATATGGGGACATGTGGTGACCTAGTTCCAGATCAGTGACAAATGCCATACATATACAGTATATACAAATCATGAGGTCACTATAACAAGCACCTGTGCCTTCAGGTAAGGGGGAGAAACATGACTCATACATGTTTAAATGTGTTGATGCTTTACCTCATTGTTCTACAATTTAAACGCTCATTTTGACAAATATAAAAACACTATTACTATTAATGTAGATGTCTAGTATTTTCTTATCTGGTGTGTCCCCCTGGCCTCACTTTTGCGTGTCAATGGCAAAGAGCATTCACAGCCAGGAACACTGTAACTCACTACTATATTATCAGAATATAAACCTGTTGGAGTATTGGCCTTATTTTGTTTAGATGATGTGAAATGTAAAGGGGGAAAAACTGGCACAGTCATCATCTGAGATCACTGCTCTCTCCCGGGACAAGGATGTAGATGTTTTGCTGAAAAACACAAATGCCAAAACTCCAGTAATGGAAGGAACTGTGGAGCGCTTTGTTTACTCCAGGACAACGGCACTGAATGAACGAGGCAATGGCATTTTCCTGATTGCTTGGCAGCTTAATAAGGTTCCTATGGTGCTCTATTAGGGCTGAAACATCAGCAACAAGAGCCCTCTTTGCTCTGTAAAGGGCAAGATAATCCAGGCAAAGAGGACTTCTAATTCAGGCTATGAATACAACTTAATCAAATTTAAATATCATTTGGATTAGTTCATTTTAGCTATAATTAATTTTAATAGCAGAATCCTGCTAGTCCCTAAAGTTAGATTTTAGAAGATTACATTTGCTTTGCCATTCAGTGTTCCATAACTGATCTGATGCATGTTGACACTCCACATACCAAGATGACATACCTTAGAGATTAGCAGGCCAAAACGTCTGCTGCTCAGGTTGGGATGATTTCAGTAATTTCTATTTCTGAATATCTGTGCAGTATTAATACATATTACATCACAAAGTTTTTTTTAAAAACTTTTGCTAAGACGTCGAAAAAGTGCACAAACATTGTTATCACAGATCAGATGTAAATTGCTCCATGTTTTTCTAAAGGTGCGTTGGTGTATTTGTGGGTCAGGACTTGCGAAATGTTGTATTGTGCAGTTTCTGTAGCTTTAAAAATAAAGTGACCTCATCAACTTTGTACTCAGGCCATGACTCCAACTAAGAAGAAAAATAAGGCTTCCCTTATATGGAAAGAACCTTTTAAGAGTGGATACCCCGTGCCCTTACACTGTACTGCCTGTCAGTGCACTGAACAATCACTTTCTCTCAAGAAACAAAACATTGTTTTCACTACATTCAACAAAAGCTTTTAAGAAAAAAAAACAAATTTTATCAGACACAGGAGAACCTCTAGCTTAAGAGTTTGTCATGACCTTGGTATGTTTGCTTTGTTCGACTTTTAACTAACAGACGTTGCTCTCTGTCCTTCCCACAAGAAGAGTTTGGAGGTATGTTTAGAGTTATGCCTTCCAGATGAGGTTGACTAAAACCCCCAGATGTCCCAGACTGAGGCATATGCATCATATGTAGCTACTTCACTTTAATAGGCAAACACTTAAATCCTGTGTATTCACAAGACTCTTATGTAACAAATGAGAACACTTTTGATGCTAAACACAACATTTATGTCTAAAGTTAGATAGTAAAGTTTCAAGAGAAAGCTTAAAGCTTAAACAAGCATTGAAGTAGGAGGCATTCTCCCATGTGGGGTAAAGGACAGAGGACTTTTACAGTTGTTTTGCTTACTGAACCTCACTGATGCTGCTACTTTTTGGCAAAGCATTTTGTAAGGGTTACGTTGACTGTATTTGTTTGGATGAAGACAGGCTTGTTAGATTTGCCGTGAATCTATGGGAATTAGTTGGTGGAAAGTATTTGATTGGAACTTGAAGTTGTATGTGACCTACATGTGTGATTTTATCTTTATGTCCCTTTGTTCGTATATTTCAATATAACTTATGGAAACAATTTTAACAGAGTCCTAATATTTTTTCTTTTTTTGTACTTTTATTCTGAAATAAGCCACTCACTAAATGCCAGAACTCAATGATAAAGATTTCTTTCAGCCTAGACGTTTCTGAGTGTCTTTTTACTCTAATCTAAAGAGACCCTCATGCTGGGTAGTGTGGAAATAATATATACAGTTATACAAAAATTACAATTAAAGTCACAAATGAACTTCAGAATTGCAGTTTCAAATGTTTGAAACAGGTTAAGTGTCTGTCATTAAGATGAGCTATTTATGCTTTCAGGGTGCTTTCTTCTGCTGGAGCTTTGATGTCACAGGAATGCCGCTTAACAAAAACATTTACATCTTCACTACATGGAGGACAAGCTGATGAGGGATCTGTGCAGCTTAAGTACTTGTGAACATGCGTTACTATACCATATATAGAATCTCTACTGCTCTTCAAAATAAAGAAACCTGGCTTTACCTTTCTCGTTGCATACACATCAAAATGAAACATCTTGAAACTCACTTTGAGAAAAGTAAGAGAAGGATCACACTTAAGATCAAATGCATGCCTTTAAAAATTATTGTGAACCTAACATGACTTATCTTTTGAAAACCTGAAATAAAACTTTACAATCGGAGCATAACAAAAGCAAGTTGTTTGGAGGTTTGCACAAATGCTCATTCCCTGCAGTCGTAGATTATTGACTTCAGTGCCTTAGCTTCTGCAGCACTGCTGACATTATGGACAGTATAGATGTCAAGTAGAATGTCAAAAGGACTTGCCAAATCTGGTCATGATGTTGTTCAGTTACACATCTTTGCATGTGTTATGACAACATGGGCAAAAGTATTAAAAGTATGTAAGAAAAAAAAAGAGAAGAACACTATGATCAATGTTATCAATGTACCATCCATGTTCCTCTTAAACCATGTACGTAAATGCATCATAAAATAAATGGTTTCATCACCAGTGGGAGGATGAACTCCTCTACTGCACCTATGGTTTATTACCATACTATCAGGTTAAACAAATGCCATGTAGCTAAAGTGTTACAGAACTTAAATTTGCCTATGTCCTCCCCCCTGTAACCACCTGCATCTTCTTTTAAAGTGGTTAGTTTCAACTAAACCTCCAAGAGTGTTATGTTTGTGTGCATTGCTTTTCCTACATAACCCACATACCTTTTACTCTTCAGGTTAGTTACTCATCTGAAGAACGTTTTGCATTCTTGCTATAATCTTTGTCAGTGATAACAGATCACACTGCCCTCGGCTTCACACTCTTTCTTGGCCTTGACCATATAAGGGTCCCGAGGAATCTCCACCAAAACACAGCCAACGCACACAAAAATGCAGTGACACGCAGTGCTCCGAATAAATTTTCTCCCACCAGGGACTGTTCAATTTAAGAAAAAAATAGATTTTTTTTTCAGTGTATGACTCAACAAAACTCCATCAAAACTGATATGGCTCTTGTAATGCAAACTGGAGAATTCATAAGATCTCCAATATCCAACAATAACACAAGTAAAACTTTCGTTTTGCAGGGGGAGCCCAAGATTCTCAGGTGATTCAACAATAACAAAAAATAACAACTTGATATTAGGAAATAGAGCACAGAACAGATAGATAGATAGATAGATAGATAGATAGATAGATAGATAGATAGATAGATAGATAGATAGATAGATAGATACCTGGGAAATTAGGAAAGGTCTGTAGGTGTCACCCTCTCCTTCTCTCAGGGTGAATCCCCAGGGTGCACCCCCACGCAGTGTTACGCAGATGTAATCCCCGGTGCCCATGCTGCGCACAGCTCCTCAGCCAAACCTCCACAGCGCGGTCATCGAGCTGACAGCCAGACCTCCAGCACTTAACGAAAAACCACCTCCACCGAACCGCTGTATAATCCCCATCATCTGAGCGCTCCCTGAGTCCAGCCCGCTTTGGAAACGTCACGGCGCACAGGCCCGCCTGCAGGCGTTGCACGCAACTGGTGGTTTGTCCTGGAGAGCTCTTAAACTTGTACGCTGCACGCCGCCAAACACCCCCGGGTATAGCATCCTAATAAACTTGGCCAATAAAAGCCACAGAAGCCTAGATAAATACTACAAATGACAAAAATAGTATCACAAATGTAATATAGACTTTCCCAGCAACATTAGATTGTGTATTCTTGCACAGGTAAAAGTGTGATAATTTAAACACTATTGCAGCAGAAAGGCATGGTACACCCATCTCATCCTATCTATAAATCTGTCTGATTTGGCTTTAGTGTTTGTTGTGTTTTTTCACCAGTGAGATTACTTCAAAATTATGGATATAGCCAATTTTTTTTAGAAACTGAGGGCTAAAGTCAAAGGTGTCAACGTGATTTTGACTTTTTTTTTCAAAACATTGACAGGAACATCTCTGTCACTCTCTCTTTTCCACTGCCAAGGCATTCTGTGAAATTATTAAAATAAAATAATGTTCTCTTTGATTGATTTGTTACAACCCACACCACCCCTGTCAGCCATTGTTTTAGTTGTATTAGCATAGTGGTTTGGAATTACCAGGGGAAAATGCATCATATTTAGCCTGAGGAACTATTTACTCTATACATTTACCTGCAATATTAAAAGTTCTAAACAAAATATATCTAGATTTGATCAAAAAATGTACTTTCTACCTCAAAATCATTTTTTTCTCTATAGAATCTGTATGTGCATGTTTCCACCCTTGAAAACCAAGGGAGGCAGTGGGTAAACACTGAAATAATCATATGACTCCTATGTTATCCCTGTTTGCTGGAATTGTTGGTATTACAACTATCCCATGTTACAACCATACCTAGTCTCCTCTTTCATAAAGATGTTGGAAAAATCACACAAACATTGATTAATGTGTTTTTGGGACTATATCTCAGTAGTATCAGCATCCCTATTTATATTATATAGCCTACATTATATAGGTTTTGTAGCCCTATAACTTCAACCATCCATTGCCTAATCAATGCATTTAAGGAAATCTTTAATCATTTTATTCTGATGTCCTTATCCATATTAAATCTAGTCTCTCTTGGATGTGTTTCTGTGTTAACAGAGAGTGAAGGCGGTTCAGTATCTAGGTAATGATGAAACGCATGTCCACATCCCCTATGCTGACGTGTATGCGGGTTCCCTCTGTTTCACGCATGCGTACTGGGTCAGACACGACTTAAACTCTGGTAAAGTTAACTAAAACCACATCGACCAAAACCAGGAATTCAGACAATGACTCTTCAAAATATTAGCATACTGTAACGTTTTTGACCACATTCTTTGGCTTATGAAACGTTAAGAAATATTTTCTGAAGGTGTGAAAGGATACATTTTAGAAACGGGTGTTATTTTTGCTTCGTTGAATATCGTCTATGAAATTTTATTCGCCATTACGGATTTTATTTTGAAATATACAACCGGAAACTCCGTATGTTTGTCTTCTATTCGACAATCGAGCTTTTCGTCGCGTAACCAACATAGCGACCGGTGCTTTGGTGGAGTTTGACGTGGCACTCTGCTTTCACTGAGGGAAATAGACAGAGGAGAGGAATCTACCCAATATTCAGGTAAATACCACCACGACAGTATATACACATATAGACCATACAAACGTGTAACTCTTACCTCAGATAACCTTGTATTTCAAAGCATTTATGTTTGAAATGAATGCGATTCTGGTGCAAAGGAAAACTTTGTAGTAATTTCCGCGTAGCTAGCAAGATGTTCTCTATCAATGTTTGAGCTAATCAACACTGAACCCTGTGCTGTCATGTCACTGAGCGCTTTCGATAAGGTACTAAGCTACATGTCATAGGTTAAATATTGTACTACAAAGATGTGTACTACATTTAGCTGGATGTGAAATGGAGAAATGCAGGGATGCTCAGACTTTTAGCCTTCATAATGGTCTTTGACGTGGCAATCCTCAGAAGTGGCAGATACGGTTAACTATTGAACTGAACTATTAACCACTGTATCTTATCTCTCTTTATGCATTTTTGTCGGGGTAAAACGTGTTAAATTGACTTATCATGTAGTAATAATGGGCTTTCATTGAGTTGTCAGTACGCAGCTGTTAATTTTGTTGACCCTGCTGTGCCGAAGTTCATCAACATGTCATAAAAGATTTGACTCATTGAAAAAAAGTCTACAGGCCCATAACTTTTATAAGTCGTTATGTATAGTCATTATTGTGTCCTATATGACAACATAATCTATAGTCATAGTCATAATCTGACAGTCTGGGCTAAAACTTAGCCAAGTGCAAACTTACAGTTGGCTACAAATATTTTTTAAATGGCTGACAGCAAAACAGAAACAACTAATATTGAAGATAATACCAAAGACAGGCCTGCCTTATCTCTAAATAAGGAACGTCAAAGGTCCATGTAACAGGAGTGTTGATGATTGCATGAGGTCAAACATCAGTTGTTGTTGGTGTGGCCTGTAAACATACAAGATTTATTAAAGTCATACATTTATGAGTAACATCAATAGGAGTACCTGATGCAAACTACCTAAGAATGGTTTCTATATGGTTTGTGAAAATCTTACAGTATAATACCAACAGTTAATAATAAGATCCTTATTTAATTTTTCTATTTATCAAAATTGAGCAGAAACATTAAAGTTCCTGATTCATGCTTCTTTTCAACTTCACAGGTTGTCAAAACTCATTTGTCTTGGCATGAGAAGAAAGTGACAGTCATTCCATCAAAATGAGTCAACAGGGTTATGTTGCAGCACCCCCATACTCCCAGGCCCAACCAGGGATGGGGGGCTACCAAGGTGGATTTGGGAGTGGTCCTGCGCAGCCCCTCTATGGGCACTATGGGGGGCAACCTCAGACATTCACAGCTCCACCAACAGGTAAAGTACTTTCGCTCTTGTATTTGGATCGTTTCCTAAATAACATGGTTGTTTGGCTTTCATTGAACAAGCCTGATCTTGCCACCGGACGTTGTGCATTTCAGCTCATTCATTCTTGAATGACATCAATTGTAGCAAGTGATGCTCTTTCAGCAATAGGAGCTCACAATTCCCTAGCTCTCTGAGATGAAATTTGCTGTTTTTTGGTGGACATGAATGTTTTCAAATATCAGGTCTCAAATGCATGTTTTTCAGAATATATGTAATAGCTCATAACATGTCTTAGTTTGCAGCTGAAGGTGTTTTGTATTGTATTGTTCATTATGTTTTATGTGTAAGTGAGTACATTTGTTCATCTGGCCTTTAAATGATTCATCTGCCATACCACTGAGATAGCATGCATGTTAAGTACCTGTAGCAGGGGCAAGGGCACAGTAAATTTATTGACTTAATTTTAAATGTCACTGAACACTGGCACAAGCTCTATATGCAGTGCAAACACATTTTTGAAGTCCATAAAAGTAGCTGGACAGCACTGGAACCAGGTTTCTTTTTGGATCAACCATTTCAGGCAAATTGCATCCTAAGATTTGTGTAGCATACATTTAAAACAGAGGCCTTAGTCTGCACATGTCCATATTGATTCAACTCAGTTGAGCAAATTCTGACCTTCTAAAGAACCCTGAGCTCACTTACATTCTTACAGAAAAAGGTTTGGATCTAGAATGGATTTCCCTCAGACATAGTGAAGACTGTACACTGTACACATGGTGTCATTTACTCACTGCAGGTATGATGAAATCACCAGTTTCCTCTGCCGCTGGTTTGCCTCCACCTCCAGTGTCCAGTCAGTACAATCCAAATGTCCAGCAAAATGGCGCTCATCCACAAAGGTAACAATTTTCACCAAATAGCAGCTGCTTGGAACAGCTACTCTTCTCTGAAATCAACACAAATACAGTAGTTTATGAATGTGTAAAGGAAGTATTGCAGATCATAGTTACTTTCATAAAGAAAACAGTAGATACATTTATTGATGATGTACTACGACAGGCCATTAAATTGTGTTTTATCTTTTTTACTGCAAGAAATTGTCTGAACTCATTTCAAAACAGCAAGGATTAGAGAGTCTACTAAAACTTTGCAATGTTAGCAAAATGTTAAAAGCATCTTCAAGCATAAAGTAGTTTGTCAATATGAGGCAACACTATACCTGCTGTATACTACTAACTGTTCTTATACTTCAAGAAACGTTTAATTGAGGGCAACTGGACTTGGTTTTAGATACTTAAAGACGTTTCATCTCTCATCTGATTCAGAACTGAGTCAAGTATCTAAAATCGAGTCTAGTTGCCCTCTGTTTGGTTGTTCTTGGATAAGCATGACATAGATGAGTGAGAATGTTTACAGACATCTTGTTCTTATACTTGTCAGGTACCCTGCTCCACCAGCTGCATCTGCTGCGTATGGACAACCTCCACAGTCCCCATACAACAGTATGGCCTCACCTGGCCCGCCTGCAGCACAACAGCTTACCACTCAGATGAGTGCTATGAACTTGGGCGGCTATGGTAAGTTTCCTTATTACAAATTTACACTTAGTGCTGATCCTACAGCAGGGTGTGGCATACATAAAAACAAACCTGCATTCACTGTTTGGTGAAATATTGCTGGCTTTTCATGTTATCTGTCAATGGCTACATAACTGGCACGTCAGGGTCTAAATGATAGTCTTTCCTGTGATTGGACAGAACAGAAGAACCAGACTATCATAAATCATTAATGTATTGTGGCAACTTTCTTCCTTGTGTAGCCCCAGGGCCCATGCAGAGCCCTCCTCTTCCAACAAGCTCTGTAGCCCAGCAGCCTTTCCAGGCGCCTCCTCCTCCAGCAATGGGCCAGCCACAGATGCCTCCGGGCCCACAGTCACCCCACATGCCCCAACAAATGTCCCCTCTGATGTCTCCACCACAGTCACCTTCAGCAAGCATGCCAATGGCAGGTCCACCACTGGCAGGTCCACAGATGACAGGGCCACAGATGACAGGGCCACAGATGACAGGCCCACAGATGACAGGCCCACAGATGACAGGCCCACAGATGGGAGGCCCACCGATGGCAGGCATGGGTAGACCCTTCCCTGGGCCGCCTCCTCTAGGCCCTGGAGGTTTCCAGCAGCCTGGTCCTGGAGCTGTTGGTCCACCAGGATACCCACAGCAAGCCGGTAATTCTGACTCTGTAAACAAAAACACTGACTTATACCAGGAAACAGAAGTATCCCTAAAGGGATATTGCCGCTTTTTTGACAGTCGCATTGTATTAGTTACTTACGTACTGGTAGAGCTGTTGATACATGGTCATTAGCACAGTGTAATGGATTCTGTGTGCGAGGAATATCCTGCTTGACAGACAGAACAATATCAAACAGAGGCAGTTAACTAACCATTTTAAACTACAGCACAGGGGTAAAAAAATTAAGTATTTACAATAGAAAATTTAATCTTCTCATGTAGTGTGTCTTTGATGCTTAATTCTTTTTTTAGGTTGCTCTGTGTCGTAACTGTTTTGTTTGATGAATATTTTTATAATACACAAAGGACAAGAAAGGAGAATACATTTTTGTACTTTTTAGAAACATTAAAACAATATGTTCTCATTGCTGGTTTTGAAGCAATCAGAACACGGTCCTACATTTTACACTGCAGCCAATAAATATCCTCTAATTACCAGTATGTCCCTTTTTAATGTACAGGTCAGTTTGGGGGACCCATAGCTGGGCCCCAGCCAGGCATGCCAGGGGCCTTCCCCGGAGCACCAGCTGCAATGGCTGGCCCTCCACAGAAGAAACTGGACCCCGATTCTATCCCAAGCACAGTGAGTTGACAACTAATCCTCCTGGGACCGAATACCTTCACATACCAACATACCATATATGTCATACTGCATTTTCTGAACCAGCAGCTTATTATTTCCTCAAAATGTGTCTGACAAAGGCATGTACTGTACATCTTCCCTTTTGTTAACATTACAGAGTATTTTCAGTGACTTTATTAATTATATTTTGGGTAATGTAAAAAATATGAAGCAAAAGATCTATGGTTGGTGATTTTATTTTGTCTTCTCATTAAGGCATATGACCAAGAAAATATTTATTATTATATTTATTTGTTATGTAGTTATGCTGTCTTTATTAATGAAATTATATATATATAAAAATAAAAAAAAGAAGGTATTTACCCAACAATTCTAAATAATTGTCAGATTGTACTGTAATGTATAATTTGTCTGCTTTAGACCCAAGTCATTGAGGATGACCAAGTACAACGAGGAGGACAGGTCTTCAGCACAAACATCAGGGGACAGGTTCCACCTCTGGTCACCACAGACTTCACAGCACAGGACCAAGGTAAACCAAAATAACACTGTAATCCTCTTTTAGAGCACTGCATATTTGTAGTAGATGTTAATCTGTAAGAACTGTAGGTGAAAATCCATTCATTTCCATAAAGAATTTCTACATGTCTATAAAGCCTGTGTATTTGTTGAAGTTGAGAACCTAAAATTCAGTAGTTTTTATGTTGTTTGTAGTGTATACTTTGTAAATATAGTATTTGGTCAAAAGGTAGTTATTTCCTTGAGGATTATTAATCTAAACTATTTATGATCATGATAAATTAAACATGCAGAATTACAGTCCACACTGCTTTTTCAGAGAGGAGGAATACAAATGTGCTCTGTCATAACATCAAGGTCATTGACTCTTCTTTTTGCTTATTCCAGGCAATGCCAGTCCCAGGTTTATACGATGCACCACCTACTCCCTACCCTGCACTGCCGATTTGGCCAAACAGTGCCAAGTGCCCCTGGCTTCCATCATTAAGCCCTTTGCAAGTTTGCCAAAGAATGAGGTAAGTCATGGTTTCACATGTGACTTAAAGGCAGTTTCCCCATCTAAAATCAAATGCTCAATTACATCAACAATACATAATCACGTGCTAAGATCAGCAAAAAAAAGAGAGAAAGACTGTTCTGGCTTCTAGCAGCTTAGCGGTAAAAAAACTCCAACTTTTGCATGGAATAAAATGCTAATATATGCATTTATATATATGTTTAAAAGAAAAATCATACAATACCAACAATCATCCTGGGTACCTGATTTCTATATATGGGAAACACTGCATGTAGAACCATGTGGCATTTCTGTCCCCAGAGTGTGTTGTTTTTTGGAAATTTTCTACACTGTCATCCCACAATGACTTATGAAACTTACTAGAACACTTATGGTGGAGTGTTTTTTATGCAGTCTGAACTGTATGACATTGTTCCAATAGGATTTTGGAGAATTGCTGCATTGTACAAAGTAGTTGTTAAGGCAGCTGTTGGGAAGCTCGAGATACATAGTCTAGTTTTGTCTTAAGATTTCCTACTGTGGCACTTAACCTGTAACTAGAGATTTTTCGCATTTGCTTTCTATTTTAAAAATACTCATAAAAAAGACACGGCATTTTAGCACTCTACAGTATAAGAATAGGCAAACACAGAATTGTAGTTCTGCTGTGATATATTTCTAGTACTAAAAGTTAATTTGTCCTGTGAATGACCTCCTTTTGGATCATGTGTGGTCCAAGAATCCTGTCTTAGATATTTCCCCCCTCCACTTGCCTTGTCCCAGGCACCAATTGGCCTTTTTAGGCAATGTTAGCTTTCTCTCATCTGGCTTTAGGCTAATTAGCTAGATGTCAGATCTGCAGGGACCACTAAGGAAGAAAGGAGGTTTATATAAAGGCAATCAAACATAAATTTACTATACTCTCAGATTTGATTCCATTCAGTGCAGCATGGAGCATATTCTCACCAGAAATATATGAAAATAGTAAAACTAAATCAATGCTCTGAGTTTATACATAACTCATGCTGTTGTGCTTGGATGTTGAATTTATTGTTTTATCATCCAACAGCTTTTGTTCGCTGCACTGGGTAAACAGCCCTAAGATACTGTAAACACGTTACCTCTCCACCTTTAAGTCCTCCGTCTAATAATAAACCTACTTGTAGCCTTGTTGAGTTCATTTGAAGCAAACATTTTCAATTCATATTATGTCAGGGCATAGAGGGAGCTTTTTAAATAATTAGTGTTACGCTGGTGTACAGCACTCAGTGCTGTGGTATATATTAAACAGCTTCACTGATGCTACAGACAGAGCAGAGTTTACAAAGATATACAGTATATGCAAGAGTATGGTCCAAGTATGGTAAATGTTGCATCGCTGAAAACATGGGAAACATCACAGTGAATGTAGACACTTGAAGCAAAGAGAAATAACCCATGACCCATACATTGTATATTAGATGTGCTTTTCAGTAGACACTTAAGAATTTTGTTTAGTTAACAATTTCCTTTAAAGGAACTGTATTTTTTTTTATAAAAGGGCCTGAATTAGTTTGGGAACAGTTTATTAAAAAAGTCTTTTGTGTCTGTCTCTGTGTAGACTCCTTTGTATGTTGTGAACCATGGTGAGACAGGCCCCATCCGCTGCAATCGATGCAAGGCCTACATGTGTCCTTACATGCAGTTTATTGATGGTGGTCGTCGCTACCAGTGTGGTTTCTGCAACTGTGTCAACGAAGGTACAGTACTATGCAAAAAATACTGCAAAAAACATTTTAAGCAGCCAGAAAAGGAAACATCAACTTTTGAAATAAGAATACGGAAGTTATTTAATTTAAATAACAAGAAAACAGGCAAACAACTCTGAATATGTTGTGCACAGTTATTCATTCACTTTAATGTCTTTGTTTTACCCCAGTGCCAGTCTTCTATTTCCAACATCTTGACCACATGGGCCGGAGGGTGGACTTCTATGAGAGGCCTGAGCTGTCCTTGGGATCCTATGAGTTTGCAGCTACCATGGATTACTGCAAGGTACAGGAAGACAACTCATGATCTGTCGACTGCTATTCAGTACACATTATGCAGAGTGCATTAAGATGATCAATAGACATAAGCACTTAAATTCAGGGATTGTTTGCAAGCATAAAGCAGAGTTTGTGCTCTGATAATGCAAAAGAGTTGTCATTTAAATGGATGGTTCTCACATACTGTACATCTGTCTGAACAGATTTGCATCTACAGGACTGCATTACTGATTTTTCTGAAGGAACTTTTGGACACCACTTTACATTATTCAACACATGTTGATAATATCAAAGCCGATCGCAGGACAGAATGTGTTCAGCTCAGTTCCTAACCCTAACACTAAAAGAAAGGGAAAAAAAACAGTGACGCTAATGAACTGCGTGTCCCCATGGAGGCTGTGTCTGTTGCAAACAACATTAGAGGGTCAGAGTACGTTGGCAAAGCTGAGTCACTCCACTGGCCTACTTTTGCTCTGTTTATTAAGACTTATAAACACCCTCTGCAGGCCAGCCATTAAACAAAAGCCTTCAAGGTGAGTGTCTTGTCATGGCTTGTAACTGTGGAAACAAAACAATGTCTTACAGACAACCCTCTTCTGCACACACTCCATTGCCATTACCTTCCATTCAGGAATTCATACCTGCCACGGTCTCCTCACAGCTTCTCCCAAGTTATAAGCAAGCCCAAATGGAAATATCTCTGGTATTCGAGAGCTAATAACAGAAACTTAAGGTTGAAGGCATGAAGGTGGAGATTACAGAATGCAGGGCTGAAAAGAGGAATAATTTCTTTGCTCATGACTCGTTTATTCCAGAGCTTAAGTTTGCACAGGAAGCATTTTTTCTCATTTCATTTTGAAATAATGTATTTTATGCTGCATGCCTGTCAGGCCATGATACCCTGGATAATATATTTAAAATAGCAGCTGATTCATTACACCTGTTGCCTTTTTATTCCATAGAACAACAAACCTCCGAATCCTCCTGCCTACATCTTTATGATTGACGTGTCCTACAACAACATTAAAAGCGGCCTGGTCAAACTGATATGTGATGAGCTGAAGACTCTGCTGGAGAAGCTGCCCAGGTACACAGGATAACTCCGAAAACCACACACATTCACTCACACAATAAAGGAGGGAATGTAACACGTTTTATCTGCTAAAATTGGCGTTATATATTTGTGGAGCCCACTAATATATATCCAGGGTGGATTGCATAACTTCCACCGTAACCACTTTTCCACATACACCATATCCTCAACAAATTGTACCATAATCTGTTTGAAGTGCAAACTAAATGCTGCTAATACTCTTTTCATCCTACATATACCTTGCCAAAAATGGACTTCCCTCAAGTCCGAAACATCAAGCCAACTATTTGTTCTCATCAGCTGAATGTTCTTGCATGACGTTTTGCAGATGGTGGGTATCGGTTAAGGAGGGTGCCAAGCTTTCCAAAAACGGAAAATATTATAGTGCAGGCATCCAAAACAAAAACAAAACTATTTGTGGTAACCATTGTTCCGGTAGTGAGTTTTTCTTTGATTCATCATGAAGGAGAGGATGATTTACTCCACCTGGTAACTCCTAAGATAACTTTCTTCTCTCTGCTAATTAGTGCCAGCAACAATATATCCATATTTGTCTGCTGCCATTACATCATCCTTAAAACACGTAGGAGAAGTGTACTCAAGATAAGCCGCCTCTCCAGCTGTGTTTGAATCTTTGCTTTTGTTTTTCCAGGCACTAAATTAAAAGACACTGGACACCCTGCATTTTATACGGTTCATGTAATTCTGCAGTATTTTCCAAATTCACTGAAAATCAAGTTTGAGTCTGGTTTAAGTAAACGCAGATGTAGATCAAGTCTTGCAGTGACATTTTTTTTTTTTTGTTTTTTTTTTTTTATCATCACTGATATTTTTTTAATCACTGTCTGGTATGAGAAAGAACAAAATGAAATCTACTCTGTATCTACTTTTTTTATTTCCAATAATAGCACCTGTGACTAATGTTCATGTAAGAGCCATGGGGTCACAGTTAACCAATGGCATATTTTCTAAGCCACAATAAATGGTACTGAGTATGTCTGCGTGATTTAAAAAGAAAGACCTACAAAGTGCAGTTGGCAGTGTCAGTAAAGAATGCTTTTAAATTACTATGATGTTGAAGGCTTTTGATGTATGTTCAGCGTAGCTACCAGTCCCACACCCAAATCCAGAATGTTCTGGTAAATGTCAGGGAGCCTTTTTGTCTTTATTTCTTCAAATAGCACTTATCTATTAAAGCCAAAAGACATTTTTCAAACAGTGTAAATCCAGAGGCATAGTATAGATAAGATATAGTAAGCTGCAATAGTGAGAGAAACAGAGGAAAAAATGAAAATATCAGGCATGACTCAAAGGTAAATGGGCTTTCTTTAACAACTAAAAATTACTTGGATTTTGTAGCCCTTTCTCTCTCTCACACACACACACAAAAAAATAGGGAAGTTATTATGGTTGTTAAAAAAAAAAAAATGTAGCAGACAGGCAGTGGGATCTCAGCAGTGAATGTGGTACAAACACAGCTTTGACATATTGGACAACATTGAGTCTACACACCGCACACACGCAGCCATTGTAAATAACATTTCAACTGACTTAGTAGAAACATCCTGTTCACAGATGCTTGTTGTCTCTCCCTTACCAGAGAGGAAGGTGTGGAGAGCTCGGTGATTAAGGTCGGCTTTGTCACCTACAACAAGATCCTCCACTTCTACAATGTGAAGAGTGCTTTGGCCCAGCCCCAGATGATGGTGGTTTCAGATACGGCTGAGATGTTTGTCCCGCTGCTTGACGGCTTCCTCGTCAACTACCATGACTCAAGGGCTGTGATCTACAAGTAAGATGCAGCTCATTATTAGTTAGTGGAAGAACTGTTTATCTTGGATGCTCCATCATGTAGGGAAAGAGAGAATTAGGCATGTTGTCCCCAGGAGTTCTCTGGAGTTTAATCCAGTTTATTTTTATATCCCTTAATGGGATACTGTTTCATTTGACATTGAGATTAACATGGCTTCAGTCTAATATTTTAAAGGGGAATCTTTTAGAAGTAAAAACTAATGCATGAGAAAGACAAAATACTGAATCAATATTGAAGTCTTTACTTGAATACTGTACATTTCAATCAGACATTGTCATGTGAAGGCCGTCAAAAAGGCAGTGAGGACAATGTCACATATCTCTGGTACAGCTAAATACAGTGATGAATCTTCTGCTGCTAAAGTGATTGTTAGAGACCCTGAGCAGACCATAATCCTGTCCCTTTCTCTGCAGCCTCCTGGACCAGATCCCTGACATGTTTGCAGACACCAACGAGAGTGAAACGGTCTTTGCCCCTGTCATCCAGGCCGGCGTGGAGGCATTTAAGGTTAGCCACAGGGTGACATCTGTCAACATGAAGTGGAAGATTAGGGGCCTACAGCAACCCCATGGGTTGGCTGCTATAGGTTTAGATTTAGAGTAATGTCTGTGTCTATAAAGATCAAATATCCTTAACTCAGTGGGAGGCTTCATATTTGACAAGCCACATTTGATTAGCAGCAGTGTTTCTAAAATCTAACATCCTGGTTTCTTTTAATCTTTTATCATTTTTATCGCTTTGGTTCCCAATAAAATGTAGAAAGTCCAAAACAGATAAAATTGTGTTTTTCTAAAAAGGTCAACCGATTTAAATCTAAACAAAAGAAGAATTGCGCCGCTACCCACAAGGTTGTTTCAAGTTTGTCAAAATATTTCAGATGCATTGCTAATGCCAAATTTGGCATTGACATCTGAACTCATTCAAGCTGTCAACTCAGTGAAGCAATAAGTTTCTTTTTCCTGATATTTTTGTGTTTACTTTAAAGTCCAATAAACTTTCACAGTGATATGAGGTCAGTGTTTTGGCACACAGTGAAGGAAAAGTTCACACACTGGTTTTAATTGGAAGCAGTTGTAATATTACACAATAGCAAATAGTCAGTGAATGTTTTATTTTTTTAGGCCTGTTGGTGTTTATATTTTATTGCTTACATCTTTATCTTTTCTTTATCAGTTTATTTGGCAACACGGGAGAGCTCTGTAAATACAGATTATTATTATTAGAATAATTTGATCCTTTGCATGATTTGAATGTTTGCACCTCCTGACCTAATGATTTCACTGTAATGCCACAAAGAAGACGTCAGGAAGGAACCCACCACACACCTTGGTCTGACCTTCTTTTTGAGATCTTTCATCATTTCTCTGTTTCATTGTTCTGTCATCTCCAGGCAGCAGAGTGTAGTGGAAAACTCTTCATTTTCCATTCCTCCATGCCCACCGCTGAGGCTCCTGGCAAACTGAAAAACAGGGATGACAAAAAGCTGGTCAACACTGAGAAAGAGAAAGTGAGTAGCTTTTTGTGTTGAGTGAGTTCTAGCAGTTGTAGATTGAGTAAACACAGGGGGTAGGCCTGGACAAGATCTCCTTTTAAATAGCATCTAAAATGCATTTTTTTTTTTTCTGTGAGGAGGGTTTGTATTAAATTGAAACTGAACTCATCTGCATGCGTGTGGTCGGATGTGGTGGATACTATCTTTAAGTTTTTTTTTTTTTTAATTTTGAGAACGCTAGGACACGGGAATGCTAACTTCAAATTCTCTGTTTTTCCATAGACCCTGTTCCAGCCTCAGAAAGGAGTGTATGAGCAACTGTCAAAGGACTGTGTGGCACAGGGCTGCTGTGTGGATCTCTTCCTCTTCCCTAGCCAGTACGTTGACATGGCAACCATGGCTGATGTGCCCTCGCACACTGGAGGCTCTGTCTACAAGTACAACAACTTCCAGGTACAACATTTGGCAGGCATACGTGTTTAGTGTAGGCCATTTCAAAATACACACAGTGTGTTGCAAGCAGATGCATTCAAGATAAAATATGGACAACGGGACAAACATGCTTTTTATTTCTTGTAATTAAATTAGAAAGCCATAATTTAACAAATTGGCAAAGTTATGTGCAGCTTAATAAAAGCTAGTTGTTTTCACATAATAATTTTGGCACAGTACCCACAGTCTAATATAGAACTGTCCCGAAGGAATGGTGCAGCAAGCATGGGAAATTGCTCCAAACTGTACAAACACACCACATGCTAAGGCAGTACAATACAGTTTAACACACACACAAACACAGCCTAAACCTACACTGAAATACTTCATAAATAACACTACAATGTAGGTATTAAACATAAAACACTGTGTCACTTGGAGCACCAGAATTTTAACACTTTATAAAAACTAAATAACCTCATTAATGTTCAATTATTTCTCCGACTGACATTTCAGTAAACTCTCTTAGTATTAGATTATATTTTTGGGTTAAGGTACATTTATGAGCCCCAGTCGACATGCTTGTCATTGGCATGAGATCAAATGGTGACAATACCGCCATCTGCTGGTTATAGCTTATGCACATACGATATTTGCTGCTCACTCGAGTGTACTTCTTGCAGGTGGAGACAGATGGGGAACATTTCCTGAGAGACCTAAGGAAAGATGTGCAGAAGAGCATTGGATTTGATGCCATCATGCGTGTTCGTACCAGTACAGGTAAGGAATAGTAGAACATTTTCCATCTGCTGTTTAATTACCCAAGATTACCCCCCTGTGCTATAAGGAGTGACCTCACAGTACTTTACATTTTTGTGTGTCTTCAGGCTTCAGAGCCACAGACTTCTTTGGTGCCATCCATATGAACAACACCACAGATATAGAGATGGCAGCTGTGGATTGTGACAAGGCTGTGACCGTCGAGTTCAAGCATGACGACACGCTCAATGAGGAGTCTGGGGCACTCATGCAGGTATGTGTCTTTTAAAAATGTAAAAAAAATAAAAAAAATCTAAATTGCAATTGTTCTCCGTTTGTCAGGAGTTCAATCCCCAAGGTCTGGTTTTAACTTCTTCTAATCTCTTTTCCCAGTGTGCCTTGCTGTACACCACCATCAATGGCCAGCGACGCCTGCGTATCCACAACCTCAGTCTGAACTGCAGCTCACAGTTGTCAGAGCTGTACAAGAGCTGTGAGACTGACTCACTCATCAACTTCTTTGCCAAAACAGGTGACTGTCCTTTTTACATTTGACTGGACTAAAATTCACTGAGATAGTCCCTCCCACACTTACGGCCTTGTTCTGTCTTCCATTTCAAGTTTGAACTGACAGCCCAGATTGTTACACTATTGCCAAATGCAGAAAAGATGCATTTTTCCTCCCATGGTTTGTGAACAGTCAATCTTATACACTCAGCTCACTTTATTTAGGACTGTAACGTAGTGCAGCCGTAGCCTGCTGATGTACTGCAGTATCATCCTGACCTTTGTTGAATATACCCCATGCATAACTTGATAATCTACTAATTCTGACTGACTTATGAGTAAAAGAAGAATGTGTTGTGGAAATAAGAACCACATGTTTCATATGAAGTGCAGATGACACTGAGCCCCTCTCTAATCTGCACATATCAAACCTTAAGCACAGTTGTATTACTGATCTTCAGTTGCCTTCTCTCACTGATCTTGCTACTCTTCAGCTCCCTTGTGCGCCCATTCTTCCATTGCGTAATTTTCTTTTTTTTTTTTTTTTTTTTTAAATCGTGTTCTTCTCCTCCCCCTCTTCTCTTTTAACTAACCTTTTCTCATGGCCACTCAGCTTACCGTGCCATACTGAACCAGCCTCTAAAGAATGTGAGGGAGATCCTGGTCAATCAGACAGCCCACATGTTGGCCTGCTACAGGAAGAACTGTGCCAGCCCCTCCGCTGCCAGCCAGGTCAGAGCAGGACAGCACCTGCAATGAATTTTGTTGAAGTCAGGCTTTGATTTCAAGATAGACACAATAAATTTGGGATTGTCGATTGATGTGTCTGTAACAAAAGATTTGATAATACATCTATTGTGTTAAGTATCTCTCAGTAACATTTTTCTGCGTGTGTCCATATGAAGCTGATCCTGCCCGATGCCATGAAGGTGTTCCCAGTCTACATGAACAGCCTGATGAAAACCGCTCCCTTGGTGGGCAGCACGGAGCTCTCCACAGACGACAGAGCCCATCAAAGGCTGTCGGTCATGGCCATGGGGGTGGAGGACACACAGCTGCTGCTCTACCCACGCCTCATCCCACTGGTGAGGGTCATTATCACACATAGCGTGCTGTAACTTTTTGAGAAACTCCCCATCTATTCATACTTTCTTTTCTCAGTTATACCGTTGAGATGCATCCACTCAAACATTTGTCTCCTCCTGAATATCCTCTTTAAATCCACAACAGTAAAGTTTGCTCATTATGAGAGATGGATGCATTACAGAGGGATGTTGAATAACAAATTTGAAGTCACAATCAGGATTAATCTCGATTATTTTATATGTTTGGTGTATATAAAGGGAAGGTGTGTATTTAGATTGTGGTAAGTGCTTTGTGATCTCTACCATTTCAGTGGGACTGTTGTAATATAATATATCGATGTTTTTTTCCTAGCACAACATGGACGTTAGCAGTGAGGTTCTGCCTGCTCCAGTGCGCTGCTCAGAGGAGCGTCTTGCAGACTCTGGCATGTTCCTGTTGGAGAACGGCCACTCCATGTTTCTGTGGCTGGGCCAAGCAACCCCACCGGACCTCATCCAGAACATCTTCAACATGCCCTCCCTCGCACACCTGCAAGGACACATGGTCAGAATTCATTTAATACCACTAAGATCTCTACACATTTATAAACCAAACAAAACTATCTGTATTTAGAGATATCAGATGAGACGTTTTCTTACCTCTGTGGTGCCTGGAGGCATTACAGTATGGTGAGAGAATGTTTGGATGTTTAGTTGGGCAATATGCCTCGGAATTACAAGTCCAGTTTTGAGAAAGAGATACTTCATATCTCAGAGAGAGAAAGATTGAATTCATAATAAAATCTCAGTCAGACCATGATTGGATCCAATATGTATCATTTGATACATCCAAAAAGTACAACAGCACCACATGTGCAGCCAGCAAAGTATACTATACTGATTGAGTCGACAATAATTAAACACATGTAAACCTCATAGGATTCAAAGGGAGATATTTATTTTCAAGATAAAACTAACAACAGTTCAACATGTGGTTCTGGTGCATACAGGGAGGAGGAGGCAGACAATCAAGTGCCAGTATTTCAAGGAAAAGTTTTACCTTCACAAAATATGTGTATCTCAACTTTATAAGCTTCAAGCTAACTTGCTTTCCATCCTCAAATTTATACATTGTGATGTACCAATGTTCAAAGCATGTTAAAGTGTCGAACCAGTGCCACTGACCTTCATTTTAGACTTAACTGACCTTCTAATTGTGTTTTTCAGTCTGTGCTGCCAGAGGTGGACAACCCAATGTCAAAGAAGATCCGCTTCATCATCAGTGGCCTGCTTGAAAAGAGGCCGAACTCCATGAAGGTAAAGCCAGTTAAAAAAACACAATTCCCAAATCTAACATTGTTGACAAAAGAGCATTTTTTTTTTTTGCTTAAAATGCAATCAACATGCTCTTTCTCCTCTCATAATTAAATTGCTCAGTACAAGACGTAATCCTATGAGTGAAGAAGTTGAAGCCAACTGTCATAAAGCTTTTAATGACCTCTGCCTCCCCCTAGTGGAGTTAGTATAGATATACAGAAATAGCCCCAGAAATGCAACATGAACCTTTTTAATCGCCATTTTCCACATGAGGCAGCTATGCAAAGCACAATTTGTAGTACTCTGAATGGATGGATAGGCTACATGTCTGTTGGGTGTCTTGCTGAATGGACCCAAGCTTTGCTGTCAACTAACATTTAATAGTTAGAAAGGGTCAAATGAATAGGACAAATAGTTAAGATAGAAAAAAATAATTACCATGCAGTTCAAACCTTTCAATGAAAATAAAGATTGTAATTAGTTTTTACACTAACATGGATTTGAAACATTTTCATATGAAAAATTTGAACCTCATTTAGTTCAAGTATTTAGATGTACAAAAGCTCAGGGTGCATTTGGGACGCTGCTAGTAACTACATTTTAACTGGAACTTTCTTTTCCTGTTCCACTCAGCTCCTAATCATGAGGCAAAGGGACAAACCAGAGATGATGTTCCGTCAGTTCCTAGTGGAGGATAAAGGTCTGCATGGTGGTGCCTCCTACATGGACTTCCTTTGCTACGTTCACCGAGAGATCAGGCAGCTGCTCACTTAACCCCAAATGCTTGTCCTCAATGTTCCCATCCAGACTGGCCTGGGAGAAACACGGCATCTAACCATGCACAAATCTCACTGGGTCCGCTTCAGTAGGTCCTATTTGAATCTTAAGGACGATCCATAGAAAGAAACTTTAAGTGTTTTACAAAGACAGAAGAGGGAACAAGGAACCAGGGAGAACCTTTTGAGATTCAGCCTCCAGCTGCCTTTCCACAGCTGCCTTTCATACATGCCTTTGTCATCTTTTAGTATACACACAGTATGATCTTCAAATAACCACTTGTCACTTGAGGAACATCCAAGTAGATCTGGAGGAATGAAATGGACAACACCATCCAGCATTTCCCGCACAGATACTTTGTGTGATGGACTGTGGAGATGGGAATGACATCAGTGCCTGAGGTTGAAATGCATTTTGGCATAAAGCCCGTCGGCATAAGCAATACAGGATATATCTCCACTGTGTTTGCAGTTGATTGAAGCGCTTTTTCATTTCACTTTGTAGATTTACAGGGTCTGGATAAGACAAGGGGTTATTTGTGGGCCGTACTGTAGATGTTAACTTTTAAACTCAATAAAAACTCACCAGTGTTTATTATTCTCCCTGAAAAGACTAAATATGTAAAGGAGTCTCAGTAATTAATTTTAAAGTTTTAAGCAAAGTCTTAAAGAAATTTTACAATATTCAAATTGCTTACAGAGGTTTCTACATTGTAATCTTAGTATTGCTGTCCTAGTGGAAAATTTATGAAAATAAAAATTTAAGCAGTGTACCCCCAAGTAGCAGGTTATTCATAATTTAGCAGAAACAATGCCAAAATAAATCCCACTCGTTTGCCAGGACTGAAAATTGTTCCCATTATTACAACATGTGTAAATCAAATCATTCAATTCACGCATGGCCTGACCAAAAATCAGATTCTTTAACCATTTATGGCAGAGATTTCATTTTCACAATGTGCAGTGACGCAGGAAACATTCTTGTTTTGGTGAGAATACACCGACATGAATGCAGCTGTTGCTCTACATAGAGTAAGGACCAACTACACTTTTCTATATGAGATGAGTCAGAATTGGTACTAAAAAACGGTTGTTTAAGGGATACTTATTTACATTTGTAATGAGAAAGAGGAATGGACTGCGAATTATGCCGAGAAGCATTAAAGGGAAGAAGTTACTGGGACCAAATATTAAGCTTTTCCCCCCAAACTGTCATGTTAGACATTATGATTTATTCTTGGAGTGATTCATTTTATTATTATTATTATTATTATTAATATTATTATTAGCAAACAACCTGCAACAATGTCTTATTTTATGAAAAACAGTGCCAGCAGACTTTCAGAGCAAACGAACCTCTGTGAGGACTAAAGCTAAGAAAAAAAAAAAAAAAAGAAAAAATCTGGCTCACTGTTTAACCACCCAAATTCACTCAAATCTTGTTACATTAATAACTATAATCTGCAAAGTTGTCTTTCATTATAATATGTAACATTTCAGTTATGAGATTCAGTACAGCATTATACTGTATTGCCTTGCTTGTTTTTATAGAGGAAAACGCTTCTGTGTAATTCATGTTCATTTGATAAATATTGTACGATCTTGTGTGTGTGGCCCATGAAGTCTTTTTGTACATGAAATGCGCAGCTTGTGTTTTCAAAATATTCCTATCTGCCTTAAGTTGACATAATAGTTGTGAAAAAATATGTTAAAATGTATATGTCCTCGAGGTCTATGGCTGATTTCAAATTTATTTGGTTTGTATGCAAACTTATCTCAGGTAATTTGAGTACCTTACTATTTTGAAGTTGGAAGCAGTGATTTGGATTGAACTGGAAAGATGGATGGTTGTTGTGTTGAAGAATGGTGGATATTCATGGGCTGGGTGTGCCATGTACATTTATTCCAAACCCTAAACAAACCTTTGTCTAATTAAACCCTTGACTCAAATGATTGCTTCTGACTTTTTTAAAAACTTTTATCTGACAGCTACAGGACATTTATCACCTGTGTTAAATAATAAGTCATATGAATGTTTTTTCTGACATCAACACAGACATAACCTTTGATCTCTCTATAAGAAAATATATTCAACTTAAAATCCACATTGATGCAATTATACATCAGCAAGCCACAAACTGCTGATTGGTGGTCATACTCCCATTGGTGAGAAATCTATTGCACAAGATACTACTTTGGATGACTGATCTACAGTTACACTAAAAGCCAAATTATTCAAGCACATGAAGCCCGTCCTGAATGAACAACAATAAAATTATTTTTTGCATAGGCACTTTCCTTTTTTAATGAGTTCATAAACGGCAAACGTGCACAAAATTAGATCACAACCTCTGTGGATGTAGAATTAAATTTCTTTTTTTGTTCTTTCGAGTCCAGATGGCAAGAAGCATGTTTGTGTTCTGTGTGTTTTATCCTCTTGTAACCACAAGGGGGAGCCAGACAACTGTTCTTATACTTTTTGATTCACAACATGCTCTGCCTTTGCTGGATAAGAAATGATTTTGGACTTGGATGAACACAAGTCGATCAATAATAAAAAAAAATTCTAGTATATAGTGGGTCTGTCTGAACAACCATTTAGACAAATCTCATTATGAATTACATTTCAAACTAATTTAACATGCACCATTATCAGAAATGTACAGCAAAGGAAAAAAGAGCAGCTGGGTAATAGTAGTATTGTCATATCTAAAGTAACAGATTCACACTTCAATACGCCTATTCATATTGAAACATTCAGTTCGCATTGTGAAGTTTTTCGACGTCAATAGCAAAGTTTGTTCGCTGAAAATCAATACTGTCACCATCACAGTACGACAAAACATTCTCCCTCTAAGGTCACACAAATTTGGAAGTTTTTGTGGTGCACATTTTATTTTCTCATCCGTATAATAGCTCACTAACTTTGAAGCTTTGGATAGTATTTACAGAAAAATGTAAAAATGCCTTATTATTTTCAGAAAGTAGCAGGTCTCTGCGTCCGGGGAGGGGGGGCGTGGCGGGGGGGGCTTTGAAATGCGAGTAATGTCATAGGGATTTGTTTTCCCAATTAATGCAGTTACTTTTTCATAAACATACGGAGAATAAAAACCAAACAACGTACAGTTTTACAAACACTAAAGGCACACAAACACAAATCAAGGGGGAAAAAATGGCAGGTTTGATGTTTTCTTGAGAGAAATATACACATTATCTTCAGTGACATGAGTAAAAAGACAACTGAGAAGAAGCGCCATTTTTTTTTTTTTTTTACTAAATTAATGGATGACCAACATGCCTCACTGAGGAGATTTTTTTTTTTTTTATGTTTGTGACTGCAGATTCTGGTAAAACAGTGTAGTGACATGCTGTATTAACACTTTGAATGAAAAACATAATAAACTGTCAAATTCTTCACACTGCATATTGTCCAATTGTCAAGTATGTCAGTTTTGCGACTGGTTTGATGGATACTTCCTGTATCCAACATCCAACACACATGAAACAATCACTAACTTACTTACATAATGTCCAGACACTTCACTCAGAGATCCAGTCGTTTTCCAACGAGTGAGAGGCAGTCAGTAAGTGAGACTTCTACCCAGCATGCCTTTCCTCACATGTGGGGCCAATCAATGCTTTAATCAGAGACAGCAGGAACCGATCAGGCTCAATAGGTGTGGGCAGCTGAACCTCAGCCCATGGGACGAGGAGGAGGGAAACAGCAGGAACGGCAGGAGTATCATACAAAGTTTGTATCAACAAGCAAACCCCACTGCCCGTTCTTAAAAAACAGTGAATTACATGACGAAATCTAAAGACCTGAAATTCACCCCAGAGCGAATTTTCATTTTAATACTGTACAACTGACAATCTTTTGTACAATGACCATAATATCATATAAATAACCTCAAACACTGCTCTTAGTGTAAACTAAACAGTGCTTAAAAAACTAAATAAAAACATTGATAGATGGTTTACTTTACAGGGAATATACATACATAGGGTTAAATGAAATACACTGAAAGCAGCATTTATTTTATGACAAAGATATCGTCTAATGTTATACTCATGGTAAATATAGCTACCTGTGTGCTTCTGTAGACAAACCATCGATATTATGGTCCAAATTTGACATCAATACAATCCTTGTGTTGTCTCATTCTAGTTGGCAAGTAAACATGAACAAAGTTGAAAAGTTTCTCATAGAGTTTTTATCTATCGCTTTATCTATAGTATATACAATTTAAAATGGTACAATGTGTATGTGTGTTTTTTTTTCTCTAAATGCTTCCTTCAAAGAGCAAAAAGACAGACCACAATGGTTAACTACGCCGGGGTGAGAACACTCTGGAATCGAGAGCTGAGAGCTGAGAGCTGAGAGCAGAGACGAATATTAAGTTACCTCAGATATTTTATTCAGGTTTTTTTTTTTTTTTTATCATTATTTTGATGCTCTAAAAAGTCACAGTGATTTCACTTGGCAGTAAATAAAACAACTCAAGGCTGCAACAGAGGAAGAGGAAACCCTTTTATCAGAAGTCTCCTATTCCCAGTGTGTTTATAATGTTGGAGGGCTAACACAGGTTGCAGAACAAAGTGTCGATCAGATAGAAAGACACTCCAGAGACAGATGGTGGAAATAAGCACTTAAGTTGAGATGTATTCATTTTGAAAATTCAACCACGGCTGCAAAAACTATTTTTCTCTCCTTTCTATTCATTTTAATGTTGCAAATTTCTCCAACTTATTCAATAAAAACCATTGAAAAGGCAACTGATTCCAGAGTGTTCACACCATATTGCCTACTCTTACTTGTGGCCCACAGTAATGAACAATAATTTATCTATGGTCAAAAGTCTGCATAGCACACTGTACACAGCATGACTCCAAGTCGGTTATTGGGCCAAGCTAAAGATGATGTTCTTTTCCAAAGCCTCCACACTCGGCCCGAAGTTAAAGAACATTTTCAAAGAGGTGCATTGATCGCATGATGTTTTCATCCTGCAGACACAAAGACACAATGTAATGAGAGAGTGCGAGTGTGTGCCAACAGCAGTGGGAGCAGATGTGTCGGGGTATCCAGCTTACATTTTGGCAGCAGTCGATGAACTCGTCTATGGTAACCACTCCATCTTTATTCTTATCCATCTTCTGTTGGAGACAGAGGAGAGAAAGATGATAAATAAAGGAGGTCTGCAAAAGCCTCTTTATTGCACAGAGCCGTTTCTGCTGCCAGCTCCAGACTTGCCTGAAAGAATACTTCTACATGCTGGCGAGGCGTCTCCTCTTTGAGGACAGGGTATGTGCATTTTCCCATCATGTCGTAGATGGCCTTCATAATGTCCAGCATTTCCTGCGACACGCAGAAAAGGGTCAGTTCACCCAAATTACAGCAAAAACTCTCCTCTCTTACCCCTTAAGGATTTGAAGAATGACATTTCAGAAACAATGGCCCTGTTACTCTAGGTGAATATTAACACTATCCACAGTGAGGTTTGTGGATTATCCATAGTAACAGGAACAAATGTCATTTTCAGTTTTCAGTCATACAACAGCAAGGCTACAGGGATAGTACAGTTTTGTTGGTTGGCCCGCCACTTGAGTCCAGACTGAAATATCACAACGGCCATTGGATAGATTGCCATGATCTCAGAGGACGAATCCTGACTTTTCCTTGAGTGCCACAATGAGCATGAAGTTCCCGGCTTTCAGTGAAATTTGTTGAACCTGGGCAAATATACAGTATATACCACCGGTGTGAAAGCTAGTTGGCTACTTGACTTGGTTGAAGCCTTTTACGAAACATGTTGCCTTCAAATTAGGGCTGCATATAAAAGGCGTATATTTGTGTTTGAAGGGACATACCTCTTTAGTTATATATCCGTCTTTATTAATATCATAAAGGTTGAAAGCCCAGTTGAGTTTTTCCTGGACGGATCCTCGCAGAAGGATCGAGAGGCCCATAACAAAATCCTGCCGTGGAGACAAGAGGCACTGATATTTGTATAAAATATACACATTTATTAAGTAGCATTTTGTAAACAACAAGTACTTGAAAAACTATGCAATAAACAAAAACAGTAACAAAGATATTCACTGTGCTCACTAAATGTATGAGGCATTTCAGCTGATTTCATACAACATTTTTGCAGGGATATTATGTCAGGTATTAATTAGAGCCTAATGATGAAACAGCAAGAGTGCAGACACTATAAATCAAAAATACCTCACTATTGAAATTATTAGCTGTCTCATAATCTGTGTCTGCCCTTGGGGAATACTCATACATTTGAATTGAATGGACAGCACATTAGCTGCTGAAGCTTTGGTTTGGCGTAATGACAGCTTTTCTCTCCTAATAAGCAAAATTATGCCCCTTCATAAATATTAATCTCGTGTTGATAGCATCTGAAGTAGACTTGCTTGGGCTAAATTAAAATTATTGGGGTTGCAGGTTACATAATGCTCCAGTGCAATGCCTTAGAGGCTTACAGTGCTGAAGCTTTAAACATGTTAAGTTCTTTTGTTGGGAGTTTTAAATGCTGGACAGAGTTTACTTCTTTTGAAATTGTTGAAATTTCCATTCTTGGTTATATGAGGGGCAATTTTTTTTTACCTTACTCTGTAAGAATGGAAAAAGCCACATCTAGCCTTATACCTGATACTGAAACTAATGATTCTAACCCTTTTGACAGAAAGAAATGAAAATACTTGGCTTACCTCAAAACTGACAGAGCCATTGTGATCTGTGTCAAATGCATTGAACAGGAAATGTGCATATGTTGAAGCATCTATGAGGAAAACAAACTATAATCAGAATAATCTGCCATGATTAAGACTCAGTTCAGCAGTTACACCTATTGCAAACAAGACAATGGTTCAAAGGGAAGTTTGTAGCTTTTCTAAACAACCTCAAAGAAAATAATCCTCAGATATTTTTTTTTTCCATAATGAGAGAAAAGAACAATAAGCTTAAAGCTAAGAGCTCTATCATTGTTTACTGTGTGGTGAGCCATTACATTTTATATTTATATTACTGCTGCCTTTTTTCTCTCTCTCAACAGATATATCAAAGCCTCCTAATGTTTTCTCTCTGTTTCCTTGGGTAGAATCTTTGCATAATGATGAGAACCAACAGTGAGCAACCCCTGGCACTATAGAGCTACTTTCTTCTTCTGTCTCTCACTGTCGCTGCGTTGTTTTTGATGGAACTTGAACTTGAAATACTTTGGGAGCACAATTTTTGTAAACATGAATGAAAGACAATCAGTGTCAGTCCAGCACACAGAGTAGATAAGAGGCAGCTATAAGAGGCAACACAAGCTGGAAAAACAAAACAAAGCAGTGGGCACAAACCTCCTTGTGGGAAGAACTGTGCGTAGATGTCTTTAAAGGTTTCTTCGTTGACGACTCCACTGGGGCATTCCTGCAAGACAAAAGGACATTCAGCGTCTATATTAAAGCCCCCCCCCATATTAAAGTCTTCTCCTTAAATCTGAGTTTAAGACGTGTCAGTCATGGTCCAATATAGAACTTGAACTGAAACTTGAAATGGGCACTGCGCATACATACTGAAAAGTTTTCAGCATAGAAGAAGACATCTTTTTAAACCATTTTTTTAAAATCCCTTTTTGGATGAGAACTCATGTAAGACAAATCATTTATTTATTTATACACTACATGTATTAAAACAGGTTTAGAAGCCAGCTTTCCACTGTGGCCGAACATTACCTTAGTAAAACAAGACATTATTGTTATTGCTGGCCTTCAGTGGTTGACCTTCCCGCCTTGCTTCAGTGATGATCAAGTGTACCCCTGGGATTGTCAAGTACACTATGACATCACCGCTGGGTAGGGCTGGATAAATTTTCAACACGTCTCTCTCTTTTTTTTTTTGAATGAGCCAACATTAACTCTTAAAATCCCAAGATTGATCTTTGCATTTGTGTCTTTTCTCAGTAATCGTGTACATCTGCACTACATATTGTGTGTGTTGGTTGTTACTTGCCGAACACGGTTATGTGTAAAATGTCTACTTTGTGGAAAAAAACATTCCACAAAAAAAATTAAATTATGTTAAAATTAACATAGATAGCAGCTGGTTATATTAGCCTCTTTGGATCCTGACTGTCTCATAAACCGTGACATGGATGATTACAGTCTTTTGGACCCGCTGCAGTTTAAGAAATCTGGAGATCGTATCTACGAGAGGGAGAGACTGAAAAAAGACCCTGCACGCTGATCTGAGCTCTGTTTGATATAACGAGATGTGAAGCTTTGGACGTTGACTAAACAGTGTGTGGGTTCTACTTTATTCAGTCTGTCCCTGCCGCTGAGCTAATGCTAGCCAGCCAGCTGCCTGCTGATATCAGGGCTGATGTCTTGCCAACACAAACAGTGCAGTTGAACCAGTGAGCAGACTTTCAGTTTCTGGCCTGTCTCTGCTCAAAGATCATTAAAGTGGAATCCACAATACATGTTTAACTGTATGGAATCGTGTTCTTTCTTTTTTCTTTTTCTTTGTTTTAATCAAACATGCATAGCAATGACGCCCTTGCAAATAGTGCAGGATTTTATTCTTGCTTGACTGTTTTGCACATGTAGGCCTAAAAAATACAATATTTGCCAGGGAAAATAAATTCGCAGTTGACAGTTTTATACCTGGGAAAGGTATTTACAGTTTAGCTTATAATGTGACTCAGTGACACAGTTTAATAATCAAGGGAAAGAAAGTGTTGCTCACTTGTTGAATGTAGAAGAAATCTAAGTTTCCTGGATACACTGACATGAGTAAAGATGCATGTAGAAATCATCATCTTGTTTCACAGCAGTGCTTTCAGTTTCTCAGAGTATGGAACATAGACACTCATGCTCAGTTTGGTTGTATTAAAAATGTGAAGCATCCAAGCCTCAATAGAAATCTTGTTCACAGTCGTCCAAAGTCACCCACTTGTGGTTGTCTGGTAGCGTTCAGTGGAAAAGAGTGACTTCTCTTATGTAACACTTCCAAGGAGGATGCTTTGTGTCTTTTCAAAGAAAAGAGCCAGTCAAAGACATGGCAGATGACCTTGCTCAGAGCAGCGTGGTGACAAAGGCAGGTGGTTTTTACAGGTTCAGTTTGTTCTTGATGTGATGCTGTACATAACACACTCTGGCAGGATATTAAATTTGGAAATAGAGGAAGTGCCCCGCCCATTTATAAAAGAGGCACATGTGTAAATGTGTGTGTCTGGGTTTTTTTTTTTAATAGAAGAAAATAACACATTGCAAGGGTGGAGGTTGTTGTAGGAGATCAAAGATAAGCAACAGACGGTACATGGGTGGATACAATAACATGAACACCTCTCCGATACAGTTTCATCAGGTATCAGACATCAATCAAAAAGGAGAAACAGCGAAAATATACCTTCTGTATTTACATATTCTATACCTTTATCTGAAAATTGGATGTATAAAACAATTTGATTTAGGAACCATCACATTTCTGTTTTCAGGAACTAAACTTCAGATGTGTTTGCTGCAGCCAGTGATTTGTTTCATTTCATTTTCTCCATACATTTCTCTCAGTTTGAGGGAGCAAATCAGAATCACAGGGCACACTGGGTTTCCCAATATAATAATTCTTGTGACCATCTCTGATCAGCCACTTTGGGAAGCGGAGCTGAAGGGGTGAGAAAATAAAGATGAAACCTTGTTGTGTTGCTTCAAACAGGCGCTTTGTGTTTGAAGCTAAGAGGATGCTGCATGGTTGTCTGTATGACTCCCCTGACACTCATCTACTGTTGTCTCACAGACCCAGTTGCATATCTTGTGGGGTGAGGTGAGGTCAAGAATTTTGGGGAGGTTAGGCAGACAGAATGAGAACAAGCTTGTCTCAAAATAATACTTTTGTGACCTGATTACATGAAGTCTGAAAGTCTGTGTGGTTTGTAATGCTGTTCACAATGGGTCAGTGTATAGATCCAAAGGATGTTGAGAAAACTATTCAAGCAATTTGCAATTTATATTTTCAAGATTTTGGGGGATGTTATTTTCAAAGTGTTTATCTCTCTTCTGTTAGATCAGTGATTCCCAACCTTTTCCAACTCATTTCCGACTTGGAAATCTCAAAAATGTTGGTCTGACAGAGAACAATAATACATGTTTGTATGCCAAATGCCGAAGCTGCTTCTGGGAAACAGTTGGCTTAGCACTGCTGAAATACTGGAAGCAGGAGGAAACAGCTAGCCTGGTTCTTTCCAAAGCTAAAGCAAAACAAGTCTACAGCTATGCTAAGTCTGTCAAACTGCACTCACAGCGGTACTTTGAGCTAAATGTTAATGTCAGCATGCTAACATGCTGAAGTTTAGCAGGTATAATGTTTACCATGTCAGCATATTAGCATGCTATTATAGTAACTAGAGTCGCTCACAATATTAGTTTAGTTTGTTAGCATACTATCATTGGGTAATTGGCACTAAACACAAGTTCGGCTGAGTTTGATAGAAATGTCACTAGTTTGAGTATCTTAGTTTAAGTATCTGGTCATAAACAAAAGCATTGGACAAACTAAACTTTTGACCAGATGATGGTGCTAGAAGAAAGTGAAGGGAGTTCTGGGAAAAGATTAGCCTGCCCATAGCTCTAAAGCTCATGGATAAATACCACATCTCGTTTGTTTAATCTGTACACAAACAGAGGTGTAAAAACTACACATTTTACAGGGGGCTATGTGCTAGAATGTTTCTTAGCCGGGCCCAAAGATTCCTTCATCACCGCGGCATGCTAAGCTAATCTAACCTTGTCCTGACAGAAGCTTTAAATCTAACAAACGGATGTGAGAGTGGTATCAATCTTGTCACCTTACACTCTGCTATGACTCACTTGTATTTCCTTGGAGTTCCAACTATTCTCTTATGTCTCTCAGTTCAATGAACAATTTCAAGTTATATTCTTACAAAGACTGCAGACATGTTCAGCACAGGGAGAATATCAAATATATCCACTCTAAAAGCAAAGTTGCTCCACAGCAACTTCGTACACTTGACACAGACAGTATTTCTTTGTTGTTTAGTAGAGCCTCTGTTAATTAGAGCATTGTTTATGTTCTACAACTTTGCATTGAACTGCGCTGTCAACAGTCAACCTTTTGTTGAAGCAGCGCAATGAAATGTCTTGTAATTAAGTGCTTAAAGTGAGTACAAGGGGATTTTTAAACACGCCATTTCCCTCCACTTGTAGAGTCTGTGCACGCCTGTGTGTGCGTCTGTACACAGATGGGCAATTACAGCTGTCAACACGACTAACATACTGATTAAGTGGGACAGTAATATACGAATGGCTGTGTTCCAAATCAGCTTCTTCTTCTAACCTTGCTAACTCATCCTCACAAATCTGAGGGAAAGTTAAAGGTCAGTAAAAGTGATCGTTTTCTGTCTCATGACGACATCGGCGACAGAGACCATTTTTCAATTGAGAATGAGGCCACGTACAAGACAGTGTCCCTGCAATTCAATTTAAAGTTCAGTAAAATAGTAACACTCAATTGATAAATGCCTTAAGGTTCCATCAGGATAAACTATTAGTTAAAGGTCAGGGATTCAGTCACACAGTTCTTTACATAGGTCATTAAAATCAAGCTTTTGGGAAAGATTTTTTCTCTGCATCAGTGAAACACTGATAGATCAACAAATTACTGAATTAAAGACATAAAATTACTGACATTTGGATACTTTAGATTTAAAATATAAACACTTTAGCTAGGCATCTAACATGGATGCTACTGAAATTTATGCTGATTGTTTTTCTTTTCTTCTAGTAATAAGTCTCTCATTCATCATCACACACCACCTACATTTTTTTAAACACAAGGTTATAGTCAAGCTGCATATAGTTGTTTTCTATATCTTTGTCTCCCATTTTTTTTTATTGGATTTTTTCATATGTATACATTTGTTTATCTACCTAAATTAAGATTAAAATAATGGACAAAGAGCAATTCGAATAATGTGGTATGTTGTGTAAATGAGGGTGTAGTTTTCTACTTGCCCTCGGATATTGTTCCATTTTGCACATTATTTGTGCCAGTCTCATCAGACAGAGTGAGAGGTCAGAAGATGTATTTGTATTCATGTCATGATATGTTTGTAAAATTAGCTCTTCCATGAAAATAAAAATCACAAATACAATCTGTGAAATGCAAAACCAGCCAGGCATGAAATTCCTTTCTGAGACTCGTGAAGTGATGCAGCAATAAGTACTGCGGGGAATGAAATAAACCTGTGAACATCATCACTGATGGAATAGAAACTGAGAGATCTTAATCTAATGCCCGAGGCAATGCCCCGGACTGTGAACTGTGAAAGCCCAGAAGATTTAGCCAGACATGAGGATAATATTGTGTTATTTCCTGTATTCTGGGGTCAAGTAATCTGTGAGACAGTGGATTCTCTCATATCGTTAGATTGACCTTTGCTCAAATTCCACCTTAAGACCAAGACAGAGCCTCAGTGGTCTTGTTTTGGTCCCTGCTAGACATATTGCTGGATCTAAGTCAAAGCTCTACTTTGAGCACAAATGAATGACTTGTAAAATTTGATGTCAAGACAAATGAGGGTCATTCTGTCACCTGCATTAGAGACATTTGACTCCATTCGAAACCCCGGACACCAAGGACAAAGGGCCAGATTTCTCATCATGGGAACTATGCCAGTTTCAATTAGTCTGGCTGGCCTTAAAAGCTTTACCTTTATTCTGCCAATGTCACCGGGTTGAGGTAAAGCAGAGACAAGCTGTTTGACCCTTGCAGTTCAAAAACTGAGCTTCACTATGGATACAGCAAAGTGATGCACAGAAGCTTTTTAGTAGCTGCAATTTAAGTGCCATGACTCCTTGTCTTTGTCCAATTTGGACCTGTGCCTCAACAACATCTGTCTAATTTTATAGAAGGTGAGTAAATTAAAACTAAAAATTAAAGCAAGTGTATTCACACTATTAAATAGACTAAGAATCTGCAGACACTAATGTCTCTGTGAGGCTGTACTCAGACACAGAGGTGCTTTGAGCTAAATGAAAAATCAAGGGAATCAACAAAGTTAGAAGAACACCTCCACCAGACTTCATTGCAATCCATCAAATAGTTGTTGACGCATTTTCAAAATTTTGTGCCAGACATCTTGTAGATATTTCATTGGATAAGTGAAAAGTCTGACATACAGAAAAAAACCACAGCAGTCATTAGGCTTCATCCTCTTGGGAGCATGAATGTCTGGAGGGAAAGTGGTGGACTCACCAACGAACTGATGACGCTAATGTGGCTAAAAATAAAATGTAAAATCTACAAAGTTAAAAAAAAAAAAAAAAAAAAAAAAGCTTGTGTGTCTATAAACATATGAAATATCCACTCCCTCAGCGTTACAGGAAGTCAGGCAAAGTGTGTGGCACAAATTAAAGGCCTCATTAATCCACTTCTTACCTCTTACGCTGTCTCAAGTGGAAGCAGACTAATGGGCAGGCTTTGCAGGGACTTGGCTGGAGCACAGTGCAGGCTCAACAGGAAACTGAAGCCTCATGGGAATTTCACTATCACAGGGCTCTCGCTATGCTCCTCTCTTTCATTGCCAGACAATTTGGGTTGAGTTAATTCTGGGTCATCTCATTACGCTTCACACTAGAGGTGACAATGAAGTCAGGTGGCTTTATGTGGGTTGCTCTCGAGGAGCATGAACTGGATAGCTCATTAGTAATCTTCCTGGATCGGTTCGAGGTATGACCTAATTATCCCTGGCACAATGAACAATGTACAGAAATTCCAATTTCCTGTGGTAAGCACAATTTGACTAGATAACATTTAGTGCAATATGCAGATGATTCAGCAAAATTACATTTCTTAAATGCATGATTATCATTTTATTGCTACACGAGCAGAGTGGAGCTGAGTAGTGATGAGAACTAGAAGAAGTGGAGCTGTTTGCGGAGACTCGAGTAGAAAGACCACTGCCAACTACAGAGGGTTGTAATAGAATAAATCAAATATAATCAAAGAAAAACAAGGTTTGATGTTCAAGAGAGAGAGAGAGAGGTGTCCAGGAGAGAACAAAGCCCACTGAGCTGTACATTATATATGCTGCTGAGGTTGCATGGTGGCCCCGTCACTTACATTCTTGAAGCCGCGGTAAAGGATCTGTAGCTCCTTGCGGGAGAAACGTGTCTGGGCTTCAAGCTGCTCCAAGCCCTCAGGGCGATGGCGGACTGCAGATAGTTCAAGCTCATCTTCAACGCTGTCTGGAAAGGAGGAGGAAGAAGGTCAGATGTGAACAGATGCTAAGAGTCTTTGCTAATTAACATTTCTGGGGCTAGAATTTGAGACATCCCATTAGACCCCCAAATATCACCAAGAGAGCCAATAAACCTGGACATTTGCAACTTCTCTATCCAAAATGCCACATTTTGGCATGACATGGCCATAAAGTCTGGGTAACCTTCATGATAACAAAGAAAATCCATTCAAGTGAATCAATTTTGAAGCCCTTTCTCCTCATTATATCAGCTCCTTTTATTTCCAAATGCTACACAAAACCAAACAAAAACGTGAAAGGCCTCTTCTTCTACGCCAAATACGACAGCAGTGGTAATTAGTGTTATTGAGACCCCAGAACAAAGTCCTTGTGGTAGAGAGCCTCTTCATGAAGGAGTGCAGCTGAACCCTGTGAAACTTTTTAATGGGGCTGTAATGATGGCAGATGCTGTCTAGGCCCTGTCACAGACTGCACTGTCCTCGCAGCACAGCGTTTGACTTGCCTTGTTGGCGCAGGCCTTCTCATATACCTGAAGTGTGACACAGTGTCTGAATGCCTCATTAGCTCCAAGGGTCTTATTGTGGCCCACAGCCAAAAGACTACATATTATAAAAGACCACATTTAACCTGCTGCTGTGGAGCTGATGCTTTGCAGTCGGCGGTGATGTTGGGCGATATGCCCTCCTCTTTTTGGGTTTCATTGTCGAGTTAGTCCAGAAGTGACATACTTACAGCTGTGCAAATAGTAGATTTGTGTTTATGTGTTTATTTTGCCTTGTTTAACTTCAGATATACAATGTGGGTGTTCCACACATGAATGTGATGAAAATATTCTGCAACATGCATATATAGTTTTTTAAGTTGTTATTTTAATGGAGGAAATAAAAACATTTTGACAAGATATTGAAGAAAATGAACAAAAGAAATACTCTAATCTTTGGGTATTATCACATAATTTCACACATTCAAAAAGCATCTATTTACTTCTACAACTACAAGAGCAAAATGTTCGATGTGAAATGTAAAGCAAGTAAAAAGGATTTCTAAAAATGAATGTTGTGGCTGAACTTCAGCTCGTGCAATCATGTGTGACTAAATCCTATACTGAGTGTGTGCCCCCTTACCAAGAAAAGCCACAGAAAGGAAAAGCATCTTAGATAACAACCAAAGAAAAATCATCAGAGAGAGAGAGACAGAGAGAGTGAGAGAGCCTTGGAAGAGCCACTTGCTTTGATTACTGGAGGATGGCTTTTTGGCTGTGGAGCATGGAAAGAGCCTCATGAGTCGAGCTCTCACCCCGCGCTTGTGGACAATCTGAGGGTAACCTGGGAAATACAGCATTAGCTCTTACCCACGCAACTGACAGCCTGAGTGCATTCTGGGAAAATTGGACATGCAAGGGGTGAGGGTGTATTAAAGTTCATATAGACAGAAGTATATCTCTCATAGCTGGTTCTTCAGGACAACAACACAGTACTTTCGTACTGTAACATTAAAGCTTCACCAGGCAGCTCCAAATGCAGCAAGAGATGACTTCTTCAAATTGGCTGACTTCAAAATCCCACAAATTATATAAGTTAACTTAAGCACATACACAACTGGACAGGAATGAACTTGAGTTAAAAGAACTGTGAGCCGCTGATATTTGGCTAACAACTAGCGTTACTATAGAGTCTTACTAAAGCCACGCTAGCGGATCTGTGAAGCTGTACACAGGCACAGCAGTGCTTTTAGCTAAATGCTAACATTAGCCTACTAGAGTAATAAGCTCACAATGACAATAAAGATGTTTAGCAGATAATGTTTATGGTCACCATCTGAGTTGTTAGCATGCTGCCTAAATATGGAATCACTGCAAGTCATGAAAAGTAGAGCACTGGGTCACATGACTTATTAACGAGTGTCCTCGCACATTGTAGGTCATCAGTGTAAAAGACATATGATATGGTGCCTTTGACGTCATGTCAGGGTGTAATTCAATATCACATCTGGTGTCTGCTCTTTTCACACATAGCCAAACATGCTGGTTGACAAACGAGTGTTTTCCTCACTGTAACACTGTAACACAGGTGTAACAAAAGTGGTGTATCCAAGGTGTGAACTGATGACCACAATACACAAATAACTCTCTAATGTTACATGTAGCACAGCTCTTGAGTATGAAAGTTTATAAGTTATTAGTTCACAGGCTTGCTTAAAAGCACACAAGTCCATTTCCCCTCCCGCTCCCGGCTACTCTGAAAGATTTAGTGTGAGGTTTGATGGCAGCCGTGGGCGTTCAGATGAGCCCTTGAGTGCTGAAAACCATTTGTCAATCACACCAGCACTTAATTAATTTCAAGGCTGCAATGCGCAGGTAAAAATAATAGCAGAGCTAGAGCTCACGGCATGTTTGTAACTAGTAAACCTAACATCAAGATGGCCGATGGGAGTTATAAGAGGCCTCTATATACCAGGGCTAAAAAGGGACAAAGTGGTTACAATTACATCATGGAATAGAGACTGTGAAAAGGGCGTCATAAATCTGTAACCTAGTTTGGCAAAATCATGGAGGTCCGGCCAAAAATTGGGTGTGAGGAGAAGAATGGCTCTCTGTACAACTACTGTGCCAGAGAAGAAGGATGCCTGGAAAAGGTTGCTTGTGGTGTGAGAGTGGGTTAGTTCTACAAGGTGATCAGTAGGAAAATCCTGAGCCATGTGCAAAATCAATACAACTTAAAAACTTATCAACATCTACTTCTATTGATTCATATTGGCTATATGAATCAATATCAAATTAAAAATTTAAATTTAAATTCTTTACTTATATACAGCGGGATCCAAAAGTCTGTGACCACTTTTGGACCCTACTGTATTGTATTGTTTATTAAAGTGCACTGAGTGAGAAGTTTGAGTTCACAGAATCAGTCGGGCAAGTATCAAGGGTGCAAAAAGAAATAAATGGTGGGTACCATGGCAACAAATTATATCAAGTAAAATCAGTGATTATCTGTGTTATTCTTTGGTGTGTTTTATCATTTTGGTCAGAAGTGATGAATGTGAGAGACTGCTCAGTTTGAGGTAGAACGCAGCTTGACCACACTGAGCCTAAAGCATGATTTCAAAGTCTTGCCAAATATTTTTTTCAGCAACCTGGCAAAAGACCCCTGGCAGAGAAGTTTCAAAGTCAAAATCTGCTGTGGTCTCAGCCTTTTTCACCCTCACAGTGTTTAGAGTTAAATAATGTGTAGACAAAGAGCAGATGGTTAAAAGCTCTTGGCACAGAACTGGCAAAGTGTACACAATGACCAACATCATGGTGCACAACAAATTTGTGAGCTATAAAAGACACTGTTGACAGTCTCGCTGTCAGCTTTAGGCCAGTTCTCATCACCCTCTATAATGACACGATAACTTTGAGATTTAGAGGATGAAGGGACTCAGTGAAGCTCTCATCTGTTCCTGTTACCTGCCTGACACACACCTCCCTTCCTGAGTGGAGAAGAGACGTCTGAGTGCCCTCGCTGAGGTTGAACTAGACAGATGTTGCTTTTGTTTCCAAGATATATTAGCCCTGACAGCAAGCTGGCTGTATTTGGAGGCATTACTGTACTACACTGAGACATCCTTTCTAGCTCAAGGACAGGCTTCAGTGGATTCCTCAGCACTTGAACAGTGAGTTTGGGATGCAGTGCAAACCCTGTGACTGAAAGAGTGAAATCAGATGATCTGTACTATCACTAATAGAACTGAAAGCTGAACCAACATGCAGGCATTAAAAAAAAAGAAAAGAAAAAAAAAAAGATCTCTAAAGTGGAATAAAACAGCATGAGTGACACAGTGCTTAATCAGGCAGGAAAAGAGCATGCAGTCATGGTTGTCTGATTAATGTTTGCCCTTTTAGTTTATTGACAAAATGGATCTGACGCTTGAGTATGTGTATGATAATGTAGAGAGCAGCTTGTGCTGTGCCCCTGCACCCTTACCCACAAAGATCAAAGTTCACCGTTTTGCTGGCGCTGCATCATTTGTTTCCAATTTATTAAAAAACATGAATGGGCGTTGTTGTCCTGAAGAATCAAGTATACAGTATGCAGCAAGAGGATTCTGTACCGTGTACACATTTTACATGTTACCGATTCAGTCAATACGTGCACACACATACATATTTTCATGCCATACTTTTGCCTTCCTCGAAAAAAAGAAAAAAAGAAAAGAAAAAGCTTCTTGAATGACTGCTTCTATAATGGCAGATTGTAGCTGACGAAACAGCTCATCAGAAATGTAATTCTTTGCCACCTCTGAGTAACAAAGCTGCCTTTGCCTTTTTTGCCCTGCAGCAAATACAAGAGAATGAAACTGAAGGCCCTCTGAGGGTTGTAAACAAAGAAAAATGCCTCAGCAAAAATATAAAATATATAAAATCTGATATTACCATGGGACCTGCTGTGACTAGCTTTGAAGACTATAACAATAAAATGGTCTACTACACACTAGACCATATACTACATAGTATCTTATTTATCAATGAGCTGACAGATTCACAAATATACTCAAACCCTGAAAAATGAATATGAGAATATTTCTCTCCAATATGGACTGATCAATCACAGTTCAACTGTGTCACACCCTCACCATCTGTGATTCAAGAGTCATTTATCTCAAAGGTAAAGTCAAGCTAGAGGGCAAAACCTCACTGGCCCTGAATCAATTGGATCCATGAACTGAAAAAGAGTGGCTAATAAATATTTGATAAATCTATATCATGTACAAACTAAAATGTCTTCAGTTAACCACGGAGGGCTGCATAAAATCTATAAATCTCGGGTCAATTCTTGTGCTGAAACACACAGTTTGATGAACGGTGCTGCTGAGCTTGCTGCTTCTTTGTTGTGTTGTGAGGGTGTATGTACAGAAAGTGCTACACAGAGGCAAATGATGGCCTGGGGGACCACATGGGATGGATGAATTTAATAGAGTAAGTGCAAAAGCGCTTGTTTTAAGAAATCAAATGAGAATTATTAAATAGATCTATGATCGGGAAAGTCTAGGTTTAAGCTATGTGAAATTGGCTGATATATTCTACTTCTTCACTATCTGTCTTTTACTCAGTTGTTACAAGCATTTATTCCCTAATATTAGAAAATAGCTACTGAAATAGTACCTACATGTGTGTGTATGATACTAGCACAATGAGTCTTTTCTGAAGAGCTACTGTTTGTGTGCATTTCTGTGTGTGTGTGTGTGTGTGTGTATAAGACAAGGTCTTAACTCACACAGTTTAGCTCCTCTCTGTCCCTTTAGCACCATGGCGCCAAGGAGGCGGGCTCACAAAAGTAGGCCATGAATCCAGTGGAGTGCAACTTGTCTTACAGTTTACATGATAGTGTTACGGGCAGCAGCACCCAGCGTGTGAGCCTATAGAGCTTCAATAATGGTTTTGAAGATCTCTGACCACACCTTTGGACACTGGCTCTGTGTTACAGTTAATGGCCGAATTAGTCTAATTGCAAGAGTCTCAGTGACTTCTCTAGGTTTCTCTTAATGCTTAGAATAGAAAGACCTTTTTCCACACTGGTAACGTGAAAACCCCTTTAAATAATGAAAAAGCTAAAGCATAGTCTTTTGATTTTGAAAACACTACCAACACATTATTCTCCATTTTCCCGTGCCACAAGCGACACCAATACCCTCCGGGTAATTTACATGGGTAATTTGTTTCCCTATTAAAAGTACCAGGTTGAATAAACGATAATAATTTCTGGCAAAAATTTTCCACAGCACTGTTTGATTGCTCTTATGGTTGCATACCTAACCATTATGGAAACACTGTTATTACCAATTAGTGTGGCATAGCTGCAGGTGTCAAATAAAAAAAGCTTCTCTTTGAGGCAGTAAATCACTGATGACCTGACATTAACGTGTCTCGTTTGACTTGGATTTGTAGCTGATAAGTAAAAACATTCCTAACTGTCAAATAAAACTGACATGAATCAGACTGACACAACTACAGTGTGGCTTTCCATCGATAAGCTCCCACGGCTGATGACACATTGTCCTGACAAACGTAACACCTGAAGCACACTCACAACTGATCTTATCACAACCTTGAGCTCACTCCTAATATAGGCTGTTCCAAGTCCTGGCAATACAACACAGAGCAATCAAACACTAATCTGAGGGTATCCAGTTCGTCACAAGGCTGCATGGTGTCCACAGTGCTGCCCATGTAAGGGCAAAATATGTAAACATCAGGTATAGATGACAAAAGCAGCATTAGTTAGAAATGATTGGTGAGTTACTTTCAGGCTTTAAGCTGATATTACTATTCATCATCTCAGGGAAATTCAAAATGGAATTTAAGTTCTTGGGTTCCAGTATGATTTACCATTGCTTTAGGCACATTATAATCAGTAGTCATTTTCTGAGACATTTCAAGTCCCATATATGAGCGATTTATCTTTCTGCATCTTCATGGGTCTCTTTGGTCGTGGTTCAAAGTCGCTCCTTGTTGAGGAATATTAATCACTGCAGAGAACTGGAACTCTGGCATTGATGACTTTACTGAGTTAGTGATTCAGTAGGAAACTTGGTCAGTGACCTGCATCGAGACTCCAAGGCAACGCGTGACACCAACAAACAATCAAGAACATATTCCCTCAAGTTATGCACAAAACTCATGGTCTGACAATGTGTAGTGAGATGACATTGCAAGACAATGAAAAGCTAATGTTCGTATGGGGCATGTTTTGTGGAGCTGACACTTACAACTGCAGCTGCTCGAGCTAGAGCAGAAAAGATGGATAGAATGATAGAAAATCTCTTACTCCCTACCCACTATACCCACAGGCATTTGCTGCACAAATATATATATTAAAGCTTGTTTCAACAAAGATTTAAACATGTAATGCTTACACTTCTGCCTCTTTCTGACTTTTGATTTAACAGCAAATGCTATAGAGGGAATATTTTGACATGTTTACTGTCCTCACACTAGGTATCAAAGGCAGTTTTTTCCAGATGTTAATCTCTTAACACCTTAATCTGTCTCCTGCAGATCTCGAGACAGATGGTATCAAAGTCAGAATCAGGGAATTGCTGTCACAAGCAAAGATTTGCACCAAAATGCAACACTTTGCATTTCATTGCCAGATCGGAGTTAAACTGATGAAGATTGATAAACTGAAAAATAAACAAAAACTTCAAATGTTTTAAGCTCAACCTATTAATTCATCTTTTATAGCGCCTTTACCTGCAACACAACTACTGTATTTGTTCTCGCTCATGCAGAAGTAGTACTTCACCAAAATAAGAACTGAACATGCTGAGTCATTCATAATTAATATCTGTAAATTAACAAAAACAAAACAAAACAAAACAAACAAAAAAGAGCTTTTTTTAATTGCCTGTTAATTACGTCAAAGATAATAATATTGCCAGATGCCGATGGGTCAATACCTCTTTTGGTTATGAATATAAACTCTCCCATATCTCTAAAGGTCAACTCAGTATTAGTAACAGTGTACACATAGAACATTTATAAAAGGTCATATTGTCATATGGTCAGTTACACAAGTGCAGAGCCAAAGCCTTTTGGCTAAATTAAATCTAAGCCAATCAGGAAAAGATCAAAAGAGCCAGGGGCAAGGAGGCCACTCTTAAACCCAATATTTATTGTGTCAGAAACAGCAGGTTCACTTTAACACCTCATTCCAGCGTCCCAAGTCCCAAGGCTGAATGTTGTTTTTGAGCAAAACAAGGACAAATGTGACAGACACGTGGCAGCTAGCAATTAACTGAAATTACACCCAGCAAGAAAGGGGATGAGGACACAGATGAGCAGTGTCTGGAAGCCTGCCCAGTAGTGGAGTTTATCCATGCTGGGGTGCCCCCCCCCCCCCCGAAAAAAAGACCAGAAGGATATCAAACTGACCTACTGACCTGGAGTTACACCAACGTTACTGGCACAAGTCCCCCAGCAGAATCCCAAATTGGGGAAAGTGTTGTGTTGCTATTTTGATTCATTGCTTCAGTCAACAACACATGTGCTTGCAGAAAGTCCAGATTAGATGGAAATACTGCAGTGGACTGAAAAGGCGTTTAATACACAGCGAGGTTAAAAAGTGTGAGACCACTTTCCTATGGACTTGAATGCGAAAGTGGTCTCAGACTTTTGGAACCCACTGAATAGATAGGTGAAATCAGTTGCAGTTTAATATTTTCCAAGACTTAGGGAGATTGCTATATCCGTGTTTCACTGGAATGGGGAATTTTATATATACAGAGTCTGCAACTCTGTCTAAAATACACGGTTGTCTACACCATCCTCCAAAAACAGAAAACCCTATAGAAATATACCAACTGATATCAAATGGGTGAACTGTGAAAAAGTGAAGGGAAGTGCAACAGCAAATATAATCCCTGCATATCCAGATTCGCCTGTAGACAGGAGATAAAACATCTAGCTCCTTTGCAAAGGCTGACTTTGCCTTTCCTGAGGTGTAATAAATTCCCGTTTGTAGCACCAAATATTTCCTAATGCTCCGAAACAAATTATAGCCGACATCCAGAATACCAGAGCTGCCAACAGTGGACATTTGCTGATTACTATTCTCCTTCTGCAAGTGTTAGATCTGCAGATCCAAGTCAATAAAAGAAATGTAATTCAAATACAGTCCCCACTGTGTAATGAGAAAGGCTCATTTCATATCAGATAAATCACACGGACGATGAGGGAGGTGGATACAGATGTGCCATTTGTTCCCATTTGGTTGGCCCAAATACAAATAAACCCGAAGACTGGAGCCGGAGAGAGCGATATGTCATTCCTATTATTTAATAAAAGGGCCTCCAGTTCCTTATGGCAGGCAGAAAAATTGACTGAGGAACAGGAAGATAGGACGGCAGGGTCACTGCACGGCCTGTCTTGAAACCAAAGCCAACTGGTCACATTACTGAGACCACAAACACCGACTGTCTGTGCAACGGCCCTAAATAAAAACACAAATTTGCATTTTGGTGAGATACAGATTTACTTATCCTGGGACATGACACTAAGATTTCTGCTTTACTGCCAATGATGAAAGGCAGATCCAAATAAATCTGAGTCCAACAAGACTGGGACTAAAACTGTGTAAACAGCCGAATGGATTGAAGCCTTGATGATTCCCTTTAGGTTAGCCAAGGCTCCAGACTGCAACCATTTAGTTGTATTTTGCGACCATTTTTGGAGACAGTGCTACTAAATTTTATAACTAGGAGCAGCAGTGCAATTTGCAAACACGCCCTTGGATTTTTGGCTGAGCTGACACGAGACTCTTGTCGTCATCAGCACCGTGGGATGGGGACAATTCTGCGTAGCATGTCATCTATCTGTGTGCTCTCACTCACGCTTGGTCCTTTGGTGACAATAAACTGAACCATTAATTAATTTTTGAGGAGAAAAGACCCTCTTCTGCCAGTATGAGGACAATTCAAATGAGGAATCAGCAGGTAATCTCGCGTTGAAAAAGTGTGCGGTGTGCAGAAAAAGTTCAGTGAAAAGATGAAGGATGGCACTTATCTGTCCTTCATGATTGAGGGTGATTGACAGTGACACCGATGCGTAACTCTAAGAAATGTTAGTATCTTCAAGTTCAAGAAGCTAATTTTTCACCCTCAACATGGACAGATAAAATGCTGTCCCTTGCTGTTCTGAGCTGAGTGTAAGTGACTGCACTGACTGAAGCGCTGGGGAATGGATGCCAAGGTTCTTTATGAAGGAGAGCATGCTCTCACACTGGTCATAATGACACACCATCAAAGGGCTGAGGCATTTATTGGAATCTGGGGGAAAGGGCAGTCTATGCTTTTAATTGCAATCATTTGTCACTTTTAAGTGTTTCAATAATAGTCTGTCTCTAAGAAAACTTTGCTCTGCATTGGAAGGAAAGGTTTTCTGCCCTTTCCTCTCCAGTCATTTTAAAGATTATATGGTGGAACAATATAATCTTCGGCCTCAAAAATTCAGAGCTTTCATGGCAAAAAAAAAAAAAGAATAAAAATACTCAAGGGGGAGCAGGTTTTTATGACTCATTTCCCTGTGAGTCATCCGTATTCCAGTTGCTGACAGTAAACTCGCACTGATGTTACCAGAAAACTGCATTAATAGATTTATGGATTCTATTATGACAAGATATTCTCTGTTTGTATTTCACGTAAAGAGTCTGAATTCCAAAACAACCATCCACACTAAGATCTACTTTTCTCTACATGCTGTTGCAAAGAGGAAAGACAAACAGGATATCCAGACTGGGGCAATACGGCATCTCACTTCACCAGAATCACCACAAGTGAAACACAAGTGGCTCGGAGGGCAGCTTACCTTTTTACTTACTTAATATATTACAAATGTAACAATGAGGCTTTCACTCGCTATTGTAATGAAAAGGTCACTGCGAGCCAGTTTTGTGACAATGATTTATGGTCTGCAACACCATCCAAGTAAAGTGATAATGTTTTTTTTCTTCGGAATTCTGTGTATCTTTTTGTGCATCCATTACTTGTTAAATGATCATCGTTTATTATTTAGAAAAGTTTAATTACTATTCCATGTGCTGGGACTTGTCAGTCTTCCTGGCTGATGATTTAAGATATTTCATCAGACTCAGTGCAAATTAAAACTTATCCCTGCGCAGCAAACGGTTCCAGTGTACTATCGAAGTCACTGGTAATGAGATTGGTTCACCATAGGTACAAGTCAGCACTTTCTATCCCAGTGTCCCAGTTCTCTTTAAATTAGTGCACCCAACTGAAGTTCACAGGCTATTTCCACCACTTTCCTTCCATCAGAAACGTTATCTTCAATCAGCTGAGAGGAATTAATGCACTCAGAGTTTGGGTAGAGTTAGAAACAAAGGAGTCAAAAAACAATCTGAACCAAAAAGACACTATGCAATAAATATTCAAGCAAAATTTTTCAGCCTTGGAAATGAGAGGGGACTGTAAAGCCTGGTACATTCATCCATCTGGAAAAAAAAGCACAGAATTTGCAATTAGCTATACTGTTGGCAAAGAGCTACTGCATTATGCATGAAAACCTATGTCCTTGGCTTAATTATGGAAAACATTGTTACTAGATTCATGTGGCAACATGATTATTCATTTTGCTGGCTAATTAAAGTCACGAACATGCCGAATAAGCATACTTGGAGTAAGGCCTTGATTGAAAATAAGTATCACACGTGCAGCTTCAAAGCTCTGGAGATTGCTGAAGGTTTATGAAAGACTTGTTTTTTTTTAGCTTTAACTATGGATTATCTTATTTTAATAAGACTAACAATTTGCACACTGCTGTGTGAGATTTGAATTAATGAATATCACAAAATTCAATAAGCATTTAATAACATCTGAGAATATCACAAGTTGGTGGTTTAGAGACACTGTACATTATGCTGCATCCCTGCACTGCTATAGTACAGAGGTCATAATTAAATATATCTTTAAGAATACAGCCTGCCTCCAGCTCCCTTTTCCATCGGGAGCCTTTAAGCACTGTAATCATCCATATCAGATCCTTGGCACAAGCATCTATCATCCTCCTCCTATCAGAATTTATTATCTGTGATGTTTTCATCAAATTGATTGCTTGAGTGATACTTGTCCTTGCTTTCCTGGCTCAAAAAGACAGGACGAGTCCTCTTACTTTCAATAAGCTCCTCTGCTTTCTTTTTTTCTTAGAAGACACCAGAGGGACCAATAAGTTAGGACGCTCGGGCAAAGGTTAAGTCAATCATGTCACCGCTCTAAATAGGCATTCTGGAAAATAGCCAAAGGGTAATTGGGCCAGTTGATTGTTGTCCTTTAAACGGTTTGGTAAGTGGATGAACAATAACAGCTTGCAGGGGAGCTTCCTGCAAAATATCTCAAACTTCACTACCTGTGACAGAGTCCGTGTTTCCATATTTTAATCTTTTAAATCCTGCTGCTTGCTTGAGTAAAAAGGAGATTTATTTCCATGATGGACGCTGCCTATTAAATCAACTGGACAGGATCCTAAATGGCATCATCTGAAATAATGAAAAAGATGCTAAACACTTCTACTGACTCAACTTTGGTGATTGATGTGTCACTCAACAAAGAAAACAATCCCATAAAGATGCAGCACAGTTTATACCACGCCCATAAAACAAATATACACACTTCTGCACTTAACAAAATGAGGAACATACTTCAGTATTTTACAGTTTTTCAAATTGCTCACTGGTGGCCAGCCTACTTCAAACATCAAAATGACCTGCATAGACAAAGAAGACACACTGTAAAGGCTCTGACTAAACCAGTCAGCTTTGGACACAGTCATTTTCATACTGTAGGTCAGCTTTGTACCCACTTGATGTGATTATCGATGACAGGCACGTCAGAACTGTTAGATCACAACTAAATGCCACACAACAGCAGAAAGGTCACTTATAATTTTGTGTCAGAAATATTCAACAGGCTTTTTTTTTTTACGGTCAAAAGTCTCAGTCTACACACTGAAAGTTTTACCACCTGTTTCAGACCTCACACCATTTTTTTCCCTACGTTCCGCCAGTGGCCATTCAAGTGCTGGATGACATTGAACCTCAGACATTTCCTGCATCTGATGCTCCTGAACAGCAGGGTGATACTCGAAAGGGTTGACCCTTAACACCAAACTACAGTGCGTTACCCACAGTGTTTTGGCTTTAGCCTTGATTAGACAAGACTAAGAATATACAGCTATCCCAGCTGTGAGGCTACATTTAGGATACATGTGTACTACATGCTAAAATGAGTATGCGGTTAATGTCAACCATGTTCACCATTTCAGCATGTTCACCGGGTGAAAAGTCAAGTCCTTAAGATTTTTATGCTGATGTAGACTCAACGTTACGTTTACCCTTATTATGTATAAAATTTGGTTTAACTGTAGTTTTCTCGGGATCTGCTTCATTTGTGGTTCAACTAGGGGTGGGCGATATGACGATATTAGATTGTGAAGGATTACAACGTGAAGATGATCTTTCAAACTGCAGAGATCGTGGGATCGTCTAGGGCACATTCTATAAATTGCAGTTCTATGCTGATGCACTGACGCACCAGAAGTATTTTCCGCAACTGATCAATAAGCTATTTAGTGTTTTGATAAATAAATCCTGTTTAAATGACTGTCAGTAATGTCTTTGGTTGATATTTTACTTTCTGTTACTACTTTCGCAAGAGTACACTTTATTAGAATGTTGTTGTTGTTTACCTTAAACTTTACGTTGTTTGCACATGCAGGCGAAACTGCGACTATTTGAAATAAAATCTGTTAAGAAAGGTTCTTTGGTCTAAATTGTCTGTTTTTCTTTTTCCAATTTAAGATCGTGATAAAATCGAAATCGTGATTTTATTTTAAAAAAATCGTGATATGATATTTTTGCCATATCGCCCACCCCTAGGTTCCACTCAGGCCTCCATGCACCGTCTAGCTGGCCCACCACATCCGGGACCCTCCGGTAAGTGAAAACAGACAATCGGCAGGGAAACCTGTGCAGGTCAGCGCTGACACTAAAGCTCTCCGCTGCCAGGCCATAAATCCCCATCAAGGACACAGAGAACATTGTAAGATGAATATCAGCACTAAGACACTCTCTGTGCTCCCACCCGATAATAACTAATGGCGGGTCCAAATTGACACAGCATTCCATCCTGGTTGGGGTAATGGTGGACTTGTGAATGCATGTGTATGTGTGTGTATGTATGTGTCTGTGTGTGTGTGTGTGTGTGTGTGTGTGTGTGTGTGTGTGTGTGTGTGTGTGACTGAGGGGCTATTGGGTTGGTGCTGTGTACGGCTGAACCAGAGAATTATTTATCATTGTGTGACAGATGATTAGTCTGTACCCTGTGAGGCTTTGCTCAGCACTTTGCGCTAATGACTGCATGTGCAAGTAGAAATGTACATATATGTGGAAAGGATCAGTGTGTGACTGTAAGAGAAACAAAGGTGAAATTTGTTCCTTGTTACGTTGCAGTAGAATTCCAAATTTACAGCAAAAGTAATCAAATGTCTAATGGGGAGGGGGCTCATTTCCTGGCCAAGATGAGCCCACACGCAGTGATATTCTAATACTATCCTTGGCTATGCAGACATCAGTTCAACTACATTTATAATCAAATTGAAAGTGGCTACTTTTACTCTGCTTGCCAGGCGTTGCTCATATTCACAGTACAATGCCCTGGTGATTGTGCACGGTCTATTGCAATGATGCAATGATCTTGTTATATTTCTCCAACAAGGAAGCGTGCCAGTGTCGGCGACAGGCTGCTAACAAACTATTTTTCCAGGTTTGAAGTCCTTACAATCTTTGCAGTAGAAGTGATCAGATTGTACAGTTCTTGTCCCAGTGGAGCTGGCTCAGGTGGTCGGCAGTAGAAGGATGAGATCGTACTGGGCAGCTCCCAGCTGTGAACATGTCTGACTGTATGAATGTGAAGCAGAGCGTGCACGCTCAGTGAAACACTTTCCCTGGAGGATTTAGTAAAAAGGTAAAAAACAAACATTTTTAGTTATTGCAGGAGGTGACAGCTGCAAAAAGGGATTTGTGTTACAAAAATGTAAACAAAGGTAACTCTATATGACTGTTGGGTTTATATAAAAATGGAGCAGTGGCTCAGTGGTTTTCACTATCACATTAAAAGGTAGCAGGTCCTGGATTCTACAGTATTATTAGCTGTGGCCCTTTTATATGGAGCTGAAACAATTAGTTTGTATGATTAACTGATTAGTCAATTGACAGAGAATTCATCTTTGAAGAATTAAGATTTTTTCTGACCTTTTATCACTATAAAAGGAATAATTTGGGGTTTTAAGTTGTTGGCCCCTTGAAGATTTGAATATTTTAAAAAGATAAATTAATTAATCAGGAAAATAATCAACAGATTATTAGTCGGATGCAGCTCCAGAGAAGTTAAAGCTGAAACAATCCATTTGATCATTTCAGACATTTTTCAAAAAAGAAAAAAAAAACTGCCAAAGATTTCTTCTTAAATATGAAAATTTTTAAGAATCTCCATGGCTTGCCATGCCCCTCATCTTTTCCTGAACATGACTACAAACACATGCACCACATCAATACCTGTATTGACTGCTTGTCAGGTACCACAAGCTCAGATGGCTGATATTCTCAGTAATTATCCTCAGACACCTGTGTGGAATACAGATAACATTAACGGGCAAACACCCCGGCTTTGACATCTGTATCATCTCACCGTGGAACATAATCAATATTATGTCGGCTACTTTTGGAAACGAAGTGTGAGGAGAAGGCGAGTTTCAACTCGCTGCGGTTTAGTGAAGCATGTAAACTGTTACGCTGAGCTTGAGGTTCACTATTCCCCCCGCATGAAAACACTGCTCCCATGTGCCTTTGAAATTACACAGCCACAGCCAATACACAGACGCTAACACCTCCACGCTCCATCTAAACACTTCTCTCAGGTCAGGTCAGCCTTTTCCAGCTACTTGCTATTTAATATGATCATTTTTTTTCTTTTTTCTGTTTACCAATTGTCTCTATACATACAGCGTTAGAAACGTCTGACTGATTATCTTAATTAGAAGATAAGGCGTGTTTACTAAACAGCAGTCTGATGAATGGGCTGGTTTTCAGCTCAAACTGCTTACTATGCTGCCCTACGTTATTTAATGAGACAACTGCAGTAGATCCAAAATAAACAGTTTATTTAGGTCTGACACATCCTGTGCCCATACTTAGTAGAGTATGATTGGTTTCCCTTGAGTGCACAATGAGATGCATAAATATGAAGAAGTGGTAGTTTGGTTGAATTTTGAGCTACTAAAAATGCCTGTAAAACACATTCACAAACTACATGCACAAAAAAAAGAGGGACCTCTCCCCTCCAACATCCCCCATAAACCATGACAAAAATGAACTCAAAGGCTCAAAAATGACAGAAGCAGTCTCTCATCTCCCAGTTCCTAACTCTGGAAATTCAATCAGAACTTGCCTCTCAAGCTTTTCAATCTTTCTGAACTGACACATTTTTCCTATTCAAACCCATCCTGCCTCCAGTCACATCCCAAGCTTCCCTGCTTTGGTATGGTGACCTTAATTAACTTGTCAAGTTTTCAAATTGCTGTTTGAGAAACCTCAGGTCGGTTTCAAAGGAGTTCTAGCAACCATAGAGAAACCGAGTCAAGGGAACAGTAGCTGTAAATTGAAGGGAAATGACTGATTGAAAATGCATTATCAAGTTTCACAACACACTGCAGATCTGTTAACAAGCAATTTTCATTTCAGATGTGATTTCTCTCTTTCTACGTCCTCTTTCTCCTCATTTCTATCATTCTCTCCCTCAATTTTCCCATTTCTCCCACGGTGTCTTACCCTCTGAGAAGCTGATGAGCCCCAGAAGGTGCAGCAGCTTGATCGAAGCAAACACCAGCACAACGATGCCCACCGTCTGCAGCCCCTCTGTCTCCCAGATTGCATTCAGCATTGCTCCACCCTCAGCCCACTCCGTGCCACCATACCCAGACCCGAACCCGGAGCCCGAGCCGGCCTCCTCTCCCTCGGGACCTCCGCCAGGACCAGCGCTGCCACCCGGCCCCGCACTCCAGTTCCCTTGCACCCACTCCAGCGCTACGCCGGCCCACACGCACGGGCCGGGCGCCTCCCGGCACCTGCCTACTGCCCGCTCGCTCCCTAAATCCAGTCTGGGTAAGGGTTAAAATGTGACCAGGTTAAGAATCAGAAAAGCGAGAGCTGGTCTCGGGTTCGTGAGGATCCTGATGTCATTAAGGGTCTCTCTGATGTCGAGGGGTCAATGAGAATTTAGAAAAACAGTCCAGGCATGCTGATCTCAACACCTCCTTCGTTTTCTTTTCTCTCTCTTTGCAAATGAGGAGACATGTGAAAGCAGTGGAAAAGCAAGGAAAGCAAACTCTGCTCTCGTCTGATAGTTTGTAGCTCTTTCAGCCACACTGACTGCCTCACTGCAAAGGAAAGGGAGGGAAGATGAGAGGGAGTGGATATGAGTGAGGGAGTGGGGAGGGTGTGTGTCTATGTGTGTGTGTGTTGGGGGTTGAGACAGAGGCGGAGGGGAGGTGTGGTGTGGTGCAAGAAGATGCACAGCCACAGTAACACACATTCCGAAATGCATATACACTGAAATACAGGACAAAAAGTGTCACTGAATGTTAACAGCATGTCATTTGTACTTTTGAGTCATCGTGTGAATGTTTTTGTTTTCGACAATGTGTATGCTCATACGATTAAATCATGAAAATGACACTATTTTCAGGCTACAGGAAAAACAGAAGTTGAAGATGAGGGAACAAAAGGAGAGAAAAGTAATTCCACCAGGAAAAAGAAGGACGGTTCGGAAAAACAATACCTTTCCTTTCTTATAAGACGCTGGAATCTACTTTAATCGCAAGGACAAAAAAAAGAAAAATCTCTCATACTTCAAACTACTTTTGAAAAGAGGCTTTTGGAAACCTTTTTTGGAAAATAATAAAACAAAAAAATAATAATGATGTGACTGTGGCTAATTCTGCCTTCTCCTGGCTTCTTAAGGCTTTATACAGGAGGGTTTGACGGGTTAGAGGGAAAGAGGTGTGGAGTCAATATGTCTCAGTCATCTTTATACACACCGATGTAAGGGCATGAAAAGTGAAGAGAAAAATAGTATTGATCTTACTGCTTCATTACATGTAACCACTTCTTTTCAAAGGGAGTTAAAAAGCCTTTGAGATGTAGTGGAGTGATGAAGAGAACTAACAAAGTGTGTGCGTGTGTGTGCGTGTGAGGTTGCTTCATGTAGTCAGTGTTTATAGCAAATGAGTGAAGACACCACCATCTACTGGCCCTGTGCAGACTGTCTAAATCATTATCATCCACCATGAAATTAACTATTTATTTACACATCTATAGAAGAAAAAAGCATCTGAAATAACAGAATTTCATTGAGAAATTATCATTTTATACATACATTAGTGTGCTCAACATTACACATGATCAACCTCACTAGATACAAGCTCAAAACATACCAAAAACTATAGAAATTTTGAAATTTCTTTCATTCATTTGCAACTCTAAACAGTTTCCAGTATTCAAATGTATTATTTGAACATGAACTATCCTCTGCTGTTTTTTCTGCTTTTCTTCCATCTAAAGTGGGGTCCAAAAGTCTCAGACCACTTTCCCATTCACTTGAATATTAAGTGAGAAGCACTCACACAAATTAATTTACATTCAGTCCATCTGCCGCTGCTCTTTTCCCAAAATGAAAAATGAGAGACACAATTCTGCTTAAAAAAAAAAATCTTTGTGAATAATTCAGCATGATGCCATTTGGAAAAGAAAATAATATTCAGCAGACACATCCTACTTAATCTGACTTGCTCCTGGACATATGAAGACTCATTGGTATGTGAGTCCCATCCATAGAAAGTCAGAAATACCAACTGACAATACCATAGTGAGGAACAGTGAGAAATATGATGGGGACTCATCTCTGGGATCATTTTGTATTGTGTACGATAACAAAGGACAGTCTGTGCTTGTACAATAAATTCAAGTGTGTGCGTTGTTCATGAAATGGAATTAAATAAAAGCCACCAGTATAAATGGACCTCTGCTGTTATTGATACACATCGGCCCACAGATTCATTTAGTCCAAGGAATGTCAGCCAAGAAAACATCATTCCAAGATTTAGTATAAATTCCCAAAACTGTTGCAGTCGAGGGGAAACATTAAAGCTGCAATCATAAATATTTTTACATTAACAATAGATCAAATGAATGTGTATGTGAAAGAGGGCACTTGAACCCAGAGAGAATTATCGGCCAACTCTGCAGTTTCCCTCAGCTCGACGGAGCATTTTTCGCTTCACTGTTTTGGTTTTATGTCCTGCAACTTCACTGTTTTGATTCATTCTCACTGCTCTCATAAGCCTTGTTTTCCAGCTGCAGCGGGCAGGCAGCTGTTTTCAGTGGAAAAAGCTCTAAAAACCCTCTTCATGCTACTTGCCCAGCTCCAACTGACAAAAGGACAAAGTTATCTACTAGCTTGTGAACATGATGGGGGCATTTAGCAGGACTTGAATGAACTTAATGAATGCTAATGTTCATCCGGTGTTGTTTATTTGATTATTTAAACATCTTCTGAATGTGTAAATAAGCAACTGTTTGCTAGCATGTTCACCATATCAATCAATATATCAGTGCTTTAGTTCACAGCTTTGTTCCTGCTGCCCCTAAAGCGGCCTAATAATCTATTTTTGCTGGCTTAACCCCTTGCAAAAGCTACTAGAGAACAAATAATCACTAACATTAGATTTGGTGAGGATCTCTTTAAGTCTGCACTCTGTGTAGTACATCTCAAAAAGCGGCAACAGTGCCAGAATGCTAAATAGAATAAGCCCTTTTTCCAGTGTTATTGTAGCACAATAGTAAGGCGATTAAAGTCAATAACAAACTCCCGTGTGGGAGAGTTTCTGGTTTGGATCAAAGCATTACCCAGCTGTCACGTACAGTGTAGTGTATTGAATGTCAGCTGGCCCAACTGTTGGATGCTTCAGTGCGTCCTGGGCTACAACATCCAGCTCACAGCATCACTGCCAACATGTGGGCACTGGCACTACATCAGTGAAGCCACAGCCACATCACAAAGCCATTCAAGCCACATGTACGGTGGCCAGCAGAGGCTTCACTTTCCCGGGCGCAGCCAGGTTTCCCCAAAGCCACGGGGATGCATTGCCTCAGGCCTTACTCTGCAACGGCTTGGCTTTCCAAACAGTCCCTTGAAGACTGATGCTTAATAAAACATGTAGGAATTATTGACATATCATAACCTTCCTCCGGCCTAGTGATACCATATCCGACTAATAAATTATTGAAGAAATGAGGGTGGAGGTGAGAGGGTGAGACATACGGGGGGAAAAAAAAAAAAAAAAAAAAAAGCATGGAGGAAGGGTTTTTGTGCCACAGAGCATCCGTCCGACTATTAGAGGAGCCATGATTCTGTCAGAGCTGCTGACAGGTAAATATTACACCAGACATCTTGCTCCATTAATGTCGCACAAATTCTGGACAATCACCACTCTGACACTGTTACAGCATGGCAGATCTGACAGATGCAAAACCTAAAAATTTAGCATTTACAGACCTGATGGGACTATTTTGTTTTGGAAGATTTAAATTACAAAATGATTTTGTATCAAAATCAGAAGTATGAAACAGAAGCTGTAGAGTGAAACACAGATTTGAAGAAAAAAGGGCCCTTAAGTGATGGCGTATGAAGGGCTATTTACAACCTTGATGACTCAGTGATGTGCTCAGTGATGTGCCACTGGGAGCACTACGGTGTTATTGCTTGCTGAATATTCGATTAAAGGTGCTATAAAAGTTGTAAAACTATTTTCTTCAGAATCACATAAATCACATTAACAAGGGCTCTTCTGTTCAGAACCACCAAACCTGCCTGCATAGCTAATAGTAAAATACCTGAATGTAACTGTGCAAAGAAGATCTTCGATCTGCTCCACATAAGACTCGCTAGACTATAACGGTTTTTAATGAGGGTTTGAAAAAAATGGACACAAATCTTTAAGACTTCAATACTAAAATAAAATATGTAATATGACAGTGGATTGTGCTTTTCTTGGACTTAAATATGGGACTTTTAATATTAGAATCAGGATAATTGTCATATCCTTAATATCATATATGTATAATTCAGTTCAACTGTAAAGACAAAATATGAAATTCATACTAAATCTGAATACACATTTTTGTACGTTTGATTGCTGTTCGAGTGTTTACTGTGCTCCTCTGTAACATTGTGGCCTCATCTAGACCAGATAAATCTCTTTAATAACATTGTGGGTAAAGCTAAAATCTGAAAAATGAGGGCATGGATCAGTCAACAATATTTCCCTAAATCATAAACAGACATCCATGCCTTTTAAAAACACGTCAAACACGTGGCTGCATATTTTCAGATGTTAATAATTATATAAAAAAAGATCCCTTTCATGGCTAAGGCTCCTTTTGGAAACTTTTGATAGTTACACAACAAACATCTAATCACATGACAGCTCGCACCACCCAAATCACCACACGCCATCATGTCTTCACCGAAGGGTTTCACAAAGACCTCGCCCATCCTCCGTAACCTCTGTTTGACTGCATCTTTAACTGATCCAAGTCTGAAATGTCAGGCTGCACTGAGGTGTGCCGTGTCACCATCTCTGTAGTCCAAATTCCTTATCCGCGTAACGAACACGATAAGTCTGAGTGACAAGCCTCTGTAGACCGATAGACACTGATCCTGGGACAGATTACGTATTTTTCCTTACTCATCGCTGCCACCTGTCTCGCCACTTTCCATCCTCAGTATTTGCAAGGGGAGGATCTTATCGCTGCTCATCTCAGGGGAGTGGACACAGAGGACATGATCAACAGTAGAGGTCAATGAATCAGTCTCACTATGTTAAATATAATGTACACAGAGAGGGAAAAACACTGAAAATCCATCTATTATCCAAACAAGCCTAAAATGTTGCCTCTCTACACTTTAGTTAATAGTGAGGATGCTATAATCCCTCTAAACCCTTTAGACTATAAAGTAAACAGTGTAGAACAGTAAATTGTGATAAAACAAAATTGAATACCACAGGTGCAGGAGTAATTTAAATGAGTCTTTCCCTGTAAATGCAACACAGCGACAACGTGTGCTCACCGAACAACCCGCGAGAGAAGAATTTTCATTAAGTATTGGACAAGTGTTATCTTTCATGAGTCTCTGTGAAAGCACAGGACCAGGAGAAGGGGAGAAGCTGGCTCTGATGTAACCGTCATCAATCAAAGCCGGGGCGAAGATGAGATCGTCCTGCTGTTTACAGATCAGCTTAGGGTACAAGTGGGTGATATAATTAGGCGACACCTGCAGCGATTTGCTCAGGCATGCAAAGCGGCATTAGTGTTTGGGTTGTGTTTTTCCAAGGCACATTAAAATGAGGCTGTCATATTTACTGAAGCGGCGCCTGTGAAGGGGAAGGCAATTATGAGCTGTGAACCGGGGCAACCCTCACCGATGCAGCATGTGCAATCAACCTTTGCGTGCCATGGGGTGATTCTGATACTGAGGACTAACTTCGTGGACTCTGCATAATTCAGGCTCGCTCTGCCAGGTGCGTGTGTATGCATGCATTTACACAAATTTGCTATGTTCAGCCCTTCAACCTCTATGTACACACACGCACAACACAAAGGGGAAGACAAAGTATCAACAAGTATGTTTCTACTTTGTGTGGGGAAGTGATGATTCCCTGTTATTCAGTCCATTGAACGTTAGATTACAAGAAATGTCTGTTTGCAGATCGTGTGGTGCCGTCTGATCATTCAAGGGTGGTAAACACATGAGCACACCTTCTCTGTGCTGATCACTTCCTCCCCTGAATCACTTTTCTCAAGTCGAGTTCACCCATTTGTAAAGTTACGAGTGTGTCCTGTGAGAGACCCAGCCAACAGTGCCGGTTCAGGATGTACACTTGGAATTCATTCTTTTAATCCTAAATGGGCTTTTACACCAAATGCACAAGCACTGCTTTAAAGCTGATTCATCAGTTCATAATAGTTGTTCCACAGATAATTAACCTGCAACAATTTAGATTAATTATTTAAGTAGTATTTCAGCTAAAAATTTGAAACATTATCAGGTTGTGGCTTCTCAGTTGTCATGACTTGCTGTTTTTCTTTGTCTTGTGAAATGTAAAGCCAAATGTGTAATTTAAGTGACTATTTGTTGGTTTCCAGACCGTCAGTCTGGCAAAATAAGAAATCTGAAGATGTCACTGTTATTTGTGAAAATAATTGCTAAAATAGTCATTGATAGCAAAAACAATTCGTTGCAGTCAAAGAACGCTCTCGCCCTAAAATATGCAACATTTTTTTCTGACAAGTTTAACACCCCAAGAAAAAAATAAAAAAATAAAAATAAAAATTGCTTTCTCAAAGATGCTAAAGATGCTGAGAGGAGACTGAATTGCATCTGTGCCAAATCTGACTGGAAGACGAACTGGATAATTCTGTTTGGTACAACCCAGGGTTTTATAACTACACACTGCACTGTGATCATAACAGGATGTACTGCAAGGGGAAAACAAATTCTTATTCTCATTAAATTTAGACAACAGCCTGGAGGTGATTGATTAAGCTGCTTTGTATGTTGTTCAAATCTTTGCTTAATATGCTTTGTCTTGTGATGTATCTTGCGTAAATTATAGTGAAAGTCCAATGTGGCTTCTCCCTAAGTAAAGGTCCTTCATTTTCACAAGGCATGCCAGCCTTCTCTCTACAGCAGGACGACGAGATTTTTATCGTCGTCCCAATTCACTCCAGATGATCAGTTGTAGTTTAAAAGGGGAAAGTCAATGGCATTGTCTGAAAACGGACAGTACCCACAAAGCTCAGGGCAGTGTGCTGCAGCTGATAACATTGACCTGCTTCTCTACATGTCTTAGCCATATTAGGTCTGGTGTGGCGATGTGACAACTCACTGTGGACAACATGTAGAGGTAAAGAGGACGTGCCGGTTGCCTTTGCACAGCCAGTCCTGTCATCCGATTTATGGTGTGCTACCCTTCCGCATCAAAGTGCCAGTCAAACTGAACTTCAAGTGCAAAGGTCAATGGAGAACATGCATTAGCAGCAACAGTAAAAAAGAGAAAAAAAAAAAAACAAAACAAGGGGGACATAAAATGGCAGACAGAATACTAGACGACTGGAGCCACTGTCCAGATGATGAGATACGACAAACAGTTCATCAGCTAAGAGGGGGCGCTGAGATGAAATCAATACATGTGGTTCTTTCTTAAAGGAATCATTAATGTGGGTACGGAACTGTTGAGGCAGTATGTGAGAGCAAAAGGGCTTCTGCTTGCTTCACACGAGAACGATGGAAAAAAGATGAGTGTGATGAGTGTTTTATTTATCAAAAGAATAAGTCAAGGCACTGGCAGTGTATCAATGCAAATACCTTGTCCAATCTCCAGTCTTATTGAAAACACACATCATGTTAAAACTCCAGCGACTCCCTGTAACCTAACTGAAGAGCATGTTGGCTTGATGGGTCCAACAACAGGTCGGGAGAAAAAGGATTTCAATGGGATGTTGCTCGATTGCAGCTTGATGTGTAAGGTATTGTTTCACGTTAACTCAAATCTACTGCATGCTATGGGGCAAACATAATCTTCCGCTTTATTCTATCCTGATTCACAATTTGGAAAGAATAAAAACAATTCACTTTCACCCTTCAAGCCAGGATAAATAGAAAACTCATCAAGTCCATAATGAAAAAAAAAATTGCATCAAGTGGACTCATCCGCTTAATATTCCAAGCAAGGGGTATTCCTGAGGCAACCTTTGGTGTAGGTCTTAATAATCTTCAGCTACTAAATATTCTGGTATTAAGCACCGCCTCATTCCTAGTTAATTGTGTGGAGACATCCCTTGCCATAACAGTATTAAGTCAAAGAAAATCATTTCTTGGAGGTGTATGGTTCACAGATCTATGAAGCGGATCGGATATCACTTAGCAGCAGGGTAGGCGCTAGAATAAAGTTTTAATGACCCTAAAGAGAAACATACAGAATTAAAAGGTAAATCACACACCAGGACTTAATATCGGTCAAGTAAGTTCAATAAAGTGTATTTAGTCATATGGCAGAGATAGCTGAAGTTAGTGTCACACAATTTTTATGATAGTAAAAGCTCATGTAAATGAACTAAATCAATATAATTTCACATGCACTCACTGTCTTTTAGAGACATGTCGGTTCACAATGACAGTATTGCACCCTTTCCAAAAATTATTCATCATGAACATATGGATCTACAGTCTAATAGCAGTAGTTCAATAACACACGGGACAGTTATGCCAAACCTTGCAACAATAGATAGCACCATATTTTTTGTGTGGCACACGATCAGGCAGGAGTGTTATATTGGGAGGTGGCAAAATTATGTGTGAGAATTTTGCACAAATACAGAAACTGAGAGAACACCGACGACAACAACAAAAATTCAGTTAATCCACATTTTCCATGAACTGATTCTTAATCGTACGCATCTGTGGAGAAAAATACAAAACTAATTACCAAGTCCTCACAAATACTTTCTGCTATATAAAGAGCTCATGACGACAGAAATTTAACTTTTGGAGAAGATTTTCAAGCCAGCAGAAACATGAGATCATCACGTGACCCAAACAATTGAAATCTCAATGTTCATTTGAACCGGGTAAGCAAAGGCTAAATGCTAACTTCACTAAAGTTCAATAGGTAAACAGTTTGAGGTCAAGGTTGTTTAAATACTGAAGCAGAAGGTTAAAACCTGTTTGTTTCTGGTTTGAAGTGTTCATGTCAAGATGCACAACATTGTGCGCTTTGTTTCTTTATAGCCGATATGATGCCCGTTAGCTTATTCATTAGCTTATATATACAGTGGCCTTGAAATTACCTTCACTAAATACAAAGCAAGGTAGTTTAAACAGTACTGATTGGATGGATTCCCTAATCAACAATGTGGCTTTACTTTATAAACCTCAACAGTTCCAATTCATGTAATTCTCAATCAAGCTAGAAAACAATCTGCCCTTTTACAAGTGCCTGCAAAGAGAGCTTCAAACAAATTACAGCTCCATAGACGTGGATGGTGAAAATCACTCACTAGTAGCTCCCTTATAATTGCTGTGATTGATTAGAGAGTAAAGCTAATGCCTGTGGAAACACCACTAACAATGTTTAGTTCAGTAAAAGCAACACTATGCCGGCAACACCTCTCTAAGACCATACAGGCTTTTATCAAAGAAAATAATAAACAGTAGAGTTTTTAATACTCCTTCACTGAATAATATCCAACTAATTTGTTTAGAATGGAAAAAGAAGGCAATAAAGGTCCGTGTACCTTCCGTTCATTCTATTTCCGATTTTGAAACGCAAATCAAAAAACAAATTTAGGGCCATTTTTTCTATTTCCATTTCTGAATCAAAAATCGGACAACCAATTTAATGAACCTTTTTTAAAAAACTATTGCATTTTCTGACGCAAAATTTAGTTTTCGGGGAAAGGCCTTGAATTTCTGTATTTCCATTTTCAATTTTCAATTTTTACGCTTTTCAGTCTGTGACCGGGAAATAAAATAATTGGCGGATTGATCCACCTTGCAGGAAGCGCAGGAAGCAGTGCGGTAGCCTAGCTTAACTAATTTCAGCGTGGTGTAGGTCTGCAAACAGCCTGTATTTTGTCGGTGCGGTAACAATTCATCGTGCACAATGGACTCGAGTTATATCCTTTTTAAAGGAAACAAAAGGCTAACGCTTAAGGAGGACGACATGATTGGAGATAAAATCGCCAGAATATTCCAGGTAGGTAACATTTTTTCGTTTGCTTGGAGAACATGCTAACGATGCTATGCGTAGCACACGGCTAGCCGACTCATTAAGGCTCCTCAATGTAAGATAATTGAAGTTTAAAAACTATAAGCCTATTTACAACATAATGTGCTATGTGTGTGTGTGTGTGTGTGTGTGTGTGTGAGAGAGAGAGAGAGCTTGTGTGTGTGTTTGTGAGAGAGAGAGAGCTTGTGTGCGTGTGTGAGAGAGAGAGAGCTTGTGTGTGTGTATGTGTGTGTGAGAGAGAGAGTGAGTGAGTGAGTGAGTGAGAGAGAGAGAGCCTGTGTGTGTGTGTGTGTGTGTGAGAGAGAGAGTGAGTGAGTGAGTGAGTGAGAGAGAGAGCCTGTGTGTGTGTGTGTGTGTGTGTGTGTGTGTGTGAGAGAGCGTGTGTGTGAGAGAGAGAGCTTGTGTGTGTGTGTATGAGAGAGAGAGCTTGTGTGTGTGTGTGGGAGAGAGAGAGAGAGTGTGTGTGTGTATGTGTGTGTGTGTGTGTGTGTGAGTGAGTGAGTGAGAGAGAGAGAGTGAGTGAGTGAGAGAGAGAGTGAGTGAGTGAGAGAGAGAGCCTGTGTGTGTGTGTATGAGAGAGAGAGAGCTGGGGGGGAGATATAGAATATTATAACAATTGAATTGCAAGAAATAAATAGAAATAAATGTTTGGTAGGTTGCACATATCTGTTCTATCTCATTTAGCTGATGCTTTTCTTTCAAAGGTATATGCTCCTAGCCTGTATATAACTGATGATGACAATGTGGCGATATTCCCGGGATCGGCTGGACATTTCAGCTGCTTGGACCTAAGACCTCGTGGCCACTATGAGGTTCATGGGGATGATATTGGTCTGCCAGTTGAGCAGACTCATCCATTGTCAGGCCAGAACCGTTTCCAGTTCCACCGTACAGCACAGACCACTGCTGCTCTAGGGTCACCTGCTCAGGCCGTAGCTCCCACACACTCCCGAGCAAGCATGAGTAACACCTTCCAAAGGTACCCCCTGTCTCATTTGTTCACAGCCCCTACAATTGACTAGCAAGCTACATATGAATAAATCAACATAATTGTATTTGTTTTCGTAATTCATAAGATCCTTTGTAACCAAGATATTTAAAAACTTGAATCAATTGTAATTGGATCAATTGTAATGTAGACTGTGTGTTTGAGATGGAATTAATTGATTTGACTTGATGTAAACCACTCCCACAACAATCTTCCTAGGTCTGTTTTCATTGCTGAGCTAAGCCAGGAGAAACTTAAGCCTGCTCGTATGGTTGTACTCAGACTGTTTGAGTTTGAAGCCACAACCACAGGTATCCTTGCAAAAATACACGATGCCCTGCAGAGTGATGACCCTTTCATCCTGACTGATGCCCAGGGAAATGAAATTGTGGACTCCGAAGGGACAAGAGGTACTTAAAAATTAATGATTACATAATAATAAATAGAAAATGCTTTGTTTGATCAACTATATGCCCCATCTACTTAAATACTGTGCTCTCTTGGTCTCTTAATTTTTTGACCCACAAAGTATTCTGTTTAGCTGCAAATGTGTTTACATTATACCTGTTAAATGATTTGTCTTCCTCTCTTGCTAGGCTCCAAGTATTGGAAGCAAAATGCAAAGAAGTTTCTTGCTGTCCCAGAGAACATCTTCCATGAGTTCCAGCAAGGAACAAAGGGAAAGAAACTGAGGTAAACATTTTAGTTACTGCCTATTAATATTTGTCTTTCATTTTGTTTTTAATAGCATCTCTCTTAGAAAAAAGGTTATCTGAACAGAACTGGTGAATATTGTATGATTTGTTGTTGTTGTTTTTGTCCCTCCTTGTAGTCATAAAGATATGGACTCCACAAGTCTTCAGGAGGTCCATGACAAAATAGAAGAAGTGATCTTGGCTGCTCAAGGACTGAGTGAAGTCACCACAGTCATCAAGGACCTGTCAAAACATGCCAGCAACACCACGGGCGCCATGCTGGTTCTGACCCACACCATGATAACACACGTGAAGGATGCCTTCGGTTGTATTGTGTGCAAAGGTCTGTAACATAATTTGTTGTTTGATCTATATTAAAGTCTACCTTTAAACAGGTTCAAATTGAATGTCTAAATGAATCAAGCATTAATTCACTTCTGCATGTTAAAGTTAAACTGTCCCTTGCCAAGCTTTTAAACATATATAATATATAGGTAAAGTAAAGAGAAGATAATATATTGAACTCTAATCTTGCATGTCTTGTCCTTTTTATTTTCTTCATCAAACAGGGCTAATGGAAGAACCTGTGATGGCCGTATGCTGCAAAAGCTTTGTTGGCTGCAAAAACTGCGTTGACCAGTGGATGCTGACATCCGACCAGTGCCTCAAATGCAGGGCAGATGAGTTCTCTGTCAATGCACACAGGCTGATCAGTCTGGACAATGTTCTCTCCATACTGGGTGGTGTAATTAAGATGTGAATGTATCACGTTCTGTGATTTAAGCTTGATTACCTCTGTTACAGTACATCTGGCTAATTGCCTCGTTCAAAGTCAGTTGGAATTTTGCACTTGTTCAACGGCTGTAGAGGATACAGAATATTTTTATTTTTATATATTTTTTGTATTTCATGTTGCACTTTAGAAAAAATATATTTACTGGGTTGGGAACATAGTGTAATGTTGCTATATAGCAAGTGTTCGATTTTAGTTGCAATTAACCTCTTAAGCCCTAGAGACCCTGTATATGGGTCCTGTTAGGGTTAATCTGGAAAATTACATTAGTCATCATAATATTCAAAAGCCAATGCAAAGGTGAATAACCATGATTGCTCATCATCTTTGCTTTGACCCTTTTACAGACTATCATTTCAAGACATTTTTTCAGAGAAGTAAAATTTCACTAGAAGCCATAAAATTTCACCAAAAGATGTTAAATTTCACACACTTCACAAAACTTTTTTTTTTTTTTTTGCAATGTCGCAAATTTCTTGAATGTCTTGTAATGTTAGCCTGTAAAAGAGTCAATGCATCTTTGCATTGACTTTTGAATATTGTGATGACAAATGTAATTTTCCGGATTAACCTTAACAGGACCCATTTTCTAGAGGTTAAAGGAAAGTAACAAAATATTCAGTATATC